>NC_079189.1:67414518-67732018 GCF_029499605.1 Hyla sarda
CTACACCCATATGTGAAAGCTGGGGTTTTTGTTTCAAGTCCTATGCAAGTATATTAGACTTCTGGTACCTTACTCCACAAGCTCCACTCTGCACCTCCTGCTGAATGCCACATGCCACATTCCATGCCACATCTTGTAAAGAAATGCCCACCCTTTAAACCACACCCCTTTCATTTTCAGTTTACAATATCTTTACCACAAATCAGCCCCACCTGAGGATGGGATATGAGGTTTAGAAATGAGGATTAGATATGAGGACGGGATATGAGGACAGGATATGAGGTCAGGTTATGAGGACGGGATATGAGGTTGGGATATGGGGATGGGATATGAGTATTAGAAATGAGGATTAGACATGGTGACGGCATATGAGGTTGGGAAATGAGGACGGGATATCAGGTTGGGAAGTGGGGACAGGATATGGGGATTAGAAATTACGATTAGATATGGGGATGGGATATGAGGACGGGATATGAGGACGAGATTTGAGGATGGGATATGGGGTTGGGATATAAGGAAGGGATATGAAGTTGGGATATCAGGTCAGGATATGAGAACTGGATATGAGGATGGGATATGGGATATGGGGTCGGGATACGAAGTCAGGATATAAGGTTGGCATATGAGGACGGGATATGAGAACAAGTACTTCCTCCTATGTTGCTTTTTCTCCACTACACCGGGTACTCCGCTAATATATATGAAACTCAACGTGTGTATGTATCTTCCAGCATCACTTCCGAATGGCTGGAGATATTTTGATGAAACTTGATACATATGTTATTCATATGTAAACTAAAAATATACCTATATTACAGTTAAATTAACCCTAACCCACTATAGTTAGCGAGGGTGGGATTTTTGTCTAAAGTCCTATGCAAGTCTATGTGCCTCCTTAATCCACAAGCTCCACTCTGAATTTCCTGGTGATTGTGTCGGTCCAGCTTGCCAGCCATGCCTATGACATGCCCCTCCCACTAGCTACCCCCTTCTATTTTCAGCCCATTTTCCTTTTGGCTAAAAACTGGAAACACCCACATCACAGGTTCCTTCAACCACAATCTTTTCATCACAGCTCAGCCCCACCTTCCTCCACAAGCCACTCCCCTCCCACAAGCCACACCTTCTTCTATTTTTGGCCTATAATCTCTTGATCACAGCTCAGCCCACCTCAGGATGGCATATGAAGTGGGAATATGAGGTCAGCATATGAAGATGGGATATGAGGACAAGTGTGTCATTTTTGCTTTTCCTCTCCCACAAGGTTTAGGTAGGAAGAAGGGGCCACTCTGCTAGTTAAATGTATGGAACAGTCTTAAATTGGCCCGACATACAACCAGCCCATTAAAAGAGAAGAAAACTTTTTCTTCCTTGAGCCCTTGAGCCTCATTTGTATAAAACAAAAATGTGTTCCAGATAAGGAGGATGGGTGGAGTAGTCCAAGGCTGCTGAGGGTACTAGTCACTTGGGCAAAGTCTATATTTATGTCTGATATGGCTTTGTGGCTGGCTTACCCTGTTTGTCGACCTGTGAACCCATGCAACTTTTTAAAAGAAGTCAACCCCAAATCCTTAGGATTTTTCTCAAATATTTGGATGAATATTTGTCCTATGTTCGCGAATTTTGCATTTTCGCTATGTTCATTCTCTTTATTTTCATGCAAAAATATGTAATGAAATTCGCATAGTGCGCATTCGTGATTATATCTTTCACCTAAAAGAAGGGAGTGTCAGTCAGTGTCCTCTGTCTGAAGGTGCCAATATTAGTGAATATTTGCATATTCAAATATTTGCATATTCGCATATATTCGCATATTCACAAATAATATTTGTCATTATGAATATATATCACTATATTCTAAATATTTGCGAAATCGCCAAGTGCCGATATTTGCGAAAAAAATTGGCATGTCGAATATTCGCGCTTAACACTAGAGATGGTGTGTGCTATAGGAAAATATCAGACACAGATGTAACTTGCAGATTGGGGTAAACTTTACTGGCCTCATCTCGCATGAAGAGACATGCCCTCCTGTCTTTGCTCCCGGTGACGAAGTGTAGCTCTCTTCCAAATACATCCGTTTCAGTGTCCTGAGCTAAGAGCTTGGTCCTCGGTACCTCGGGCAATTTAAAATAAAAAAACAAATCAATTCTGTCTCCTACAAGCTCCATCTTCCTCCTTCTCTTCGTATTCCCAACTCTTTCCATGTTTCTCTTCTCAAACCTCTCATACTTAACCGCTATTCTCCCAAGGTCACTGTTCCTGCTCCTGTCTCTGGATCCTCTGATGTCTTCTCTGTGAAAGAGATCCTCGCCTCCAAGTTCGTCCGAGGTAAAAGATTTTTTTTAATTGATTGGGAGAATTGTGGTCCAGAGGAGAGGTCCTGGGAACCTGAATCCAACATTCTTGACAAAGAGCTCGTCCGCAGATTCCTGGGCTCCAAAGGGAGGGGGAGACCTAAGAGGTGGGTACTGTAACGCCGAGCGCTCCGGGTCCCTGTTTCTCCCCGGAGCGCTCGCAACGTTCTTCTGTGTGCTGCGCCCCGGTCAGACACGCTGACCGGGAGCGCTGCTTTAGTGTCCTCAGCAGGGATCATCTTACCTGCCTCGTCCCCCTTCAGTTCCGTCCCGGCGCGCGCAGTGCCACTCTCTAGGGTGCGCGCGCACCGGCTCTATAAAATTTAAAGGGCCAGTGCACCACTAATTGGTGCCTGGCACAATCAGTGTTAAACACATAAAAACCCACTTCCCCTTCCTGTCCTTGCCAGATCTTGAGAAAGCATTTTGTGTGTATCCCTAGCCTGTGTATCCAGACCCTTTACCGTTGCCCCTGACTACGAACCTTTGCCACCTGCCTTGACCTTTTGCTACGTCTGACCTTGCCTTAGCCTTGTCCTTGTGTACCGTGCCAGTCTCAGCTGCCAGTGAGGTCGAGGCGCTATCAGGGGATACAACCTGGGAGTTACCGCCGCAGCAAGTCCATCCCGCTTTGCGGCGGGCTCTGGTTAAAACCAGTAACTCCTTAGAAACGGTCCCCCGGTACGGCCCACGTCATCACCTTACTGACACAGAAGATCCACTACCCGTATCTTTCCCGCATACCTGTCCGGGTCCTGACAATAAAATTATGAAATTTTGATATAGTGAGGTACTTAGCTTGCAATTTGGCGGGCAAATAGCTTGGACCATCCCACCCCGGTAAGGTGACCTCATTGGGACGGATAAAGGATAAAGGATAAGTTAGCCAGCACAATTGATTCCAAACTATTATATGGACCTGGCTATTTGGTCCAAGCTATTTGACCGCCAAATTGCAAGCTAAGTACCTCATTATTTCATAAGTTTCATAATTTTATATTTCCATTTATTGCACCGTAGCTGTATAGCCTTTCATGTTTATCTATATTCTCATGTTTTATCTATATCTTTGTGCTAGCAGTGTGCTGCTGTATTCTACTGTTGCTGTATATTTAGCCCAGCAGCGTGCACCTGTAAGCCAGGTCCATATAATAGTTTAGAATCGATAGTGCTGGCTAACTTATTCTTTGTCAATATAGATAGATAGATAGATAGGTATAATTATTTTTAATTAAAACTGATACAATACAGGAATATGGGTGCACTACTGTGGTAGATGTATACAATGACATTGACTATCCCTCAACACTGATGTTAAAATTGAGACATTCGCCAGCATATCCTTATATGAAGGACATACCAGAGACCACACACCAACGCCAAGGTTTCTCAAAATGGCGCGGGACCTAACGCTAATCCTACCTGTGCGTGATAAGCAAAACAGGGGCCAGTGGGCAACTACGGCAGCATTCGGTCGACTCACAGCCTCCTCCCAGGTACCCTCCAGCGTGACTGAGCACACATACAATGGGAGCAGAGAGGCAAGCTGCAAGCCCCCCCTGAGTTGGCTAATATAGGTGCATGGCCTCACAGGTGCTACCCTAATGCTGCCTGGAAGATATTCAAGGCGCCTTAACTATGGAGTTTACACACCTCCAAGTATAAAATTTAAACAAACAACAAAAACCGTGGTCTCAAAGGGCTGGAGGTACTCAACCCCAAATGCACAACCGCATTTGGGGTTGAGCACCTCCAGCCATTTGAGACCACGTTTTTTGTTGTTAGTTTTAATTAAAACTGATAAGAATTAGTGAATAGGGATGGTGGGGCAATTAAATCAAAGGTCTGGGAACTAGTTTGAGGGCAAGGAGAATTTATACTGCCTGTACAGTATGTCCTACTACTAAAGATGTATCAAAAATATTTATATGGTTAGTTTCATAAAAAATAAAAACATAAAAAATACATTTAAAATGGCAGCTGGGATAACATAAAGCATGTTCACTGGAATTATACATATATGCAGACATCGAAAGAAAAATGAATGATGACTGAAAAGATGTTGACGACAGCCTCATAGGAAAATATTTTTGTAAGATAACTTGTTCTGCTTACATTGTGTCAAGCTATGCAAACACTCTCAGGATACTGTATCGCACTGACAACACATTTCTAATATGCCACACAAGAGGAAAAGTGGACAGACAAAGGTTAATGTTTCTACATTTACCTGTAGAGAAAGTCTAATGTTATATTATTACTAGCAAATCTAAATAATATACAGCTTAATTACTCTATTATATTCTGTAAAGTATTGGGTTAATGCACAATTTAGCAGACTACTGTATAGTACTTGTATTAAAATACACATTGGCCCTCAATTACTATTGCAAACCCGACAAGTTTTGTTGGGTTTTGTGCCAGATTCTGGCACACTGCACCAGAAATTCTGTCTGCTTCAGAATTTGAAGATTCACAAAATCTACATCACGGTCAGCCAACCTATGCATAAGTCTTCACTAACAAAATAAACATGCATAAAGCATATCTTGAGACTTTCTGTTGGTGCATTTGCTTCTAGAGCTACTCAAAGGGAACTTTGACTAATTTCCACACATCCATCCTAAAGTGCTGTAACTTGTTACCCTGTGATGTAAGTTGAGGATATTGTTTGGATCATGCTCAGAAGACTTCAGTAAGAGTGACTTTTGAGTCTCCTTCCAGATAGAGGAGAAGTCTTGTGTCAATACATCTACGGCAGAAACTGCAGATGAAGTGAGAATGGGGAGGGGGGAAGCGGATGACAGCAGTACACCACAAAAAATGGAGATTTGGAGGAAGACTCAGAATTTTTGAAATTGTACGAGAATTCAGCCCAGGGCAGAAGGTCGACCCGATCGTCTTGACGGGAGGAGACAAAATGTCGCAGGTAGTCACCAAGAATCTTGTTCACTCTTTCCACTTGTCCATTGGATTGGGATGATAAGCAGAGGAAAAATGTAATTTGATTTTTAATTGACTGCAGAGTGCTCCCCAAAATTTTGAGACAAATTGAACACCTCTATCAGAGACGATATGCGTGGGAAGCCCGTGGAGACGAAAGATTTGCAGAAAAAATTGTTTCACCAATTGTGGCGCAGAAGGAAGACCTAGAAGCGGGACAAAATTAGCCATTTTGGAAAAACAATCAACGACCACCCAAATGACACTGTTGCCATGAGATGAAGGTAGGTCAGTGATGAAGTCCATAGCTATATGGGACCATGGCTGTTCAGGCACAGGCAGAGGAAGGAGAAGACCAGCAGGCTTCTGGCGTGGAGTTTTATCACGTGCACACACTGTACAGGCCTGTACGAAATCGGTCACATCTTTCTCCAGGGAAGACCACCAATAGTGTCTGGCAATTAACTGTATGGACTTTTTGATTCCGGCATGACCAGCCAGATGGGAGAAATGACCCCATTTAAGAGTCTGGAGGCGAAGACGTGGAGGAACATACGTTTTTCCAGGAGGAATTGGTACCAGAGAAGCAGGAGAAGAGGAGATCAGACTCTCTGGCGGTATGATGTGCTGAGGAAGGGCTTTGGATTCTGAGGCATCGGTGGAATGTGATAGAGGATCAGCCCCGACATTCTTGTCCGCAGGACGAAAAATTTTTTGAAAATTGAAACGGGCAAAAATCAATGACCATCTAGCTTGGCGTGTGTTTAATCGCTGTGCAGATTGAAGATACAACAAGTTTTTATGATCCGTATAGATGATGATGGGGTGAACGGATCCTTCCAAAAGATGTCTCCACTCCTCAAGTGCCAACTTGTTGGCCAAGAGTTCACGGTCGCCAATTGAGTAATTTTTCTCTGCAGGAGAAAAGGTATTGGAGGAAAAAACGCAGGTAAGGGTTTTTCCCGTAGTTTTTTTTTATAAAAATTGCACCAGCTCCGGCAGATGAGGCATCCACTTCGAGGATAAAGGGCTTCAATGGATCAGGCCTGGACAATACAGGAGCAGAGGCAAAGGCAGCTTTAAGGTGGTTAAAGGCTTCCTCCGCCTGCGGTGGCCAGGATTTCGGATTAGCATTTTTCTTGATCAATGCAACAATAGGAGCAACGATGATGGAGAAGTGGGGAATGAGTTGGCGATAATAATTTGCAAATCCGAGAAATCGTTGGATAGCTCGCAGACCAGTGGGGCGTGGCCAATCTATCACCGCAGATAGCTTGTTAGGGTCCATTTGAAGACCTTGACCGGACACTATGTATCCCAGGAAGGGTAGACTGCTGCGCTCAAAGAGACATTTTTAAATTTTGGCATAAAGATGATTTTTGCGTAGGCGCTGAAGCACTTGACGGACATGGAGGCGGTGATCCTCTAGGTTGGAGGAAAAAATGAGGATGTCATCAAGATAGATTACCACACAGGAATACAGCGTGTCCCGAAAAATCTCATTGACAAAGTCCTGAAAGACTGCAGGGGCATTGCAAAGTCCAAAGGGCATGACAAGATACTCAAAGTGTCCATCTCTAGTATTGAACGAGGTTTTCCATTCATCACCTACTCGAATACAGATGAGATTATAGGCACCCCAAAGATCGAGCTTGGTAAAAATCTTTGCACCCCGCAGGTGATCAAATAGTTCTGAGATGAGAGGCAGAGGATAACGATTCTTTACAGTAATTTTGTTAAGACCGCGGAAATCAATGCAAAGTCGTAAGGATCCATCTTTTTTGGCAACGAAAAAGAAGCCTGCTCCAGCAGGAGATGAAGATTTTCTGATAAAACCCTTTTTAAGGTTTTCTTGTATATATTCAGACATGGCCTGCGTTTCTGGAGCGGAAAGAGGGAAAATCCTGCCATGGGGTGGAGTAGTGCCAGGAAGCAAGTCAATAGGACAGTCAAAGGGTCTGTGTGGCGGTAAGACCTCTGCTTGCTTTTTACAGAAAATATCAGAATAGTCTTGATAGGCCTCAGGAAGGCCTGGCAATGGTGTAGCGAAGGAGACTTGGCTGGTAGGAACAGACTTGAGACATTGTTTGTGGCAGGAAGATCCCCAAGTTTTAATGTTCCCAGTGGCCCAGTCGAGGGTAGGTGCATGACGCTGGAGCCAGGGCAAGCCAAGAAGAATTTCCGAGGTGCAGTTGGGTAATACAAAAAAATCAATACTCTCAAGATGGAGAAGTCCAACGCTCATGAGCAAAAGTTCTGTGCGATAACGCACGGTGCAGACCAGTCTCTCTCCATTTACAGATGAAATGAAGATAGGTTTGACGAGGACAGGGATATTGAATCTATTGATGAATGAGGCTTCAATGAAATTTCCTGCTGAACCTGAGTCCAGAAAGGCCACAGCGGAGAAGGAAGTTTTAGTTCTTGCGGGTAGAGTCAGTCGTGGAGAGGAAGAATTCACACCTAGTGATGCCTCTCCCACGTTAACTAGGTGCGTGCGTTTCCCTTACGCGGAGGACGAATAGGACAGTCCTTCAGGAAATGTTCGGTACTAGCACAGTACAGGCACAGATTTTCGTTCCTGCGGCGAGTCCTCTCTTGTTGAGTCAGGCGGGACCGATCCACTTGCATAGCCTCCTCGGCGGAAGGCACAGGAACAGGTTGCAAAGGACACTGGAAGAGAGGTGCCAAGCGAGAAAACCGCCTGGTGCGAACAAGATCCTTTTCCTGGCAAAGCTCCTGGCATCTTTCTATGAAACGCATGTCAATGCGGGTGGCACAATGGATGAGTTCAGGCAGGGTAGCAGGAATCTCTCGTGCGGCCAGAACATCTTTGATGTGGATGGATAAATCTTTCTTGAAGGTCGCACAGAGGGCCTCATTGTTCCAGGCTAGCTCAGAGGCGAGGGTGCGAAACTGTGTGGCGTATTCCCCCACTGAAGAGCTCCCTTGGACGAGATTCAATAGGGCCGTCTCGGCTGAGGAAGCCCGGGCTGGCTCCTCGAAGACACTGCGTACTTCGGAGAAGAAGGACTGAATAGTAGCAGTGGCAGGATCGTTGCGGTCCGAAAGCGATGTGGCCCAGGACAAAGCCTTTTCAGACAGCATGCTGACCACGAACGCCGCCTTAGACCGTTCTGTGGGAAACTGGTCCGACATCATCTCCAGGTGTAGGGAACACTGGGACAGGAACCCACGGCACAGCTTAGAGTCCCCATCAAACTTATCACGTATGGACAGGCGGAGTCTTGAAACGGCAGCTCGCTGCGGAGAAGAAGCTGGAGCCGGTGGAGGAGATGGTTGCTGCTGTGGAGGCAGAAGCTGCTGTAGCATGGCAGTCAACTGAGTCAGCTGTTGTCCTTGTTGGGCAATCTGCTCTGAGATTGCTGGGCGACCACGGAGGTGAGATCAGTGATACTGGGCAGCGACACCTCAGCGGGATCCATGGCCGGATCTACTGTCAGGACCCGGACAGGTATGCGGGAAGGTTATGGGTAGTGGATCCTCTGTGTCAGTGAGGCGATGACGTGGGCAGTACCGGTGGATCGGTTCTAAGGAGTTACTGGTTTTCACCAGAGCCTGCCGCAAAGCGGGATGGACTTGCTGCGGCGGTAACTCCCAGATCGTATCCCCTGATAGCGACTCAACCTCACTGGCAGCTGAGACTGGCATGGTACACAAGGACAAGGCTAAGGCAAGGTCAGATGTAGCAAAAGGTCAAGGCAGGTGACAAAGTTTCGTAGTCAGGGGCAACGGCAAAGGGTCTGGATACACAGGCTAGGGATACACACAAAACGCTTTCTCAGGGCACTAGGGCAACAAGATCCGGCAAGGACAGTAATGGGAAGTGGGTTTTTATGTGTTTAACACTGATTGGGCCAGGCACCAATTAGTGGTGCACTGGCCCTTTAAATATTACAGAGCCGGCGCGCGCGCCCTAGAGAGCGGGCCCGCGCATGCCGGGATGGAATTGAAGAGAGACGAGGCAGGTAAGATGATTGGGATGCGACCTGCGGGCGGGCACGTCCCACCACGGGGATCGCATTCCTGCTGAGGACACTAGAGCAGTGCTCCCGGTCAGCGTGTCAGACCGGGGCGCTGCACACAGAAGAACGTTGCGAGCGCTCCGTTGAGAAACAGGGATCCGGAGCGCTTGGCGTTACATTTATATTTCCATTTATTGCACCATAGCTGTATAGCGTTTCATGTTTTATCTACATACTCATGTTTTATCTATATCTTTGTGCTAGCAGTGTGCTGCTGTATTCTTCTGTTGCTGTATATTTAGCCCAGCAGCGTGCACCTGTAAGCCAGGTCCATATAATAGTTTGGAATCAATAGTGCTGGCTAACTTATCCTTTGTCTGTATTACACATATGGGGGAGTGGCTACCTCCATGTTGGCTCTTGCACCCCACCCACCTCTATCAGGTGTTTATAAGGTGTCTTGGATGTTTCAGGTCTTGCAGTGCCTACTGAACTGATCACACAGAGGCATATTCATAGTGTAGGGTCCGTCCCAATGAGGTCACCTTACCGTGGTGGGATGGTCCAAGCTATTTGGCCGCCAAATTGCAAGCTAAGTACCTCACTATTTCATAATTTTATATTTCCATTTATTGCACCATAGCTGTATAGCTTTTCATGTTTTATCTATTTACTCATGTTTTATCTATATCTTTGTGCTAGCAATGTGCTGCTGTATTCTTCTGTTGCTGTATATTTAGCCCAGCAGCGTGCACCTTTAAGCCAGGTCCATATAATAGTTTGGAATCAACAGTGCTGGCTAACTTATCCTTTGTCTGTATTACACATACGGGGGAGTGGCTACCTCCATGTTGGCTCTTGCACCCCGCCCACCACTATCAGGTGTATATAAGGTGTCTTGGATGTTTCAGGTCTTGCAGTGCCTGCTGAACTGATCACACAGAGGCATATTCATAGTGTGGGGTCCGTCCCAATGAGGTCACCTTACCGTGGTGGGATGGTCCAAGCTATTTTCCCGCCAAATTGCAAGCTAAGTACCTCACTATTTCATAATTTTATAATTTTATATTTCCATTTATTGCACTATGCAATTCAGGCTCCTTGTCAGCTTTATTAGACAGATTGCAGTATAAATAAAAACATAAGACAGGAACAAACAAAACCCTAGACTGTCTAGTCACTAACTAAACAATCCAGTATGCCCTGACTATCAACTGGTGGACTTTTCCCAGCCAGTTAAACTTATTCCTCCTGCAACCTTCTACTCACTGTTCACACACAGCATTTGCAACCTCTTGCTGTGTGTCTCGTCCACACTTGGGGCCACTCACAGCTCGGCTGTGTGTTCCTCGCCAGGACCCCTGCCTCCCCCTACAGCCATCTTGCTGTCTTCTGGGGAGAGCTCAGACTACACTGTCTGATTTCCTTTTAAACAGATTTCCCCTCTCTGCTACCACATTAATTAGGCCACTGGTGGAGGTTTCTCCAGGGTTAGCTAGGGAAATACACTCTTTCCTTACCACACTGTCACAATATATATATATATATATATATATATATATATATATACACACGTTTTGATCAAAAAGTGCGCTAAGAGCCTCAATTTTTTGACCAATGTGTGCTGCTGCAATCCTCTTTTTTATTGTGTGTGTTTGAGTTAAAACTAGTTTTTAGTTAAAACTAGTTTTCCTTAGTGAAAACTAGTTTTGACTAAATGCATTTGTGAAAACTAGAATTGACTGCTTTTTCCTAGTTAAAACCAGTTTTTACTGAATACTCAAGGAAAGTATCCGGTCAGCTCCAATCTCCCACCTGCGCACGGACCGGCCAATGGCGTGTTGGCCAAATCTTCAAGACAGCAAGGAAGTAGAATGTCCAGCGCTTTAGGTGCTATTTCTTGGGTTTTATTAGATTATAAAAGCATATACAAGACAGAGACAGGAACGCTGACGCGTTTCGGATCCGTACGATCCTTAGTCATGGCAATAAATGTGACAAACTTTCTCGTATAAATACACATATTGGTAAGTCACGTGATTGATGACATCACAATTAAGAACAGGCAACATTAAAAACCTGGAAATACCACTGGAGAAGTGCAGCAGAATAAAAAACCGGAATGGGAAATTTGCAGCAGAACCAAAAAAACGGGATATAAATTCCACATACCAGATACAAAGTGGGGAATACATAATACTGTCCCCATATTAATTTGCATAGAATGTTTGTAGAATTTATAGTTACATTATTATTATTGTTAGATCCTGCCTTGTTGTTCCATATGTTCTCCAAGTGTACACATATATATATATGCACACAGGGGCAGATTTATTAAAACCTGTGTAGAGAAAAAGTTGATCAGTCCCCCGTAGCAACCAATCAGATTGCTTCTTTCATTTGAACCTTAAACCTTAAACCTTTGAACCTTAAAAACCTGGAAATTCCACTGGAGAAGTGGAAAAGGGACTCTGAAAAATGAAAGAAGCATTCTGATTGGTTGCTATGGGCAACTGGTCAACATTTCCTCTACACAGGTTTTGATAAATCTCCCCCACAGAGAGCAAAGTGAAACAAAATAGAACAAGGCACACACAATGAAAGTATCCGGACAGCTCCAATCTCCCACCTGTGCACGGACCGGCCAATGGCGTGTTGACCAAATCTTCAAGACAGCAAGGAAGTAGAATGTCCAGCGCTTTAGGTGCTATTTCTTGGACTTTATTAGATTATAAAAGCATATACAAGACAGAGACAGGAACGCCGACGCGTTTCGGATCCGTACGATCCTTAGTCATGGCAATAAATGTGACAAAATTTCTCATATAAATACACATACTGGTAAGTCACATGATTGATGACATCACAATTAAGAACAGGCAACCTTAAAAACCTGGAAATTCCACTGGAGAAGTGGAAAAGGGACTCTGAAAAATGAAAGAAGCATTCTGATTGGTTGCTATGGGCAACTGGTCAACATTTCCTCTACACAGGTTTTGATAAATCTCCCCCACAGAGAGCAAAGTGAAACAAAATAGAACATATTAATATGTGCAAATAAGATCATGCCTCTGATTAATTCCCTTAGGTTCTCTAGTATCCAGTAGGAAGATCCAGTACGACTCTCTGTTAAATAATCTTCTTTTCAAATCTCCACCTCTAATATTTTTATGTACTCTTTCTATGGCATTGATGCACAAAGATGAAACATCTCCCCTATGTTTTATCCTAAAATGTCTGGATAACGTTGACACATTAACTTGTTCATTATTGACATCCAAGATGTGTCTACGGATACGTATTTTAAGGGAGTTGAATGTGCAGCCTACGTATTGGACTATTTGTCTACGTCCAAAATAGTTGCAAACAAATCAAAGTTACATGTGGGTACAAACCCAAGTCCCCAATTTAACACAGTCTCCTGAGCAGATGTAATGATATAGCTGGATAAATTAACGACGGAAAGACTTACTTTATCGTTGTCACCGATCTCAGCTGGTAACGTCTGTTGTCGGTGTTTGCGGCCGGCCCGTCTCCGTTGTCGTTTGGGCGCCGCTCTGGTTGTTGGTTTCCCGCAGGAGTGGACTTTGCGGCAGCTCCAGATCTCTGATTACGTTCTGTATCACCTGATCTCTGCTCCTGCAGCTGGCTGTCTCCTTCTGAGAAGCTCACTCTGCGACTCACAGGTTTGCGTTTCTTTTTGTAATACCGCTTTCCTTGTGAACGTGGTCGAGACTTTAGGATTGATTTGGGTGTGTTCAGCCCTGGTGTACGATTACCATCTGCCCAGTTGTACACTGTGTCTTTTTCGTAGTCCTCGGTATCACATTGAAATTTATTCTTTTTATAGTCCATTATATTTTGTTCCACTGTGGCAATTTTATTAGTTATCTTTTCATATAATGTTTTGTTCTCCATTTGTTTTTCATAAGGCTTCAATTGCAACTGAATTACTTTAAATTTCATCTTGGAGACTTGACAATTCCTGCTCCTCTTCTTCCAGTATATAAGTAATTAATTTATTGGAACATTCTGTTTCTGCCATATTCCATTTCTGCTCAAACTTTGCAGAATACATTTTTATAAGGATGTTTCTTTAAGCGGAGTCCTCTTGGCACCATCTCTTTGGTAAGGTATGTTGATAGGGTTTTGAAATCTCACCATACCCGGAGTTCTCTCTGTTGCACACTCTCCAGTTTTCTCAAGAGATCAGTAAGTTCTTGAAATTCTCTACTTGTAAGAGACATGGTCATGCCAAATAAATCTAGTTATTAGGGATGTCCTGATACCATCTTTTTAAGACCGAGTACGAGTACTAATACCTTTTTTTAAGCACTCGCCGATACCAATTACAATACTATTTTTAATGTTATGTGACAGGTTTTTTTTATGGGAAAAAGGGGGTGTTTTCCGCTTTTATTAGGGAAAGGCTTTTTTATATATATATATATATATATATATATATATATATATATATCAATATATATATATATATATATATATATATATATATATATATATAAAAAAACAATAACAAAACATAATGAATGTAAAAGTAAATCCCCCAGATAGCCGTTGCAAGGTACTTAGTCTCTATAATAGCTTGTAGGTAGTAGAAAGCTCCCCACATTAGGTAGGCAGCAGAAGTCCCCCTATGGTAGGCAACCATTCCCTCATAATTGGCAGCATTTCCTCCATAGTTGGCAGCAGTTCCTCCATAGCAGGCAGCAGTTCCCCCATTGTAGACAACAGTTTCTCCATAGCAGGCAGCAATTTTCACCACCCTCCTCCCCTCCGACATATATAAAACCTTCTTTCTTTTTCCCCTGCTGGCTCCAGCATGGTGCAGCGATTGTAGTGGGGGGAGGGGGGGCGGCACTGGTCCTGAGGCATCTTACCAGGCACAGCACTACACATTGAGTGGCGGCCAGTATCTGTCTAACGTACATGTACATCACAGGTCGGGAAAACCTTCCATGACTTACATTACAGGCCAAGATTGCTGAGTGTATGGCAGTGTTTCCCAAGCAGATGTTTCAAAGCTACAACTCCCAGCATGCCCGGACAGCCTTTGGCTATCTGAGAATTCTGGGATTTGTAGTTTTGCAAAAGCTGGAAGCACCCTGCTCTGGAAACACTGATATATTGACTCACTAACTTTGCCACCACAGAAAAGTAGTAAAGTAGAAATATTTACAGAAAAATATAATGGTGTCCTTTGAAGTGAAGGTCCATAAAAGTTTATGAACTCCTGGTCCTGTGCTGCAATTCTCAGAGGCTCCTAGCACTGATGCTGTAAATTCATGCAGAATAATGACACCTGTGAGTTTAGAGTGAAGCTTATGTAGCATTGTACAATAAGAACATCATACATTTAAACATGGTGGCAGTAGTGTGATGCTGTGCTACCTGTGGCATACCTCCAGTGGAGACAAAGCTTGTGGCTGCTAAGAGATCCATGAGCAAGGGGAGTCTAGGGCTAAAAAGCCTTAGGTCCTTTCCAGCTTGCCAATGATCTCTAGCCACTGCAGCTATCAAATAGATCTGTGTATAAGTACCAGTGATAGCTCTCTGCTTGGATTGTAACTCCAGAGATTTGCCCCCTCCTGGCAGACACAGAGCCATGGTAAAGCACTGCCTACAGGAAAAGGATCTGGGGCTCTATATGCAAGAAGGTTCATAGTGCCATAATGGTAACCAATACAGCCACTTGCCCACTCTTCTAACAATGCCCCCTTATGAATACTGAGGCACCCCTCTGCATTGGCCTTGAGTTACATCAATGCAGAGGGGTGACACATTCTTAGCGAGGAGGCATTATAAGAGGAGCAGGTGGCCATATTAACTATATCAGCAGGGTTGGATGCCCTGACCTGCTGATAGATTCCCTTAATAGTCAGCAGCACTGGCTTACTCTCTGTATACCTATATTCTCTCTCCATGGCAGACATTGGGGACAAGAAGGAAATGTATGGCCATTTACCATTGAATGGTTTACCTTTACTTAATGGAATGGTTATTTAAAAGCCATAATGCATGTTTTCTCAATTTGTCTTTTGATAAATAGTTTGAGGAGGTGAAGACCAGTTAGTGTGACAAATATGCAAACAGGAAGGGGTCAAATTCCTTTTTTTCATTTTTTTATTTGGAATAATTCACTGCAGGACAATAGGCTGAAGTGGATGATGTACAAACTATGTCACTGTGGCATTAAAAGCACTCCACAGTCAATTTCATAGAATGCTTATAAATTCATCAGTTCATATGTGGAGTAATAGGGAAAACCATGGCACCTGGATGAAAACAGGTACATTTTTAAATTTGGGACTGGAAGTCTAACTGTGGTACCCACCTAGCTATAAGGTACTGTAATTTACAGTATGACTGCAAAAATAACTCATAACTCAAAATATAAGAAACCTATAGTCATACTTTACAAGTGATTATCTAATTTTCTGTCCAAAAGATCACAGGTTTGAGTTCACATACTGTAATAATATATTAACAGCAGTTATGTATACAGTACATGGGATATGAGGACGGGATATGAGGACAAGTACTTCCTCCTTTGTTGCTTTTCCTCCACCACAAGGATTATGGGCAAAGCCGAGTACTCAGCTAGTTTATTATAAAATAAGAAAGCTAATAGAGGAGATTTGCTAAGAGTGTTATACCATCCAAGTCTATTATAATAACATAACATGCACTGTATCCTTTAAAACAGCCTACCCTTGAATGACAAAAAAAAGCAGCAGCACCACATATATAAATGTACACTTCACAGATAATTCCAAATGCAATATGGTGCATGCAGTGTCAGGCCCTGACCTCATGGGCCCCCGAATTCCAGAAGAAAATAGAAGAATTTTGCTGCGCCACCAGATCTTTAACTGCAAAAAAAAAAAAAAGCTGTACGCTTTCATTTACCATACTCCCTTTATTAAGTACAAACCCTCTTTGTAGGATTGGGATGTGATAGAGAAGATCCTTACAGTTTGTCCAATACCAGAGCCCATGCCAAAATTGAGATATGGTTTCAAAGTATTGGCATTAAGTTAAATACGGATAGAAATATTAATACATTTTTTACACTTTCTACATTAGATTTTTTTTTGCCTAACATTGACCTGTCCTGGAGAGAAGAACAGACATCGAAACATTATAATGGAGGATCTGCCAGTCGCTATGTTCTAAGTTATGTGAACCAAACACCCGTCAAGGTCTCCTGGTCAGATTCTTTCGCTGTTACTCTGGTTGCAGAGGCGTCACATCTGATCACACGACATTACTGTCATGACAAGATATTTATCACAATCTAGAGAGCTGAATAGACAGTCTGACAGCAGATCAGAAAGTGGTTGAAGAACAGGCATATGGAAAACGCATTATATATTTAGTTTATCGGTGCCGCATCTTAGTACATAGTGATCAAGATGTGGTTAACTGACAAATCCATCCGTATATTAACTATGCCAAGAGAGGTCTTCTGTTTAATCTTTATGTTTATTGAGATTTCTATACTGGATATTGTATACAATGGTTCTTTGAAGAACATGCTGTCATGAAGAGCATTGTTGTATAGACATTTTTGCAACGCAGAGCTATGAAAACCTTGATTGGTATAGTCCCTCTTTAAAGGCTCTTAAATTATTTTTTTGGTCTTGCTGATCCAGTATCGAGAGTTTAGGAGTTTTATATCTATTTAATTAATATGGAATTCCAAGGCAGCCTGAATGTGTTAAAATTCATACAGAAATATAACCACCTGAAGATAATGTCATACTCTATACAGGAATTCTGTATTTATAGAGTTCAGGACCTTCATCAGTAAGTGGAGAGTTACAAAAAAGTGTACTTCTTCCTAAGGAGGACCCAGCACATTATATGCATGTGTAATCTTGCAGGGATTTTAATGTTTGCTATTGGGTTCCTCTCTTATTTCAAGCGATGGCTTGGGATCCCAGATGGTAAAAGCCCAGATCAAACCACTTTAAAACTACTTGAACACATTCCTAGGTGACACAGTGTTAAACAGAAGTTTAGAGCTCTTAGAGGCTTATTTCATTGCAGGGTCGTGTAAAACCTGTTCACCGTAAACCAAGCTTTAAAAAAAAACAAAAAAAAAACCTCTTGAAAGCTTTTGAAAAGGTTGCTCAACTCTCTATGCTGCAAGTCATTTTGTTTAGGCCAATCCGAGCTCCAGAGTCATGTTTTTTACCCTTAAGGCTAGGTTTCTTTTTTTTTTTTTTTTTTTTTTTTTTGTACACCAAAATGCCAGCAAACATGCCAGAAAAACTACCACAGGTTTTTCCTGTGTTTTGGCAGTTTTTCTGCCGTTTTCCCTGGTGTGTGGAAACTTGTACCCTGTTTCAGTTTTTTCACTGTCTTCTGGGTACCCCTCTGTGGGTCGGATGCTGAGCACCTGGTCCACAGAGTGTAAGGAGGTGAGGAGTGTAAGGAGGTTCCGTCTATTAGACAGAATCCATTACTAAGCCGGGGTTTAGCGTTAGCCCCAAAAACAGCTGGCGCTAACCCCCAAATATTACCCCGGTACCCACCGCTGCAGGAGTGCCAGGAATAGCCGTTACCAACAGGCCCGGAGCGTCAAAAATGGCACTCCTGAGCCTAGGTGGTAACAGGCTGGCATTATTTAGGCTGGGGAGGGCCAGTAACAATGGTCCTCGTCCCCCCTGGTACCATCAGGCTGTTGCTGCTTGGTTGGTTCTTGCTGATACTGAAAATAGGGGGAACCCTATGTGTTTTTTTTTTTATCTTTTTTTTATTTATGAAAAAAAAAAAACGCATGGGGTTTCCTGTATATTCAGTAGCAGCCAGATACCAACAAAGCAGAAACAGCCTGATGTTACCAGGGTGGGCGAGGACCATTGTTACTGGACATCTCCAGCCTAAATAATGCCAGCCTGTTACTGCCTAGGCCCAGGAACGCCATTTTTGACACTCCAGGCCTGTTGGTACCAGCTCTTCCCGGCACCCCTGTGGCGGTTGGTACCGGGGTAATAATTGGGGGTTAGCGCCAGCTGTTTTTGGGGCTAACGCTAAGCCCCGGCTTAGCAATGGATTCCATCTATTAGACAGCCTCCATTACTAGGCCTGAATATTCAATAAAAAAAAACACAAACACAAATTATTTTATTTTAAAAAACACTCCCACACAGTTCATCCTTCGTACTCCATGGAATCCGTCGTAATCCTCTGCATACACGTATCTGAAAGGAGAAGAGAAAAAAAATCACATACAAATGGGTTAGGACATTTTTTGCGCTCTACGCAGGGGAGAGTGCCCATAATGCAATATTTTCCCAAACAGGGAGCCTCCAATTGGTGCAAAACTACAACTCCCAGCATGCCCAGACAGCCTTTGGCTGTCTGGGCATGCTGGGAGTTGTAGTTTAGCAACAGATGGAGTCTCCTTGTCTGGGTAGACACTGCCAGAAGGGTCTGTTCACATTATCCAAAACGGACAATGTTAACACAGCTTCAGACTTACCAGCCTGGATCCTGTATGTAGCTCTGCCCCTAATGATGTCATCACTATGGGGCGGAGCTACAAGGACCCACGGGGACTGGAGGGAGGTAAGGGGACTTCTTCGTCTTCTGTATACACTATACACAGCTATCTATAGATAGCTGTATGTAGTGTATACTGCCCAAAGGGTTAACCTACACTGTCCAGCAGAGTAAGTTAACTCTTTCCTTGCTGGGCTGGCTTAGCGCACAGCTCAGCAAGGGGTTAAGTGAGCCAGAAATGTGTATACTGTGTACACATTGCAGGCTCACTGTAAGTTCTTGCTGGGTAGTTGATATAGGATATATATCTACTGCTCAGCATCAGCTGTTCTCCCATGAGTACAGCTGATCCCGACATTCACATCAGGAGGATCACAAGGGGTGTCAGGAGGAGTGACATCCGCTGTGATCTGTCCCTTACTTGAGGTACTACTGCTCCCAACATGGAGCACACTCTACATTTTTATTGTTGTCACAAAATTTTTATTGTTGTTGGCTACATTTTTAGTGCCCTACCCGCCCACATAAATTGATCCCTGTTTAAAAAGTAATAAAAATTTTGTTATAAAAAAGATACATTTTGTAAAATTTTAATAAAAAAGGTATTTCCATCACTTTTTGGGATCGCTAAAGTCCAAAAGAGAATAAAAACCGCCTGAAAAAACGCCAAAGTTAAGACCCACATGGCGTTTTTCTTGGTGTTTTTACACTCCCATAGACATCTATGGGAGGGAGGAAAACGACAAGATTTTCCAGAAAAAACGCCAAAGTCTCGACAAGAGGAAATTTTTTTTAAACTGCCAAAGAGCCCAAAAACGACAAAATGATTAAAAAACGCCAAACTGAAAAACGCCAAGTGGATTTGGCATTTTGCAGTTCCCCATTGACTTGCAGCTAACATCTGTCCGCAGCATTTTTTCACAAAAGAAACGCCATGTGGCAGAATGGGCGTTTTTATTGGCATTTTTGGCAAGTGGAAATCTAGCCTAAAGGGGCGCTCTGGTGGAAAAAAAAAGTTTTCAAATCAACTGGTGGCAGAAAGTTAAACAGATTTGTAAATACTTCTATTTAAAAATCTTAATCCTTCCAGTACTTATCAGCTGTTGTATACTACAGAGGAAGTTGTATAGTTGTTTTCTGTCTGACCACAGTGTTCTCTGCTGACACCTCTCTGTCCATGTCAGGAACTGTCCAGAGCAGGAGATATTTGTTATTGGGATTGATATAAAAACATTTGTTATTCACCATCGGAGTACCCCTTTAAATCCCACAGACATGAGAACTTTGTGCAGGAGAATTCCTTAAATGTTGTTCCTGGAATAATCTTGGATTGGTAACATTGACACTGTGGATGAGACATGAGACATTGTCAAGGATGGAGGGAGAAGTCATCACCAGAAGAGCAGAACAGATACCAAGCATAGCCTTCAGGGTTAGCAACAGAAATGCGTCTTACTCAATGTTTGTGTGCTTTAGCTTGTATTTCAATAGCCGTTTTCATCTTGTTCCTGACCCTATCCTGGTTATTCCTGACTATGTTTGTACCAAGACCTAAACTGTATACCTGATACTTGTAGTGCTTCTACTGACTATACCTTCTTAGTTACAGCTTCAATACCTGAAGACTATACTTGAATTGAATATTCACTTTTTCTAATTCTAACATGAATTCCATCATATCATCTGCCATTAGAAAAAATTGGCACATGTTTGAAGCCGACCCTGATTTGTATGAGACTGCCACCAGAAAAACCCTCCTTACACACTGCAGAAGTACCACTATTGGTGATGCCTTCTCAAAACCACATAAAAATGTTTAGAAAAACATATGGCTAGATAGATCGGCTTTCAGAGATAACTTCCCATGCAGACACTGCGTTTTTTGTTCACATAATGTAAATAGTCGCACCATAAAATTAGGAGGATATACTCACACATTAAACCAAATGATCACTTGCCGATCATCATACGTAGTGGAGGCTCTAATATGCCCGTGCGGGTTTTACTACATAGGAAAAACGATTTCTATTCGGTCCGATCAGGACATGGTGTTCCTCGCCTCATCGCCCATATACAAGAGAAACAAAATAGCGATTGCTGCAGCATAAAATTTGCTGGACTCCAAGTGGTTAATCCTCCCCATAACGGAGGAGATAGATAAAGAAATCTTCTACAATGTAAAGCTAAATGGATTACCAAGTTAGAAGCATTAGGACCACTTGGACTGAATGATAGGAATGATTACAGTTCATTTTAATAATGTTTTGTATGTTATGTTATTATGTTCTATTTACCTTTTGAATCACTAAGGTAAAGATTGGGCTGATTGCAGCACCTGGAGTGGTATGCTGATATGCCCTGCCTCCCCGCTCATTCAGTGAGCTTTGGCTAGACGAAGTGCGCTTGAATGAATGAAACGGACACCGTCCCACGGAGGCGCCCTTGCATCTTTGTCTCTTGCACCTGCCGCATATGTCACAATAAAGAATCCTGAGCTGATGTGGTGAGTGCAATCTTCTATATTGAATTTCCATTGAACATTGTACACTCAGACACACGTGCTGACATCCACCTTTGCACCTGCATCTACAGGGACTATACATGTCCACTGTGAAGTGCCAGACATTCTCTACAGTTTTTGCTTTATACTTATTATCTGTACTACTTGTAATGATATCACATTTGACCATTTTTTACGTCTTGCTCTTACGTTGTATTATAACCACAACATTGGAAGAACTGCCGTAACAGAAGCGCTGCACGAACATCATAGTTTCAGTCAAGGGTTTTCTTTACTCCAAACACAGACAACACAGACATTTTTAGGAAAAATTAACCTCTCCTTCAGGTTGATCATGCTTCTATAGGGCCATTATGGCTAATTCATGACTACTCTAGGGACCCACCACCTGGAATTCTTCTGCAGAAAAATGAGGGTTAACAATGAAACCCAAGGTATTGCCAAGAACCAATATTAATAAATTCCAAAAAAAAAATGCCTAATATATGATTATGTACAGAACCACAATACAATTTTTTTTGACTTGAAGTAAAAAAAGGCATAGATGATGTATTATTCTTGGTGACTCTACATCCTTATAGATACAAAATGATGCACAATGTAGGGTCACCATGACATTGGAGAGGTGGTTAAGGTTCACATTAATCAAGAGCTTTTGTAATATTAACTATGTGGTCAACACTTCCCAGGCACTCTGCCATTTTAAAGGGACATGCCATTGCTTACAGCTCCATTATAGTAGCTACAATGGAGTCCAAAGAGTGGCTGGGAGCTTTTTTGGTGTTGTTTTTGTCATGGTTGAAATGTACAAGTTACAAGTGAGAGGCATTTCACGACTGTCATCCTAGACACACAGAGTGCCTAATCATCTGCCATTCAGAGCACAGGTCAACAATTATTTATCTGTCAGATTTCTGGGGATATAATGCGGTGTAACAGCTCCCCAGGGTGGGATTCTTCAGGCTGTCTCTTTGATTTTCCTCTGTGAGAGCTTTGGAAAATTTCCTGGAGGACAAACAGAGTAATCTTGTGCCTGTACCATGATGTTGGGTTGAAGTGTGAAACCATTTAGAGTCCTTCCTTTCTGCTGTCATATTTCATCATTGATGCACAGTTTACGACTGGCAGCCATGGCTTCATTTCTGACAGCATGACCTGAATCTATGCATCATTTATTGGGTGGCATTTTATACATTATTTATACTTTTTACACTAATATTTTCTTTTTCCTTTGGCAAAGTTTGTGGAAAAAATGTAATTTTAGAATAGAGTTATTTTCTGTAAGTATACTATATCATTGACTTTTTAATTAGTCACTGTAACTTTTATCTATTTTTATGATTTCATCTACTAGTAAAAGCAGGGGTTATAGTAGTATCCATTTTTTCTTCTATTGAAATTATCATTTTGGATTTTTTTTTTATTTATTATTTGTATTTTAGTTTAGTGACTCATTACCTAATGGTCATTACTCATTATAATATTTTTGAGTATGGTTAAGGACAGAGGTGAGAGAATCGAATTGGACTAATCCGAATTCATTCAGAATTTCATGAAAAATTCTATTCTGCCCGAATCCGAATTTCCAAATAAATAATTTCTTCATTTACTCCATTATGTTATTACTCTAAGGCTAAGATTCCACTGAATTTTTGCAGTAAAAAAATGTATTTAACAAATTTTTTTTTCTATAACAAAAACTTTAATTAATTTTGAAACAGGGACCAATTTATATGGGCGTCAGGGACCTAAAAATGTAGCCGACAATAGTAAAAATTTAGAAAGGGGCCATTTTTAATGTAAAAATAATATATTTGTTAGAATTAATTTAGTTAAACTTTTTATTAGTAATGTATTTTAATAATGTGTTTGATAAAGTGTGTGTTTTAACTTTTTCACATATTTTTTTTTAGGTAGTACTACTACTCCCAGCATGGAACAGACTGTTCCATGATGGGAGTAGTAGTACCTGTACTAATAGACAGATTGTCCCAGGGTCTGACACCCGTTGCGATCCTCCTATATAAGGTATATATGGGGGCAGCCGGCCGCCCTTCTGCGCGAACTGGCACTATGTTCTGCGATGTAAAGTTCTTCACATCTCAGCCAATCACAACTCTCTGCAGAAAATATATGTATATATGTGTCAGTGCAGGGGACCATAGAAGAGCTATACATTATACAGGAGGATCTCAACTGGTGTCAGAAGTGACACTCGGGGCGATCTTTCCTTAAAGTGCAACTATCAAGGATTTTAACCCCCATAAACTAGCCCTAGGATGACAAGTTGTTCAAATTACAGTTCAAGCATACCTTTTGCTGCTTTCTAGTAGCTTTAATCAGGTTTAAAAAAAGCTTTTTATTAAAGTCAGCAACAGTCGGATATCCCCTGTATGTCAGCGCTGGGATCGCTGTGTGATTGACACACAGGTACCAGCGCATAGGTCCCTTATTCTTCGTATATGCAGGTGGCGCGTAAACAGTGCCCGTTCTCCTGTGCTAAGCAGTCATGCGATGCGGGCAGCCACAGCAAGCGCTTGGTCCCTAAAGCCCTATGCGCGGCATAATGCAGTAGCGTAATGAGCCGGCCGACCATTCTCCTGTCTTCTTAGAGTGCACAGCGGTGATGTGATGCGCGCGGCCAGCTCATTCCGCTACTGCATTATGCCACCCATGGGGAGCGAGCGCTTGCTGTGAGAACTGGCTGCCCGCATCGCATCACCGCTGTGCACAGGAGAACGGACAATGTTTATTATTTTACAGTAGAAAACTCGCCACCCACATATAAGAATAAGGGGCCTATGCGCTGGGATCGGGGTGTCAATCACACAGCGGTCCCAGCACTGACATACAGGGGATATCCGACTGTTGCTGACTTTCATAAAAAGCATTTTTAGCCCGAATAAAGCTGCTAGAAAGCAGCAAAAAGTATGTTTGAACTGTAATTTCTAACAACTTTGTCACCTGGGGCTAGTTTATGGGGGTTAAAATCCGTGACAGTTGTGCTTTAACTAGAGAAGAGCAGCTGTGCCCTGCATCTATACATTATACAGGACGATCTTAGTGGGTGTCAGGAGTGACACCCGCTGTAATCTTTCCTTTACTGCAGGTACTACTGCTCCCAACATGGAGCATACTCAGCTCCATGCAGGGAGCTGTAGTGCCTGCATTAAGAGACAGATCGCAACATGTGTCAGAAGTGACACTCACTGTGATCTGTCCATTAATGCAGGTACTACAGCTCCCAGCATGGAGCTGAGTGTGCTCCATGTTGGGAGCAGTAGTGCCTGCAGTAAAGGAAAGATCACACCGGGTGTCACTCCTGACACCCACTGTGATCATCCTGTATAATGTATAGATGCAGGGCACGGCTGCTCTTCTCTGGTCCCCTGCACTGTCATATATATATATATATATATATATATATATATATATATATATAATTCATATTTCCCGCAGAGAATTGGGATTGGCTGGAACCATTTGGCCATTCACAGCTCTCTGTGGGAAATAGGAATCTGTGATGTGAAGAACTTCACATCGCAGAACATAGTGCAGGATCGCGCAGAAGAGCGGCCAACTGCCCGCATCTATACATTTTATAGGAGAATCGCAACAGGTGTCAGACCCCGGAGTGATCTGTCGATTAGTACAGGTACTACTACTCCCAACATGGAACAGTCTGTTACTATAAAGAAAAAAAAAGGGAAAAAAGTTAAAAACACACTCACTTTATTATATCGATTCGCCATGAATTTATTCGGATCTATTCGGATTTTTTTTTTATTCGGCAAATCAGCCGAATCAATTTTTTTTAAAATACGCTCATCTCTAGTTAAAGGGGTGCTCCGGTGCTAAGACATCTTATCCCCTATCCAAAGGATAGGGCATAAGATGCCTGATCGTGGGAGTCCCGCTGCTGGGGACCCCGGTGATCTTGCACGCGGTACCCCGTTTGTAATCAGTCCCTGGAGCGTGTTCTCTCCGGGTCTGATTACCGGCAAGCCACAGGGCCGATGGCGTGTGACGGCATGCTCCGTCCCTCAATGCAAGCCTACGGGAGGGGGCGTGACAGCTATTACATGCATACTCTAAACAATAATGTACCATTGCACAGCACTAAAGGGGTACTCTGCCCCTAGATATCTTATCCACTACCCAAAACTGCCGGTTGTTCGCCTCTGAGCACCCACATCTCTGCAGTTTGTGTCCCCGGTTTTCCCATTGAGTAGCTTTGAGTCATGATCTGAGCAGTGAGTGCAGGATTTTCTTGGATGTAATTCCCGCCGCTGGGGACTCCCGTGATCTCGGCTGTGGCACACCACTGTCATCACTGCACAGAGCAAACTCCCTCTGTGCGTAATGACAGGCGATACAGGGGCTGGAGCATCGTAAAGTCACGGCTTCACCCCCCTGTGACATCACGGTCCACCCCCTTAATGCAAGTCTATGGGAGGGGGCGTGGTGGCTATATATATGTCTAAAGGCAGAGATGAGATGGCACCGCTATGTCTAGTAACCAATAACCACAGGTGGGGAGTAACATAACAGGTAGCAAAAAAACGTCTTTTGACTTCTTAAAATAGTGAGTCAGCAGAGGTACTAGGACATAGTAAAGAGATAGATTGTGTGAAAACTACCGGTTGTTCGCCTCTGAGCGCCCACATCTCTGCAGCCTGTGTCCCTGGTTTTCCCAATGAGTAGCTTCGAGTCATGATCTGAGCCGTGAGTGCAGGATTTTCTTGGATGCTTCATATGTATATATATATTGTGACAAGGTGGCAAGGAAAGGGTGTATTTCTTTGCTCACCCTGAAGAATCTCACCTGCTTAAGTAATGAGATAGCAGGGAAGGGAGGTGTGTATAAGATGGAGACTAAGTCTGATCTGTGCTCTCCCTGGGAAACAGCATGTTGCTGTAGGGGTAGACCCTGTTGAGGAAGCACACAGCTGGAATCTGTGAGTGGTCCAAGAAGTAGTGTGAACTGTGAGTAGCAGGTTGCAGGAGTCACATGTTTGACTGGCTGAGGGTAGCTCACCAGATAGTAGTCAGGGCATGCTGATATGTGTAGTCAGTGACCAGCTGGTCTAGGATTTTATTTTGTTCCTGTGTTATGTTTGTTTTTCCCCTGCAACCTGTCAAAATAAAGCTGGCAAGGTGCCAGATTTGCATGAATAACCTTTGTCTGTGGGTTAATTGAGAGAAAAAAAGGTGTCCCGTGGCAAGTGACCAGGATGGTCCCAGAACTAATCCCTGAGGCGGAATGTCACAATATATATATATATATATATATATATATATATATATATATAAATATATATATATATATATATATATATATATCTATCTCAATGTTTGTGTGGATGTTCCAGCATCACTTCCGACGGCTGAAGATATTAAAGGGTTACTCCGCTCCCCAGCGTATAGAACATTGAGTTACGAGCGCTGTGTGCGGGCTTCCGTGTTCACACCAGCCCCCTTGTGACGTCACAGCCTGCCCCCTCAATGAAAGTCTATGGAAAGTCTCCCATAGACTTGCATTTAGGGGGTGGGACGTGACGTCACATGACGGGATGTGATGTCACGAGGGGGCGGGCTTCAACACGGAAGCCCGCACACAGCGTTTGGAACTTAATGTTCTGAACACTGGGTAGCGGAATAACCCTTTAACATGAAAGTTGGTACACATGTTACTTAAATGTCAACAAAAAACATAGGATAGGAGTCTGGGTTTTCGTTTAAAGTCCCATACAAGTCTTTGGGAAATATATCTTACTGTATAACTTGCAAACAACTGGAGATATTTCAATAATACTCGGTCACATGTTAATTATGTCCACTAAAAATATAGGATAGTTAATTTAACCCAAAACCTACCCTCACTTGCGTGGGTCGGGATTTTTGCTTAAAGTCCCATGCAAATCTATGGGAAATGTATGTTGCATCATAACTTCCGTATGGCTGGAGACATTTTGATAATACTTGGTCATATGTTACTTTAATGTCAAATCTATATATATAAAACTCAACGTGTGTGTGTGTATGTATGTATGTGTGTATGTATGTATGTATGTATGTGTGTTTGTTCCAGCATCACTTCCAAACGGCTAAAGATATTAACATGAAACTCTGCACACATGTTACTTATATGTCAATAACAAACATAGGATAGGTGATTTAACCCTTACTCACCACCATTTGCCAGGGGCGGGGTTTATGTTTAAAGTCCCATACAAGTCAATGGGAAATATATGTTACTGCATAACTTCCAAACGGCTGGAGATATTTTGATAATACTTGGTCACATGTTACTTATATGTCCACTTAAATATAGGATAGTTAATTTAACCCTTAACTACCCCCATTTGTGAGGGTCAGGGTTTTTGTTTAAAGTCCCATGCAAATCAATGGGAAATGTATGTTCCCACATAAGTTCCGTATGGCTGGAGATATTTCAATAACTGGTACACATATTACGGGTCGGGATAGGAGGTTGACATAGGAGGTCGGGATAGGAGGACGGGATAGGAGGTCGGGATAGGAGGACAGAATAGGAGGTCGTGATAGGAGGATGGGATAGGAGGTCGAGATAGGACCTTGCCACTCTCAAGAGGGGTGCCAGGGGCGGACTGACCCGCCGCCGCAACTACTGAGGATCTGGGACACTCGTCCCAGATCCCCAGTAGACAGAGCTACATTCTCCTGTATGCGCGATACAGGCACATACAGGAGAAGGTGTCCCCTCTGTGTGAACCGCATCTGAAGCTCATACAGAGGAGACGTGACCTCCGCCCCCACGCAGCACGCAGTACAGGCGCCGGTGACGTCACTCATCTGGCACCTGTACTGTGGAGGGAAGAAAACGCGGGGCCCTGCAGCTGAGGAGATCGCTGCGTGGGATATCAGGTGAGCATCCTTTTATTTATTTTTTAACCCTGCCCAGGGAAGGGGGGGGGTTCTCTGTATATACCTATGGGGAGGGGGGTGCTCTGTATATACCTATGGGAAAGGAGGGAGGGGGGTGCTCTGTATATACCTATGGGAAAGGGAGGGAGAGGGGGGTGCTCTGTATATACCTATGGGAATGGGAGGGAGAGGGGGGTGCTCTGCATATACCTATGGGAAAGGGAGGGAGAGGGGGGTGCTCTGTATATACCTATGGGAAAGGGAAGGAGAGGGGGTGCTCTGTATATACCTATGGGAAAGGGAGGGAGAGGGGGGGTGCTCTGTATATACCTATGGGAAAGGGAGGGAGAAGGGGGATGCTCTGCATATACCTATGGGAAAGGGATGGAGAGGGGGGTGCTCTCTATATACCTATGGGAAAGGGAGGGAGAGGGGGTGCTCTGTATATACCTATGGGAAAGGGAGGGAGAAGGGGGGTGCTCTGTATATACCTATGGGAAAGGGAGGGAGAGGGGGGGTGCTCTGCATATACCTATGGGAAAGGGAGGGAGAGGGGGGTGCTCTCTATATACCTATGGGAAAGGGAGGGAGAGGGGGGTGCTCTGTATATACCTATGGGAAAGGGAGGGAGAGGGGGGTGCTCTGTATATACCTATGGGAAAGGGAGGGAGAGGGGGGATGCTCTGCATATAACTATGGGAAAGGGAGGGAGAGGGGGTGCTCTCTATATACCTATGGAAAAGGGAGGGAGAGGGGGGTGCTCTGTATATACCTATGGGAAAGGGAGGGAGAGGGGGGTGCTCTGTATATACCTATGGGAAAGGGAGGGAGAGGGGGGGTGCTCTGTATATACCTATGGGAATAGGAGGGAGAGGGGGGTGCTCTGCATATACCTATGGGAAAGGGAGGGAGAGGGGGGGTGCTCTGTATATACCTATGGGAAAGGGAGGGAGAGGGGGGGTGCTCTGTATATACCTATGGGAAAGGGAGGGAGAAGGGGGATGCTCTGCATATACCTATGGGAAAGGGATGGAGAGGGGGGTGCTCTCTATATACCTATGGGAAAGGGAGGGAGAGGGGGTGCTCTGTATATACCTATGGGAAAGGGAGGGAGAAGGGGGGTGCTCTGTATATACCTATGGGAAAGGGAGGGAGAGGGGGGGGTGCTCTGCATATACCTATGGGAAAGGGAGGGAGAGGGGGGTGCTCTCTATATACCTATGGGAAAGGGAGGGAGAGGGGGGTGCTCTGTATATACCTATGGGAAAGGGAGGGAGAGGGGGGTGCTCTGTATATACCTATGGGAAAGGGAGGGAGAGGGGGGATGCTCTGCATATAACTATGGGAAAGGGAGGAAGAGGGGGGGTGCTCTGCATATACCTATGGGAAAGGGAGGGAGAGGGGGGTGCTCTCTATATACCTATGGGAAAGGGAGGGTGCTCTGTATATACCTATGGGAAAGAGAGGGAGAGGGGGGTGCTCTGTATTTGCCTATGGGAAAGGGAGGGAGAGGGGGGATGCTCTGCATATACCTATGGGAAAGGGAGGGAGAGGGGGGTGCTCTGTATATACCTATGGGAAAGGGAGGGAGAGGGGGGGTGCTCTGTATATACCTATGGGAAAGGGAGGAAGAGGGGGGTGCTCTGCATATACCTATGGGAAAGGGAGGGAGAGGGGGTGCTCTCTATATACCTATGGGAAAGGGAGGGAGAGGGGGGTGCTCTGTATATACCTATGGGAAAGGGAGGGAGAGGGGGGTGCTCTGTATATACCTATGGGAAAGGGAGGGAGAGGGGGGGTGCTCTGCATATACCTATGGGAAAGGGATGGAGAGGGGGGTGCTCTCTATATACCTATGGGAAAGGGAGGGAGAGGGGGGTGCTCTGTATATACCTATGGGAAAGGGAGGGAGAGGGGGGGTGCTCTGTATATACCTATGGGAAAGGGAGGGAGAGGGGAGGTGCACTGCATATACCTATGGGAAAGGGAGGGAGAGGGGGGTGCTCTCTATATACCTGAGGGAGAGGGGGGTGCTCTGTATATACCTATGGGAAAGGGAGGGAGAGGGGGTGCTCTGTATATACCTATGGGAAAGGGAGGGAGAGGGGGGATGCTCTGTATATACCTATGGGAAAGGGAGGGAGAGGGGGGATGCTCTGTATATACCTATGGGAAAGGGAGGGAGAGGGGGGTGCTCTCTGTATACCTATGGGAAAGGGAGGGAGAGGGGGGATGCTCTGCATATACCTATGGGAGAGGGGGGTGCTCTGTATATACCTATGGGAAAGGGAGGGAGAGGGGGGTGCTCTGTATATACCTATGGGAAAGGGAGGGAGAGCGGGGGGTGCTCTGTATATATCTATGGGAAAAAGGGGGGTGTAACTCTGCATATACCTATAGGAAAGAGGGGGGTGTAGCGTAGCTCTGCATATACCTATGGGAAAGAGAGGGGGGTGTAACTCTGCATATACCTATGGGAAAGAGGGGGGGTGTAACTCTGCATATAACTATGAGAAAGAGGGGGTTACCTGGCTACCTACCTACTTGCCCTTTTACTGTGCAGGACACCAAGGAGGGCATTATTACAGTTTGTGGGCCTATAGATGGGAAGATTGTGTATAGGAGGGGAGGGCACTAAAAAATGCAGTGTCTGACATGTTTTTCCTGCAGATGTTAAGAAATCCACATGGCGGTCTTATTCGGACAGAGAAGAAAAGGAAAGAGGACGCCGCTGATCAGAAAAGACGTAATTGTGAGTCCCAAAATGTAAATGTAATTGCTTATATGGTATACACATCCTGTATATAGCTGATATCTACCGCCATATGGTCCTGTATATAATCACTTATATTTTATACAGATTCTTTATAGTATACTGGTCTATGTATAGTGGTTTTATTCAGTACAGTATGGCGGTATTATCCAGTTATTGTGTGGTGGTATATATTTACTCCTTGTATACCAGTATTATTGGTCATTGAAATTTACCAACTTTAAAGTGTTTCTTACATACCGTATTTATCGGCCTATAACATGCACTTTTAAAACTTAAATTTAAGGCAAAAAGTCTGCCTGCATGTTATACGCCGATAAGTCTTCTGGTCACTGACTTAAAGCGTCCGCAGCAGCATCTGCTTGTTAAGTATTAACAGCATGGTCGCGGACACTTTAAATCAGTGACCAGCGGCGTCTCCTCCCCGCTCTGTCACTTGTTTTCTCCCGCACTATCCACAGGTACTGGTGTGGTGGATAGTGCGGGAGACGCTGATTAAAACGAGCCCTACCTTGTCCGGATCTGCCCTACCTTTTAATCAGCGTCTTCCGCACTATCCACCAGTACCTGTGTATAGTGCGGGAGAACCTCCCCCCTCCCTCATCATTCCCCCTTTTCCTGCTTTTTATAATTTTGTTTATTTTCCTTACCTGACTGCGCTTCGGCAGGTCAGGTCAGGTGGAGGGTCTTGCGGGGTCAGTGAAGCAGATGAGTTACGTCCTCTGCCGGCTTCTCTGTGCGGCATGACTGACGTCACTTTTCATTTCCTGTAGTTGCCGCCGAAAAGTGACATCCCTGATGCCGCACAGAGAAGCCGGGAGAGGACGTAACTCATCAGCTTCACTGACCCCGCAGCCCGCAAGACAGCCGAAGCGCAGACAAGTAAGGAAAGGGGAAGAGTGGTCTTCAACCTGCGGACCTCCAGATGTTGCAAAACTGCAACTCCCAGCATGCCCGGACAGGAGTTGGCTGTCCGGGCATGCTGGGAGTTGTAATTTTGCAACATCTGGAGGTCCGCAGGTTGAAGACCACTGGATGCCATAGGAGGAACATGATGGGGGGATTATGAGATGGGGAAATGATGAGGGGGGGGGGAATGATAGGGGGATGATGAGATGGGGAAATGATGAGGGGGGGATGATGAGGCAGGGTGGGGGGATGATGAGGGGGGAATGATGAGGGACATGATGAGACAGGGTGGGGGGATGATGGGGGACATGATGAGACAGGGTGAAGGGATGATGAGACAGGGTGGGGGGATGATGAGGGGGGAATGAGGAGGGACATGATGAGACAGGGTGGGGGGATGATGAGACAGGGTGGGGGGATGATGAGGGGCAATGATGAGGGACATGATGGGACAGGGTGGGGGATGATGAGACAGGGTGGGGGGATGATGAGGGGGGAATGATGGGGGACATGATGAGACAGGGTGGGGGATGATGAGGGGGGGATGATGGGGGGGGGAATGATGGGGGACATAAGACAGGGTGGGGGATGATGAGACAGGGGGAAATGATGGTGGGGAGGCACTAAATGCTTACTGTTTGTATGGCTAGTGGTGGTCTATGACAGGGGGAAATGATGAGACATGGGGGATGATGAGACATGGGGTGGTGGCGATGAGGGAAGGAATGATGTGGCACTGGAGGGGATGGGACAAAACAGGTGCAGAAGAAAACGAAGTTGGGGGGGATGATGTGGCATTTAGTCCAAGTCATTTATTTTACATTTTATTTTTTTTATACTTAAATTTCCCCTATTAAAATGGGGGTGCATGTTATACGCCAGTGCGTGTTATACGCCGATAAATACGGTATAATTTAAATATTAAAATTTATTGTGTGTGGGATTTAGGTGGAATAAGAGCGCAGCAGAAGATTGACGAGCTGCAGAGCCTAGCAGGGGCCCTTGCCTTTTTTTTGGTCCGGGGGCCCTGAGTGTTGTCAGTCGGCCCCTGGGGGGAGGGGAGGGAGGGGGTGTAATTAAGGGGGGGGTGCGTGTGTGTGTGTGTGTGTGGGGGGGCAAACAAAGGGTCCGCCCCGGGTGCCAAATGCTCTAGGTACGCCATTGGGTTGGGATATGAGGTTGGGATAAGAGGAGGGGAGGGGATATGGAGTCAGGATTTGAGGATGGGATTTGAGGACAAAAACTTCCACCTTTGTTGCTTTTCCTTCCCCACAAGTATATGTGTGTATATATATAAATATATATATATAGAATGTGATGACTCGCTCTTGCAGTGAGGTCCAGTTAGCAGTATAGAGGTAAGGAGACAGCGTTTTAAACCAAAGTCCATTGTTTTATTCACACTGGAGCACACAGCAAAACATTCTTTGACGTGGAACAAAGGAAAAACACAACAAAGTCCACCTGTATTTCCTTTCAGGTTCACACCACCTGCGTTCACACCTGTGGTCACGCCACGCAGCGACAGCACGTCTTTTCCAGGCCCCAGCCAGGCTGTCCAGCAGCTCCCTCTCTTGGAGCTATCATGGGGAGACTCCTCACACAGCCCTCCTGGCCCTGTGTGCTAGCACTAGCAAGTCTCAATCCACTTCCATTTCAATCCCCCTTCCAATCCCCTTTCAATCCACCTGCAGCTGGTGAGGCAATCCTGATTGTGGGGAATGACCCTGCATTTGGTCATTCCTGGTAAGAGCCGTCCCGGATTGGCTTCCCAGCCATACTACGGGCACAGTATCAGGCTGCACCAGAGCACAGATACTGGAAAATACCGGCTCTTACCTCACCAAGGCCAGGAACCTTGGTGACACACACAGTCCATCAATGATCATACCTTTCATCTTATCACAATAAATATATATATATATATATATATATATATATATGTATGTGTGTGTGTGTGTGTGTATATATATATATATATATATATATATACTATGCTCACTACACCTGCACTCACATTTAACCCCTGGACATGTTTTATTTATAAAGTTATCTCTTGTATGGGCACTAGTAATCAATATGTGAGATGCTTCCGCCCGAATTTTCCGTTATTCAAAATTTGGTGCCAAAATCGGCAATTTTGACACAAAAAAAATGAAAGATGGTAGAAAAAATTTTTTTTTTAGCTCCAAAATCAACACTTTTGTGCGAAAAAAGAAAAGTGGCACGAAAATGAACTCCATATTATTTTCATATTTTCAAAGCAGCAAAAGAGACCTTTGAAAATGTGAGGAGAAAAAAAAAAAGGTGGGATTAATATGGCTGGAACAGAAATACAGTAGTTTTTTAAAATTTCCCCCATAGAGTATAAGTTTTGTTAAGATAATGTGAAATAGGTTTCCTAAAAGTCTACTGCATTTTACCTGTTCAAGAAAACTATTGGCATTACAAATAAATTAAAAACCTATTTGACAATAGGCAGCAATATCACACAGCACATATATCCACGTTTATCCTGATTGTGTGGTGCACACAAGAAGGATGGATGGAGTAATCCAAGTCACCGGAATGCTGTAGACCTTTTAAGCATATGTTGGATAGTGTCACATGGAGCAGAGTGGTTTTGCTACTCTGGTGAATCCCCTATGTGAGCCTGTTCAACATTTGGAAATAAATCATAAAGTGATGTTAAGTACAGTAACCACGGTTTTCAGTCCGGTCACAAAACCAGATATGGGGCAAAGATTAGTGTTTGCAGAAGGGTCCTTACTCAACTGGCTCTCTTCTTCTTTCTTTAACTGTCTTTTTATTGAACCACATACATAAGCAAATAAGAATAGCCCACTAGTAAAGTCAGGAACAGGCAGTAGGGTTAGTAGATGCAATAAAGATACAAGCAGACCTTTGCTATGGAAATACACGTTATTGCTTAGGCATCACAAAGCAGGCAAAACAGCCTTACATAGGGAGCACTGAGCCAGGACAGGTAGGGGACAGGTTTTGGATACAAGCTCAACTACTAAAATAGGAAAATATAGCATGAGCAAACCCCTTGGGCCAATACATGAACAGCCTTGGAGGACAAAGTAGTAAGAGCAAGAAAATTGAAGGTCCTGCTGTAATTGTAGGTGAGCCGGCCATTGTGTTTGCCAGCAGGCCGCATACACGATTGGGATCAGTCACTAGTATAACAGCATATATCCCTCATCAGTATATCCTGCTGTCTTTAGGATCTTCTGTATGTAGGGTAGACAATTACACAAAAACGAACAAACAAAAAATAAAAACTGGAAGTTTTTAAGGAAAAATAAAGATAAATCCTGTTGTAAGGTATCACAAGAGATGGAGTGCATTATGAGTACATGGAACAGAAGTTACATAAACCAGTAAGTAGAAGAGAATGGAGCACCTGCCTGAAGGACCTAATTGACAGATGTTTCTCGAGAGACTCTCTTATTTAGAGTAGAATTTGATGATGAAAGGAAATCAGAGAGTATAGGTCAGAATGAGAGCTGCATTCTGCTTCATTACATATGCTCCAGCGTGGACTGGTTAACCCTGCCACTTCTAATAATGCCATATTCTTCTCAAAGATACGCATAAAGATCTAAAGAAAATTCTCTTTCTACAATAAGAATATATTATTACTGAATTCACCATGTTATATCTTCTATTAGCTTCTTTTAATATGGATAGCATACAACACACCATCTGTCAATTAAAAGGTATGAACAATGCAGAAATGTATATTGAATATTTTTATGACATTTTACAGCATAGTGTAGATAGCCCCTATCAATGAACCAAAAAACTGGTTATTTTATTCTATTCCATTAAAACCTTTTCTATTCATGCACATATCGGAGATATCCACATGATGACACAGTAATCTAAATACAGTGGTAAGAATAGTATATCATAATATCAGTGAAACACTTAGCAACCCATAAAGAGCCAGAGTCCATTTACTTATCCTTCTCTGCACTTTTTTCTAGTCCCCTGAAGAACTGTTTAATTACACAGTGAAACTTGTCGGGATATTAGGGAACATGTAGACAGCAAATATACATTGGATATGTTTTGAGGTTGGCTGTAGGAACACATTGCAACATACTTCTGTACAGCACCTTCTTTATTAGTAAGCACCACAGTATTTTTTTGTAGCACTCCTTTTTCAATACTAAGTATCTAGGACTAACAGCACCCCTTATAGATAGGGTTAGCAAGTTAGACCCTTTTTAGTACAGCTATTGAACCTAAGGCCCCCACTCTTTTGCGATATATTCTTTCTGTACAGAAAGTTACAACAATTGCCTACATATTGGCATGTGAAGGACTGACGAAGAGGTCAGACCGACCTGGAAATGTGCCGCATGTTGAATAATAAAAAGTTATATCACACCACCGTTCTATCCATTATCATTGTCCAACCTGCACTGGTAATTTCCCAAGGGAGTTGGAGGATTTTGTTGTATGCTGAACGTCTGGGATGATGGAGGGAAAAGCTGTAGGTGGAAGGAATTGAATTCAAACGTGAACCCCAGAGTTGTACCTGCATTCTGGTGAGTGTGTAAAACCAGCTTTTATTCATTTTTACATATCGAGAGTATTACACCATGGAGCGATACATGTTTGATGTTATGTGGATAATTCTGCTTTTGATAGAATTGAATGAAAGTTATGTATTAGCCAGTTTTTTGGGTTCCATGATAGTGTTAAATCTGGCAAATCAACATTTTTGTCATTTTTTAATTTGAGGTTGTAGTGTATTGGGGGGTTTATTGAGATAATTTCTATTATTCACTTGCCCACTGGGAACATACTTCATGTGCATTTGAATGGACAATTGCTTATTTAAGAATTATTAAAATACTTAAAAATTTTTAACTTTAAAGGGGTTATCCACCATAAGGTGATTTTATTATGGTCCTGGCAGACAGTAATGGACATGCTTAGGAAGGATCAGCGCTTGTCTTGGGGCTAAATGGCTATGTCATGAGATTACCATAACACTGTGGCTATCTTTTTGTGAACTTGTATTTCCTGTTTGACTTTTCTTTTTTTGACTACAAATCCCACAATTTCATTTTCCTCCCTCCCACGCGTCAGCCACCCCACCCATTGAAACATAAATGAGCTGCATCCATCAAAAGACCCATGGTTTCAATAAGGGTGCCTACAGCTGTTGCATTAGTTGCAGATTTATCTCTCTCCCACCAAGCGATTGCTCCACCTATTGAAGCAGACAGGCTCCCTGTCATCAGCTGACTAGTGAGTCAGTTCTTGGCCGCATTGCAACCTGGGAAAAATCTAAGACAACAGTCATTTTGTATGCTGTTAAAAATAAATACTGGGGTGAAAATTACAGAAGAATTACAGAAAACCGTCACACACAGGTACAGACACTATATTATGAACTACACTAACTTTACAACCCCTGTAGGATAGTCAAAAAAAAAAAAAATCCTGGAATACCCCTTCAATTATGAATGTTTATTTATATATATTTTTTATGTATCAAGGACATGTAGCCAGAACCATATTTTAGGTTTGTTAACTTGTAATTTAAGTTCATACATAGGGAGGTTTCACATTGGTTTTACCCAGTTTTTTTGGCACCTACATTTTTTTGGCAGTGGGAGAAAAAGCTGCAACATTTTTAGCAAATCATTTAGAAATATTCAAGAAAACAACATGAATGTAGTGTGGCATGGTTACCTTTTTGCAATGGTCTGTGAGTTATCAACTGCAACTTTTTAAAATTGTCACAAAACTTTTGTGCAATCTCATGCCAGACCTGACCCCATTTGGAAACTTGTCTACATTCAAGCTGCAGTGTTATTTATGAACAATTTGTACCTCTTTGATAAACGTGGGGGAAGTACACATAACGAACACACAGGCAAAAATTAAAATCCCCCCATAGTACTTTGGTTAATATCTTAGTCAGTATTTTTGGGTTAAACCAAGAGTCGATTCAAAACACTGAAAAATGTTCAAAGCTTTCCATTATAGTTTTTGTTTGTGTCTTTTCCACTCCTGGTTTTGGCTAAAAATACTGACCAAAATGCTATGTGTAAACCCAGCCTAATAATAAAGAATTCAGCTCTAAAGGCCATTGATTAATACAGGCTGTTAGTTTGAAAAGTAAAGCAAACTGAAAATACTGTTCGAAGATGAAAGAAAAGGGGTTAGGCCGATTGGTGTCCAAAAGTCAACCCACACTGCAACTTTAATAGCCAATTATTGTGCACATCTATCATTCACTGTTTCCTCTTAGTAAAGGGGAGGTATAGATATAAAATATGTCAAGAAGTGTGAGAACTGATTTTTAGTATAATTATGTACTATAATTTTGCTCTAAGTGGCCCTCCAGGGCATATGGATGTCATTTGGTCTCCTGTTAGGAACAACACTCATTTTGCTAGAGCAGAGCATAGGGTTGTCTTTTGCTGGGAGGACCCGTAGAGATCATGATTTGATGCAAAACCAGCTGCTTTTTCTGCCGGAAGAATCTTCTGTTTTCCAAGAGAATCCAGACCCATGGAGACTAGTCAACCTTTTTAGTTACATTATAAACAAAGTTGATGAAAAAAAAAGTCTGGTATTCCTGGCTCTTAACCCAGCTTTCTTCTACTGTATGTATTAACCGTTCCAGGTGACCTTACTGATCAATAAGCCTGCAAGTGTGAATTCTATGTCTCCCTGCATTGTGATCAGTGTGGTAGCCAACCTGTGTTCTCATAATGGCTCCTGCCAAGGAGTGTAAAGCTGCAGCAAGGTAACAATCAGTTTATGAGGTTGATGTTTTTGAAGCAGGAAAAATAGGTGAGTATAAGAATCTGAGCTACTGAGACATGGGCTAAAATGTGATAGCTAAAAAAAACTTTTTTTCAAAGCACCTCCAAATGGTAGGCATTATGGGATGTTTCTGGTATGTAGTAGTTAGCTCTGAGCAAAAACAGTCCAGGAATAGTCAACTTATTAACTGGAGACAGGACTATAGGCACCCAAGGGTTAATTATGGGTGTAAGGAGTGAAAGCTAGCCAGTTTGCTTTGAACCCACAGCTGAGCTACTATAGCATAATTTCTGAGCGGGCAGTTCCTAAGAAGGAGATGTTGTAGGAACCAGTAGTAAGTGGCGTAAGAACTAAAGCTGTGAGGGATAGAGGGAAGTAAGTATGGGTGCTTCATTATTTTACTGGCACCCTGACTTGCTTTTAAACATTTTGCTGTGGCTGGATAATATTTTAATGTTAGCTACTCAGGGTATTTATTAAAAAGAGTATTTCCTAATGCAAAAAAAAAAACAACACAAAAGTATATATATATATATATATATATATATATATATATATACATATATCATTTGGAAGAATTGTTGTCAGACATTGTCTAGGAGAATTGTGTTACCTACACAATGTTTTAAGGGGTTGTCTAAAGAAATAACATTTTTATTTTTAAATAATTCATACTAATCTATCCTGATCTTCCACAGATGCCATTCCGACACCTCCTGGTTCCTGCAAATCACGGCCACTTCCTAGTTCCCAGACAAATGCATGTAAAGCACCAGTCTAAACATTGCACAACATCCCGAGGGAATTTAAATCTGGTAAAAATGGGGTACAAAATCTAAACAGACTATAATTTTCCCTCAGCTTGACTGTGCTGTAGTGCTGCTGTAATTTCCTCCACTGGGGATGCTGTAGCATGTGATGCTACAGGCAAAAAGTCACTTTGAAACAATTCAATGGGCTTAGCAGCTTCAATATACTCCTGCAATATAGACTTCTGCACTTTTAAATCAATAAAAAAAAAAATATATATATATATATATATTTTTTTTTTTAATCAGAATTTTTTTTATTAAAGATTTTTTGTATAGAACAAACACAAAAATTCAAGAACATACACAGAAACTCAGATCTCCCCCTTCGCATCCCACCCACACATAAACACCCTCCCTCCAACCCAGTCTCTTTTCTTCACAATAGATCCATAACATTATCATGGAGAATGAGGCAGTACAGTACAGGAACTCAAGAGACACATATGGAGTAAAAGGAAAAATTTCATACCCTGAAAACATATTACACAAAGGCGAACGTAATAGTAAATAGTACAGAGAAACTATGGGCATCTATACACTGCGCAAACAACCCATATATAGAAAACCAAATACAAGACAACACAGCACACCAACATAGAAACAGAGTGACAATACAGAGGAAACAGAATCAAAATAGTCAAAATATCAGATATCATTACTGAGTAGACCCCTCAACCCCCCCCCCCCTAAAAGCACCTCCATAGGAGTCCTCTGAAGTATGTGGATGGCAAACCAGGGGTATCGATCCAAGGTCCCCAGACAGACTCAAATTTACTCATGGCTTTTCTTTTACGATATAAACCTTTCTCCAGTCTAATGATATGATTCAATTTTGTAATCAACTCAGAAATAGTAGGAGGGGAGGCTCTCAACCAATGCTGTGCAATTCATTTACGAGCTTGATACAAAATTCTGCTAATACCAAGGAATCCGGCCGTACTACAATCCTATGCAAAAATGTGGGAGTGCGATACACCTGATGCAACAGAAAAATTTAGGACACCAGGTGGGCATCCAACACGGCAAGCAGCGGGGTCATAGCTAAAATCCGTTCCCACTGCTCATCCGATAGGGGACCTACATCCTCTTCCCATTTGTCCTTAACATTCGAAGGGTAAGCCTCGTGTTAAGTAGTGTTGAGCGGCATAGGCCATATTCGAATTCGCGAATATTCGCGAATATATGGACGAATATTCGCCATATATTCGCGAATATTCGCATATTCGTTATATCCTCGTTTTATTTTCGCGTATGCGAAAATACACACATGCGAAAATTAGCAATATGAAAATTCGCATATGCGAATTTTCGCACGCCAGTCTCACACAGTAGTATTACAGCCTTCTTTACACCACACAAGCTGGAAGCAGAGAGGGGTGATCACTGTGATGTGTACTGTGAAAAAAAAACAAAAAAAAAAAAACGAATATTCGTAATTACGAATATATAGCGCTATATTCGCGAAATTCGCGAATTCGCGAATATGCGATATTCGCGAATAATATTTGAATTGCGAATATTCGCGAGCAACACTAGTGTTAAGAGGACAGCTGTTCCTTATACAGCACTGATATCACACCTTTAGTAGAGATCTGAGTGAATAAATCATTCACCACCACAGATGAGCTGATCACAGCTTCAGGTTACGGTAGAAAAATGAATGAGGTAAACTAAATTCCTCCCGCAGTTGAGCAAATGACTTCAAAATCAGCCCATCATACATCTAGGAGAGATGCAGAATCCCATGAGTGATCCAGAGGGTAATATCAGGTAACAATCACAGTTCAGAAAGACCAGGATTATGCCATAGAGAAGAATTCAATAAAATATTAAGTGCCATGAATAAATTCTGGGGTTCCAGGACACTTATTTTAGCCTAGTATGCTCTACTCTTTAGCTGAACCTGGTTAAGTTGATCATTGTTCAAAATCTTCTTTACTAATAGATGATCCAGACGGTGGAATGATGGATGTCTGATTGTTTGAAGTCCTGACATTATTCAGGCACATCTGTTATGTCTGCAAAATCCCTTTAGTTCATTGTATGCCATCCAGTCTCTCAGAAGTAGAAAATGACTTTCACCTGCAGATGGTACAGAATTATGTATAAGATCATAATGTAAAACAACACTTCAACTTTTTTCAGTCATTGAGGAAAAAAATAAAATAAAGAATATCTCCATACAATGGGAAAGTGTGCCCCCATTACGATCTTCCTCCCACAATAATTATATGTGCCCTTAGCAAACTGGCATCACAATTGTCTACCTCTACTTACTGAGGATAGACAATGCAAACTCTGAAACACCACTATAAATGTATCCTGGAGACAGAAAATTCATTGTGAACTCTACTATTGACAGTGTCCTCACGTAGCACAAAAGAATCATCTAGAAACTTGCTGGAATAGAATCTATCATAGCCTTTCCCTTAAAAAGTTGCTGCACAATGGTAAACAGACATGGCCCTGACTCCCAGAACAATAGAAGATTTGCTTTAGATATAGCATTTGGTCCCCTGGAGATATTACATTTTATCAAAGTGTTTTGCATATGTACATCTGCTTGAAAATTAGCAGACGACTGCCGGTTGTTAAGTCTTTAAGCCTGTTAGAATATTCAGATCTGGAGAGAATAAGAGAATTGTCAATGAAATGGACCAATATTGTTGGCATAGGACAATGCAGCTGTGAAAATAGACTCTGGCTAAGGAGAGCCAAAAAGGATACTTTGCCTGTTTTCCTTTGTATTAGACAGTAAGCAGGTTCTCTAATGTAGAATAGTTTTGTGATGACTTGATTCTCATTTCTTTCTTTTCTTTAATAATATTGATTCATAAAATGTTGTAGAAAAGTTTTCCTAGTAAACGATTACTTTAAGGGCCAAATACTATCTATTTATCTATCTACACTGTATATCCTATCTATCTATTTATCTATATATATAAATCCTATCTATCTATCTATCTATCTATCTATCTATCCATCTATCTCATATGTAACTAAAGGTCACAAACATAATTCAATGCCTTTGCCGAATAACATGTGACCTGGACTGAGGCCTGACGTCACTTCTGTTGGAATTTCCTGACCTGCTTATTTTGGCAACCCATGAAATAGGTAAAGACGTCATCCATAACTAGTTGCCAGGATAAAAAGGTTGCTTAATTCAGTTTCCCTCTAGACTTCAAAACTTTGGATCGAATATGTTTTTTTTAAAACTCAATGTTTCTATTATTGACACTTATATATAGGCATCAGGTATCTGAGGTTACCTGAGTGGCTCCTGCCGTTAGACTCGCCGGTTTATTTTCCAGAGTATAACAGGATCAGGAAGTTGAAATCTTTTGTGCCCATCTGTTCAAATTAAAGGTTTGGCTGATCCTGGCAAACTCAACAGGTTTTGCTGACATATATCTAGTGTGTATATTTAACTTTTGTCTTAGGTCTCTGAGCAGCATTTAATACAGTTGACCATGAAAATCTTATTATGGGGGCAGTCACCTTGCCGGAGTTGCTTTTAAGAACATTTTAACAACATTTAGACATATATGTGGTAGCCTGGGGTTGTAGGGTATATGGGGTGTAGCTGTGCGGTTACTAAAGGGTGCTTGCTTAACCCTTTCTATTCGTGACACCAGGGTGAGGGCTCCTTTGTAATGCTTGTCCTACCGCCACCCATCCCAAGAGCGGTAGGGAGGTAATAAATAAGTCCACAACCGGAGAGTTTGCTGAAAACTGTTTAAACTTTTACTGAAGATTTTATGCAGGCTTTATAACAGGAACAGTCTCTTTACAAGCAAAGTCTCCTAGATATTGACAGTGGTTGGGACCTTGAGTGTTTTAAAGTCCGGAGACTGATATGCGCTGTTCCACTGGATTTAGGGGATTTAGTTTCGGTCCAGTAGTCACGCTAGCTTTAGCGGGGATTTAGTTTAGGACTCACAGTTTGATTCAGGCTGAGGCTGGCAGGCTTCTGGCCTAGAGTTGTCTTTGCAAGTTATGCAGATCTCGACTCTCCGAAGATCCGGAACCCAAGAGAGTGATCATTGGCTGCAGCTCCCTTATATGGGCAGGGGCTGGCCTTAAGCTGATTGGTCCGAAACTTCTGTCAATTATCTGTACAAAGGATCATGGTCTGACATGTGACCACACCATGTGACCTCTGAAAGGTCCTAAAGCATAACCCAAAGGAATTAACATAGTCACATGACCGAAGGTCCTGCAATGCCATAAAGGTAATTATATTAATATACATTATTAAATCATTTTAATATACATTATTAAACATATCGACAGTGAAGAGCAATATGTTAAGCGTATTTTTACTCAGGAATTTTTCTTTTTCTTTAATACACCGGCAGGTGTATAACGTGTGGTATAACACTGAATTTAGCACAGAGAAAGAAAAAAATGTGGTATATGGTACGCTATTTGCTTGTATGTAGGCCCTTTGCAATGATAATGCCACTGAAAAAGCGTATTTGTACTCAGGAAAAACTTTTTTTTTCAGTTGCGGTGCAAAATGTTTCTTTATTCAGGTGCTGGTAAAACAAGCTGGACGCCAGGGATGCCGGTGTACAGGTAAGCTTTCACGCCAACAACTGGGCGCTTCCTCAGACCTCTCCTCTTCCGACACCTGACCAAGGTAAATACACCTCTATGGTCACGTGACGGAAGGGGTTGTTAACATAAATGTTAAAAACAAAGCCGGTATTCGGACACAATAAAATGTAAAACAATGCAGCTAAGCATAACATTAAATAAACCCATATCTGGCCTGTTGTTTAACCCAAGGCTGCCTTGGGCATCTGTCTTCAAAATCCAGCGTCCTTCTTTTTGAAGGACGAGCCTCTTGATATCCACACCAGCTGCAGGATAGACTCTTTCAATGCCAAAAAACCTCATTGCGGTAATGTCACTATTATGACAGTCCCGCATGTGCCCTATCAGTCGAGGAGATCCTTTGCATGTCCTGATAGAATTGGCATGCTCTCTGAATCGTACATTGATCGCACGGGTAGTGCACCCAATGTAGAATCTATTGCAGCTGCAGTGTACACAATAGACAACGTTCTTCGTTCTGCAACAAATAAAGTCCCTACAGATAATATCTACTGCTTCTACATTAATGTATTTATCTGAGCAAAAAAATCTGCACCAGTTGCAGCTACCATAAATAAAATTCCCTCTTGGCCTTTCTTCACTTAACCAGTTAGTACTGGGGGGATTATTTTTTAGGGCGCTACTTATGAGCACATTGCTCAAATTCCTACATTTTTTGAACGTAATGAGGGGGGGATTTTTAGTGAACTCCTGTAAATCGTGGTCATTCTGTAAAAGTCCCCAATTGTCTTTAATGGCTTTTTTGATTTTATGAGCTACTGGGCTGTAAGTGAAAGCAAAGGAGAACCGATTTAGTTTCTTTGTATGTGTAGATTACTTTTTTCCTTTTAATAGAGTTTCTCGTGGTTTCGCTCTAGCCTTAACCAAGGCTGTACTTAAACCTTCATTAGGATAGCCCCTAATACGGAGCCTAGCATGCAGGTCACTGGCCTGTTCCTCGAAATCCTCCAACCGGGAATTTATTCTCTTTAAAGAACTGTCTTTAAGAACTGTCCATAAGTAACAGCCCTTTTCACATGCTCCGGGTGGTAGCTTCCGAAATGGAGCAGTGAGTTGCATGTAGTAGGTTTACTTAAACCCTGGGTAATAACGCCACCGTCCCTAATGCTCACTTTCACATCTAAGAGTTCAAGGTCGGGTTCCCCAACCTTCTGCGGGAATTTTAAATTCATATCATTTTGATCGTTTAGGGCGGACACGAAGTCCACAAAGGTGGACTCCGTCCCCGCCCACACGATGAAAAAAATCATCTACAAATCGATGATATTGGATGATGTTTCCAATTAATCTATTAGCGTTGGTGAGGATATACCTTTTCTCAAGACCTGCCACATAGAGATTTGCCAGCGTACAGGCGACTGGGGTCCCCATCGCGACCCCACCGGTCTGTGTATACCAAGTATTATTAAATTTAAAGGAGTTACACAACAAGATGAATCTCAGGGAATCGCAAATGAAGTTTACAAAACTAGTACTTTTAGCAGAGCATTCCAGGAAGTCCCTGATCACCCCAATACTCCTCTCCTGGGGTATGCTGGTGTACAGACTTTCGATGTCTATTGACACCAGGAGGGAGTCTTCGGGGACCACGAGACCCTCTAGTGCCTTCAGGAAGGCGTTGGTATCTTTAACCAGGGCTGGGATCTCACTTAATAGGGGGTGCAGCAACCAGTCTAAAAACTGAGACAAAGGTTCTGTTAGAGTCCCCACCCCAGAGACAATAGGTCTCCCATGTGGGGACTCCAACGTTTTGTGTACCTTAGGGAGGAAGTACCATACTGCCTCCCTAGGTGTGTCAGGTAGAAGCCTTTCAGCCATTTTTTTGGACAGGACACCTTTTTCAAAATAAATCCTGAGCAAGGACTGTAGCTTGCTTTTTTGTCAACTAAGGGAACTGCCAGATAATTTTACATAATAAAGGGGGTTCTCCAGCTGCCATAATGCCTCTTTAATATAGTACATTTTACTCACTGAAACTATATTTCTCCCTTATCTGATTTTTTTAATGACAAGATTATCTGCTTTCCTTAATCTGTTGAGTGCCATTTTTTCTTCTTCTGAGATATTTTTTGGGTCTTTTGGGTGACAAAGTGCCTTGATCTCCCCCAAAACTCTCTTCTGGAAAAGATCAAGGCCACTGCCCGGAGGGACTTGTGGGCAGAAAGGAGATTTCTCCCCTCCCCCCCCCCCCCCCCCCCGTGAATTCAGGGACCTCCATTACCTCAGATTCCACCCCTCCCTCCTCATGGAAGATATCCATGAGGGCAAATAAACAATCTAATTCTGATTGTGGGGCCTCTTTGAGGACACTAAACCATAGGGTTCCAATACTGACTGGTGTATCACCCTCAGAGCGCTGCTTGATATTATCTTTATTGGAGAAAAACTTCTTAAGGTTGATCTTACGTATCGCCCGAAAGAAGTCTATCTCAAATGACACCTGATCAAAATCATCAACTAGACAGTAATTTAACCCCTTGGAAAGCAAAGAAACAGCAGCTTCATCTAGATGGTAATCAGATAAATTGATGATCTTCAAGTCCTGTCCATTGTCCATGGCGCTGGTTCCATCTACATCTGCCATGTCGCTCCCTTCCTTTTGACCCCCAGGCCTCTTTCTCCTTGCCCCTTTGCCTAGAGGGTCGGCAGTTGTAACAGTCCCTGATTTCTGTTGCGATTTCTCCTTTTGTCTCCTGTCATTGTTCCCCTTATCTTCCGATCCACTGGACTCGGAAACCGTAGTCCAGTAGTCTGATTTACGGCGGCGATTTCTGTTTTTCCTTTGTGGACGTTTATTAGATACCTTGGCATAAGAGAAGACTCTATTTGTATCAAAGTCCAGTTTATCCCTCAAGTATTTATCTTTTTTGTTCTCCTTAAGGGACACTTGCAGCAACGTCAGCTTCTTCTCTAGTTTTTTATTAAAAGCCAGATACTGCTGTTCTGAGAGTCGCACTCTTAGCTCCGTCTTTGCCTTCATTAGGTCAGCTGTGACCACTGAATACTCTTTTTCATTTTGCTGTATAATAGCTTTCATCATACTTGATGAATAATCTAAGTGTATTTGATGCCAAATAAACAGGAATTCACAATCTTCATTAAATTGAGAGGGCTCTTTATAGTTGCACAACCCGCGTGGAACGCCGTTGCAGGCTTCATAGGATTTCAAAGACTTCAAAGTCCAAAAAAGCCTTGTTTCCTTTTCTGACAGGGTGGAAACCTTCTGTTCCAGTCTTTCAAGTTGCACGCGGAAAAGGAACTGTCCGCGTCCTGGCGTCCAGCAGAAAATGCACCCTCCGCATTCTCAGTGTGTCCACTGACTGAGTCGTCCGACCCGAGGTCCATAGTAGCACTCGTGCTTTCGGCCATATTAAAGGTGTGCTCAAATCCAAAAGAGAACAATGGCAAAACAGAGGAATGTAGACAAAGTGATCGGCACTACCTCATGCAGACCTACAATGGCACATCAGATAATGAGGGCAAGTGTGAACGCCCTAAAAAGTAATCCCCCCAGTACTAACTGGTTAAGTGCAGAAAGGCCAAGAGGGAATTTTATTTGTGGCAGCTGCAACTGGTGCTGATTTTTTTGCTCAGATAAATACATTAATGTAGGAGGAGTAGATATTATCTGTAGGGACTTTATTTGTTGCAGAACGAAGAACTTTGTCTATTGTATACGCTGCAGCTGCAATAGATTCTACATTGGGTGCACTACTTGTGCGATCAATGTACGATTCAGAGAGCATGCCAATTCTATCAGGACATGCAAAGGATCTCCTCGACTGATAGCACACATGCGGAACTGTCATAATAGTGACATTACCGCAATGAGGTTTTTTGGCATTGAAAGAGTCTATCCTGCAGCTGGAGTGGACATCAAGAGGCTCGTCCTTCAAAAAGAAGGACGCTAGATTTTGAAGACCGATGCCCAAGGCAGCCTTGGGTTAAACGACAGACTGGATTGTTTTACATTTTATTGTGTCTGAATACGGCTTTGTTTTTAACATTTATGTTAACACCCCCTTCCGTCACGTGACCATAGAGGTGTATTTACCTGGGTCAGGTGTCGGAAGAGGTGTGGTCTGAGGAAGCGCCCAGTTGTTGGCGTGAAAGCTTACCTGTACACTGGCGTCCCTGGCGTCCACTGAGACCGGATTTTTGTGAGAGCCCCTCTTCCTTTCTTTGTTCAAATTGCTCTTCACTGTTGATTTGCTATGCTGTCCGCAAGGGGTTAGAGCACCGACGATTGGTGACTGGTGCACCGCATGTGGTGAATCACTCTAGACGACTGTTCACACTTGCCCTCATTATCTGATGTGCCATTGTAGGTCAGCATGAGGTAGTGCCGATCGCTTTGTCTACATTCCTCCATTATTAAATATATACACACTGTAAAATTAGAGAAGGAGTAGGCGACTAGGGGCTGTACCACCTATAGGACCCTACCTGAAAGAAGTAACTCTGACTTTGGGGATAACCATACAAGGTACGGTATGCAATACGGTACTGGGACACCACAAAGCCCCTTACTGAAGTTAAGTCGGCCGCGACGTCTGTCCCTTAAGGCAGAGGGACGAAGTGCAACAAACTTTTTTTTTAACAGTCCTGGGCATAATCTTTCAAATGTCCATTATTCAGGTTGTATGAACACATACATATGATGAGAGTCCTTGCAAGCTCTGAAGAATTTTTGTTACTTACTATATGATAGTTTTTTTTCTAAACAAACTTTAAATATATTTTGATGTTCATACATGAGTACTGATAAACTCATGAACAGGATTATGCTGTTCACGAATTTAGTAACAGGATGACATTATGAGGCATTAGATACATCCTCAACACTTTTACTTACTATATTTTCTATTGACTGACTAGAAACATTATATAACATATTATGAATCACACTTGACATTGTTATGACCATATATGTTACCTGTCTAGTACACTGAGGTTATATTGGCTTGCCTGTGGCTATCTACCAATAACTAGCTACTATGGTCCATTGGCTACACGCACTTATCCCTAGAACTCAACAGATAGACCTTATCTAGGTTACCTTTTGAATATGTGTACATACTTAGGCTTACAGGAGCGCCTTCTGGCCAGGAAGAGCATCCTGAACACGTAAAGGGAACAAAGTTAGTGTACACAACAGTGGCAGGAATTGAATAATGACATAGGCTACAATCATTTAAAAAAAAAAATCTTTGTTTACTTAGAATGTGAGATATATTTGTGTTCTGATTAGTGTATTAAGTTATAGTGAGGTAGTTACACTAAAGTGATTATTTGATGTACTATGTGTACATGAATTATGTGAAGAGTCAGTCTTGGTATCTTAAGGGTAGGTTACCCTGAGTAGACCTTTGTGAAGGTATTAGTGAGGAGTGACAGGAATGTTACTCTCAGTGGAGCTGAGAGAGCCACCTACTTACAACTACTACAACACCTGTTATCTTATGTACATGTGTAGAGAGTGAAATCTTCCGTGTACAAGAACCATTTGCATTTAGTTCAACCTGAAAATAACATTTATTAGAAGTACAACAGGATTCAGGTGCATTCACCTGATAAGTGCAATTAGGCAAAGAAATAATATATTACTGTTGGATTATGTACAATTAAATAGACGTGCAAGGATCATCAGTCCACCTGCACTAGGAGTCCAGATAACATGGCTACCACATTTAGCCAGGCACACACTTATAAATCTCATGCTGGCTGGGAGTCTCTTGACCCAAGGGTCAGGCACAAGCTTGGTGGTTACAGTAACAACTTGAACTGTCTTAGCAAAGTTCTGCTAGGTGCCTATTTAAACAATTCCATCAGTCTGTGAAGACAAAACTTAAGCCAAAATCAGGATCACTGTAGGGTCAAGCAGACAGGTTAACAATTCAGAAGAACCTCTTTCGAAGTCGTCCAGCTCCTCTTGCAGAACCCCCGCTCCTATTGACTTCAGAATTGGGCAGGGGATTGACATTGGTGTCCCACTCCACATTTGAGAAGGTAGGGTGGGTCACTGTAGGGTTGACATTGACCATATAATTAATGGCCGCTGCTGAAGACGCCATTGGTAAAAGGGTTGGTGCCGGTTGGTCCGGCCAAACCTCCTCAATAGGAGTAGGCCGCGGCACTGTCGTTGGTGCCCGCAGTTTAGGCCTCACCTTCTTGGCAGGAGTAGGCCTGGGCACTCCCGTTGGTACCCGCAGTTTAGGCCAAAACTCCTCAGTAGGAGTAGGCCTGGGGACATCACTGAAGATAGAAGCATCCGGCTGCTGCTGTAGAATTTTCTTCTCTGTAGGCTCAGCCGTAGAAGCAACAGGAGCAGGCCATTTTGGCCTCAGCTGAAAGGGGTCCTCCTCCCAATCATCAGAAGGGAAGTATTGGAATAGAATCTGGGTTGGAGCTGCTGGTCTGGTGACTGCGGCTGCCCACTCTCCTCGCAGGCCCTGGACAGGTGTATATTCTACTATCTCACCCACCTCCAGGGAATGGAACTTCTTGTCAATGTAAGGCCTATGTACAGCTCGCCGGTTTACGAGGATGGTATAGCCGGTGTGGCAATCAATGAGGGTACCATAACCTCTGACCTTGTCGAACTTGGCCACTGTTGCTCTGTGACGTTCCAATGGCTTCTCTCCTTCTCGGGAATAGTCCCACATACGAATAAAGAGTGCTTCCAATTCTTTGATGCTTCTGTTCATAAGGCAAATGATCATGCTTGGGGGCATAAAGTTCTCTGTGTTGGGCCTTTAATTTCTCTATCAATTCGGCCATTTCGGCTTCTCAATGGGCCCTTTCCCTTTGCACTGTAGGAATCGATAGGAATGGCTTCCCAGGCAGTGGTTGAAGGACATCATGCATAAATTGAATCAACTCTGGTTCATCCCCGAATGTCCACTTAGGCAAACGTGGCGAGCGCGGTCGTGCACTCGGCACTCCTCTGGGCTGGAGGAGGAAGAAAAGGCAGCTTCTAGTGGGGTACTTACAGAAGACTCCTCTGTCGGGATCTCAGCCCATGAATCCCATGTCCGGTGCCGAGGGGACAGTCTCATCGGTGAAGATGCTCCAGGTGACCCAGCAAATTCTCCTGGAGGGGTGTCCGGCCAGTTGTCGTCATCATCGGGCAATGGGGGAAGATTGCAGGCCCCATCTTCATCCAACGATAACTGCTGCAGACGGTCGGCAAGGTGGTGGAATAGTTGGGCTGCGACCGCCACAACTTTCCTCTGCTCCGGCACCATCTTGATGCTCACGCCACGTGGGATGCTGCTCTCCGCCTAGTCTGTACTCTCCATCTCTTCCTTGTGCAGACTGAAGAGGTCGCTGTGCAGGGCTCCTTTTATAATGGGCTTCTCCAAAATGGCCACCGGAAGGGCGTCATTGGTGCAGCCCCGATTTCCAGTCCCCCGGGAAACAACAGCAGTGAATTTAAGTTCCCCTTTGGCTGCAATACATTTACTTGGTAGCCACGCCCAGGGGCGGATCGTGGCGCAGCGTGGGCCTTTTTCGCACGCTTTTCCAGCAGCAGGATAACTCTTGCCTCGCTGACCGGACCAGAGGATTGTAACATGTATTCAATTCTCACTTTACACATTTCTGCAGCCAATAAATTTTCGCCTCCCCCCTTACTTTTCACGTGCGCTCCCTGCACGCAACACCATACACACGATTCAGTACACTTAAATTGTGCTTCGTAACACATTGATAAAGTCTTTTACATAGGGAGAGTACACTTTAACTGGTGGCAACAGCTGTAGGCACATACCCGTATCCCAGAATGTATTGGGGAATTGAAAATTTTACAACAAACAAAAACTTTGATGTATCTAGGAGTGAAGATTTGGGCAAACGTGGATACATTTTTCAAACATTACGTTTGACCCTTTTTGACCAAATTGGTCTAAACTGTTCCCTATTATGGCAGATAGGATGTCCATTATTAAAATGGTAGTCTTGCCCCAATTACTCTTTTTCTTAAATTCTTATCCGGTATGGATTGGAGATAAATGGATTTAAAAAAATAGAGAGAGAGATTATCCTAGGTAGACTAATCTGGGGACGAAGTTGGGGTGAGTATCCTATTTTGAATTGGTAAATGAGAAAATATAAATTTGAGCACATTTTTTGATTGCTGGAATCAGGTCAACTTCAAGGCACAAAAGGTGTTAAGAGTACTACTTGTCAATTTTTCTATAAGCTTTTGCACTATATTAGAAAGGAACTAGGTATTGGGGGGAGGGGGGGGGGGCACTAATTATTCTCCATTGTGAAATAATTTATATGTTTCAGAACTGGCACATCTGGATAACTCTCAGTTTTGTATTAATATGGGGGGTTACATAGGATACATTTGATGTTACTAGGAAACATTACCTTTTATATGCACAAACTTCTCACGCAATTGGAGCAACACGGATCACTGAAATATTTAATATAGCTCCCTGTGTGGAGTTGGAGACATTAGCACTTATTAATCCAGGGGAAATATGTTTAGCAAACACATATAAAAAAAAAAACAGGGGGTTGAATTATGCCAGAAAAGCTGGGAAGTAGTAATAGGGGGATTAGAGGGACACAATTGGATAAACATATGGGGTAAAATAGGTAAAGTCTCAGAGAACCAGCAGCATAGGATCACCCAATTTAAAATTATACAGAAATTTTATTTTTCTCCAGATCGACTACACAACATGGGCATTAGGGAAGATTATATCTGTCCTAAATGTGGCAGGTCCTCGGCAGACTTTCTACATTTAATGCACTCTTGCTCTAGGATTCAAATATTTTAGGAAGAGGTTATGCAAGAACTGGAGAAAAGAGTAGGATATGTTATACCAAAGGACTGTAAAACTTTAATACTGGATGAGTAATCGGGAATGGGTAGAAACCTGCCTTTGACTATTAGAGTACATTTTATGCAAAGTTGGCAATCCACAGAGAGTGGATGAGGGAGAGGGTACCAAATATTATGGACTGAAAACAAACCATGGAAAAAAAAAATCAAAGGATATAAGTTTGTATGGTCAAAAGTTTCAAGTAATAAATGTAAAAGAAATTATTTACAGTCTGGAATAAATGGTAGGGAATCATTTTTTTTCTCCATCTGCCAGAGAGAGGTTGTGGGTTGGGATAGGGTTGTTTTATAACTTACGGTATATTGTTGGGAACTATGATTCTAAATAATGACTATACTGTTCCATATTATGTTTATGAAAGTTATGTAACATCGAATATGTACTATGTGATGTAAGTGATCTAACATGGATTATAACATCTGTATTGAATATCTGAAGAAATCTATGAGTAATGTCATTTTGGAATCATGTTTCCTATTTCTTTACAGCTATGAGAATTGCAATAAAGAGATATAAAAAAAATTAGCAAAAAATTAGCAAAAAATAAAAAATCGTAGAAAATATGTTCTACATACAAAAACAATAGGCAATTTCCTGAAGATCCATTTCTTTAAAGGGGGTGCTCCGATGCTTACACATCTTATCCCCTATCCAAAGGATAGGGGATAAGATGCCTGATCACGGGAGTCCCGCAGCTGGGGACCCCCGGGATCATGCACGGGGCACCCCGTTTGTATCGGCGACCGCAGGGCCAGCGGCCTGTGACGTCACGCCTCCGCCCTCGTGCTCCGCCCCTCAATGCAAGCCTACGGGAGGGGGCGTGATATCAAGCCCCCTCCCGTAAGCTTGCATTGAGGAGCGGAGCGTGACGTCACATGCCGCCGGCCCTGCGGTCGCAGGTAATCAGTCCCGGAGTGAACACGCTCCGGGGACTGATTACAAACGGGGTGCCCCGTGCATGATCCCGGGTGTCCCCAGCTGCGGGACTCCCGCGATCAGGCATCTTATCCCCTATCCTTTGGATAGGGGATAAGATGTGTAAGCACCGGAGTACCCCTTTAAGGCATTTTGCACACTTGATGACACACTACTGAGAATATAATTATCTAATATCAAAATGACAATCTGCTCATTTACCACCTCTAAGCCTGGGACACATAATTATCTAAAGCTTAGACCTTGTATGTAGTTTGGTTGTAGTTATTGATGAGGAACTGTCTCTCGGGAATGACATACTGTACAGAATTATACACCTTATACCAGTCCCTCTCTCACTGCTCTGCCTGTCTTTGAAGTGGAGAATTATTTCCATATGGTGACCTTCACAGCCATTAACAATTTTGGACCAAGCTACTCGAGAGAACCCTATGCTTCTTGCCATGTCCATACCCAGGATCCACCACAAAACTCTTGGAGCTGGAGCCTCCTGTCCTGCAGTTCCTACTCTCTGGAATCCATTACCTAGATTAATAAGACAGATATCATCTGGGAGACATTTACAACAAGACTCAAATCTCAGATGTTAAGAGCCTATCTCTTAGATCATATTCTTGCTATCTATCTATCCATCCATCTAACTATTTAGATCTATCTATTTTGTGAAAAACAGAATAAAAGGAATTATTGTTCCATTATAAGTGTAACAATTATTACTGTATCATACATAATCAGACTTTAACACATTTACCTCGTTGTATATTTGTGGCCATGTAATTGTTATTAAACAATGAAATATAGCACTTAAGAAGACGAATGAAAACAACATGGCCTTGAGTTCAACCGATACAATATTTAATTTGTTGTTTGCGTGTACTTCACTTTCTTTCTGGTCACGATGACAGTGAATGTCACAAAGGAGAAGGTCATGCAATGTAGAAGGCATTAGCTGTAAGCATTGAAGCTTGTGGGTTTTATTATTTACTTATCAGATAAGCCATTATGTCAACTTAAATACCATCAGTTTAAACATGGGACATGGCTTTGGGGGATATAGCATATATACGTTGACCAATGATCAAACAATGCCTGCCGTACCTTCAAAATACATTTCATCAAAAGCTCATGAATTGTCACCTTTCAGATGTATGTCCCAGAGAGTACAGCCTTGTCGGATACACTGACCTGATGGTTCATGCAAAATGTCAAAGCAAGTAAATAAATGTAGTACCTTCTAAATTTTTGATCATTGGCTCCATTTACAACAAAAATATTACAGCAAGGTTTAAAAGTAATGCTATAACACAATAATAAGAAACATAAAAATGAAACTGCTTATTTAAAAAAAATTAAAGAATTAAAAGACACTTTAAACATTTCTATGTAATTTTGTATATTTATACTTAAAACTAGAGATGTCACGAATTGTTCGCCCGCGAACAGTTCCCGGTGAACTTAGCATGTTCGCATCGCCGGGCGAACATATGTGAAGTTCGATTCGCCCCCTATACTTTAACATTGCGGTAAACTTTGACCCTGTGAGTCAGAGTCAGAAGACACATTACAGCCAATCAGCAGCAGTCCCTCCCTTCCAGACCCTTCTACCTCCTGCACGTACACCATTTTACCTTCATTCGGCATGCTGCAGGCATAGAAAGTGGAGGGACAGAGAAGCTGCTCCTGCCGTAATAGGGAAAGCGATAGCTAGGTTGCTGCTAGGGGGTGTATTTAGGGTCCACTTTACTCCTAAAGCACTAGTCTACGATCTACTTTAAAGACAGCACCCAAAAAAGCCCTTTTTAGGGCTCAAATATCAGTCTGTATGTCTTGCAACAGCTGGAGGCACCATGGTTGGGAGGGAACCGCTGGTTAAAAGGGCTACTCCAGTGTAAAACTTAAGTTCCTTCAAGCAACTAACTACAGTATTAAAAGGGCTATATGTTCAGTCCGTGTGTGTTGCAACAGCTGGAGGCACCCTGGTTGGGAGGTGACCACTGGTTAAAAGTGGTACTCCAGTGTAAAACTTAAGTTCCTTCAAGCAACTAACTACAGTATTAACCCCTTAAGGACTCAGCCCATTTTGGCCTTAAGGACTCAGACAATTTAATTTTTACGTTTTCATTTTTTCCTCCTCGCCTTCTAAAAATCATAACTCTTTTATATTTTCATCCACAGACTAGTATGAGGGCTTGTTTTTTGCGCGACCAGTTGTCCTTTGTAATGACATCACTCATTATATCATAAAATGTATGGCGCAACCAAAAAACACTATTTTTGTGGGGAAATTAAAACGAAAAACGCAATTTTGCTAATTTTGGAAGGTTTTGTTTTCACGCCGTACAATTTCTGGTAAAAATGACATGTGTTCTTTATTCTGAGGGTCAATACGATTAAAATGATACCCATTATTATATACTTTTATATTATTGTTGCGCTTAAAAAAAATCACAAACTTTTTAACCAAATTAGTACGTTTATAATCCCTTTATTTTGATGACCTATAACTTTTTTATTTTTCCGTATAAGCGGCGGTATGGGGGCTCATTTTTTGCGCCATGATCTGTACTTTTTTTTGATACCACATTTGCATATAAAAAACTTTTAATACATTTTTTATAATTTTTTTTTTAATAAAATGTATTAAAAAAGTAGGAATTTTGGACTTTTTTAATTTTTTTTCGTTCACGCCGTTCACCGTACGGGATCATTAACATTTTATTTTAATAGTTTGGACATTTACGCACGCGGCGATACCAATTATGTCTATAAAAAATGTTTTTTACGCTTTTTGGGGGTAAAATAGGAAAAAACGGGCGTTTTACTTTTTTATTGGGGGAGGGGATTTTTCACTTTTTTTTTACTTTTACTTTTACATTTTTTTACATTTTTTTTTACACTTGAATAGTCCCCATAGGGGACTATTCATAGCAATACCATGATTGCTAATACTGATCTGTTCTATGTATAGGACATAGAACAGATCAGTATTATCGGTCATCTCCTGCTCTGGTCTGCTCGATCACAGACCAGAGCAGGAGACGCCGGGAGCCGCACGGAGGAAGGTGAGGGGACCTCCGTGCGGCGTTATGAATGATCGGATCCCCGCAGCAGCGCTGCGGGCGATCCGATCGTTCATTTTAATCGCGAACTGCCGCAGATGCCGGGATCTGTATTGATCCCGGCACCTGAGGGGTTAATGGCGGACGCCCGCGAGATCGCGGGCGTCGGCCATTGCCGGCGGGTCCCTGGCTGCGATCAGCAGCCGGGATCAGCCGCGCATGACACGGGCATCGCTCCGATGCCCGCGGTTATGCTCAGGACTTAAATGTACGTCCTGGTGCGTTAAGTACCACCTCACCAGGACGTACATTTACGTCCTGCGTCCTTAAGGGGTTAAAAGGGCTATAAGTTCAGTCCGTGTGTCTTGCAACAGCTGTAGGCACCCTGGTTGGGGGGGAACCGCTGGTTAAAAGGAATCCTCCGGTGTAAAACTTAATTTCCTTCAAGCAACTAACTACAGTATTAAAAGGGCTATAAGTTCAGTCCGTGTGTCTTGCAACTGCTGGTTGGGGACCTCTGCTTATAAGGGGAACTCCGCTGGCAACCTTTTTTGCTCATTGTCACACTAGTGCAAATCCCATTTGTTGTGACAGTTGTTGAAAAAAAAAATACCTTTTTTGGCTGTGAAATAAAACCAGTGCTGCCTAAAGGGGGGCTCTAACTATGTGCTGCCTAATATGTGGGAATCGATGTGCTGCCTAAAGGGGGGGATCTAAATATGTGCTGCCTAAAGGGGGGCTCTAACTATGTGCTGCCTAATATGGGGGAATCTATGTGCTGCCTAAAGGGGGGATCTAAATATTTGCTGCCTAAAGGGGGCTCTATGTGCTGCCTAAAGGGAGGCTCTAACTATGTGCTGCCTAATATGGGGGAATCTATGTGCTGCCTAAAAGGGGGCTCTATGTGCTGACTAAAGGGGCCCTAACTATGTGCTGCCTAACATGGGGGAATCTATGTACTGCCTAACATGGGGGAATCTATGTGCTGCCTAACATGGGGGATCTAACTATGTGATGCCTAAAGGGGGATCTAACTATGTGCTGCCTAAAGGGGGCTCTATGTGCTGCCTAAAGGGAGGCTCTAACTATGTGCTGCCTAATATTGGGGAATCTATGTTCTGCCTAAATGGGGGATCTAACTATGTGATGCCTAAAGGGGGGCTCTATGTGCTGCCTAAAGGGGGCTAAAGCACGTTATTCCAAATAATTTAGGAATAATAGGTGATTTATGCCCTTTATGGATTAAAACCAGACTCTGCATCAACTATGTAATTTTCCATGGGAGTTTTGCCATGGATCCCCCTCCAGCACGCCACAGTCCAGGTATTAGTCCCCTTGAAACAACGTTTAAATCATTATTGTGGCCAGAAAGAGTCCCTGTGGATTTTAAAATTCGCCTGCCCATTGAAGTCAATGGCGTTTTGCCCGGTTCGCATTCGCGAACCGAAAATGTTATGTTCGCAACATCACTACATTCTATTTCGAACAATTCTATGGGGTTACAGGCTGAAAGGTGTCCTTGCCCTAGAACACCCAAAGTGCCCTTTGACTTTAATGGGCTCAACAGGTCTAATAGTGACTCCATTTGGTCAATTTCCTGAGTGTATGCACCTCCTGTCCATGACTCTCACATGTGGTATCCCATGTTTCTGGGTCCTGCACAGAAAGTGTGTATGTTCACAAAATGGACCAACATAAGTCTCTTTGGCCCATTACAGTTAATGGGCATGTCAGGCTCTATGTTGGGTTTCCATTTTGACAGTTTTCTGACTTAGAGCCTGACAAAAGGGCTTACATGTGGTATTAATGTAGCCTTGGTGAACAGAGTTCCAAAGGGAAATGATGGTGCACACCTGGTAGGAGCGTCTGTGACCCGACTTTCTAAGCTGAAGAGTATTTCAAGTTCTACTGTTTCCTTGTTTACATTCTCAGTTTTCATAAGGATCTGTAAAATATCTGTAGACAGAAGTTGCTGTGGTTGAAAGTTAAAGCTTGACAAGAGGGATAAAAAGGCCCTTTTGTGGGAGTCTACTTGGGGAATGGCATTTCTTTCTTGAGAGGGTGCTATTCAGCATACCTTTTTTCCAAGAAATGGGACCCTGCTAGATATTGGTTCTGAAATTCTAGTCTGAGATAAGCTTACTGATGTTTCTATAGATAAAAGTGATGTGCATTACATTCCAACATACAGCTGCGGCCCCATGTGGGCCCTTGTGCCTGAGTTTTCTTTAACTACATAGAAAGACAGACTACTGCTGCTGCAATCATACCTGTGAGGAAGGCAATGCACCATTGGGCGGGGGTTACTACTGGGCCTACACTCCATAGAATCTTTGGGTATGCCCCACTCTTCCTAGAGTCTCATTGGAGACAACTTTGTTTACCTTGGAGTCATTGGAAAAGGGGCATTACATGATCATGTCATTCAGATGAATTGCTATTCATGAAGTCTACGTAAGGGCATAGTAGCTACTTTAACAGAAGGGTTTTTGGGTGCATTAGGGGCCCTCTTTATACTGTACATATGTCCTGTTGGGGCATATGGGTAGGGACAATGTTCACGAGGAAACTCCTTTAATGATCTTTGTATCTACTGTAAATGTCATATTATGCATATGCATTATATTTGGGATTTAAGTTGATTGCTGTTTTCTATTAGCTAAATTATGTATAATGTATAACTATTACTTACTATATTTGATATGAAATTCTAGTACAATTGCACAGATGGGGGGGGGGTTACAAGTCATTGTCTTTGACTAAAGTGTTTATTTTTGATGCACCAGTGTAATGTTTTTGTGACCACTCTCTGTTTTTGCACAAGACATTGATGGCTTTTGGGTTGTGTAGTATAGCTTTTTAATACTTCAATATATGATAACTAGCATAGAAACAAACCAACTCTTATTCAATTTTTGGACTTTAAAAACATAGCATACAAAGAATAAAAAGGAATATGTTTCATCTAATGTGTTCATACCATTGTTTGACTTATAAAACATTGTGTAAGCCAAAGAAAAGTTTATGTTGGATGTTTGCATTTTGTAAAATTGAAGCATAAAATGTAACGTCTATTGAAATGTCATTTCTTATCAGCTAGAAATGTATACCCTATCCCCAGAGTTTCTGGTTATTGTTTCAAATACTCCCAGATACAAAAGACTTAAGATACTATATTCTGTATTATGATATTTTGGTAATAATTGTTCCTGGAAATGTTAGAAGAAATGTTTAAAAACTCTTTCAGCACAAACCAATAATGGATACAGCTAACAGCTGACATCTCCTTTGATGCAACAGTTGTAATTGCAGGGGACCAGAGGGATTTCATTAAAGCCTGTAGGCTAACTAAAGCCCCCAGGTCTCCCATTTATATGTACTTACTTGCTAAGTACTTGGAGTTGTCCAGTCTTCCTTCCTAAACCTGGTGGGACAGGGTACATAACAATGACCTCTGGTCTTCATATCCCATCCTTATATCTCATCCTCATAGGACGTCCTTATATCCCATCCTCACATCTCAACTTTATATCCTGTCCTCATATTCCCACCTCGTATCCCGTCCTTACATCCCCATGTCATATTCCATCTTTATACATATACCGTCCCCTGCACTAACTTTTCTCTGCACCTGTCAGACAGTCGGCAGGATGTTTAAAAGTCCCGGGCAATCTCTGCAACCTAAGAGTAATATAAGAAGATGTACCAGTCCCATAGACCTGCACTGGAATTCAGACAAAAAATCCCACTCTTGCATAAGGGGGTGGGTTAGGGTTTATTAAACTGTACTTTATTATTATTTGACAAATAAGTAACGTGTACCAAATTTCATAAAAATATATCTAGCCATTTGGAAGTGATGCTGGAACATACATTCATACATATATATGTTGCATTTTATATAAATAGATCCTGTAGATTAGACCTTGACTACATAAATGAAAAAATAGTTACGGATGTAGCCATGGTCTTCAGTGCTTTAACCTGACACAGCAAGGTATTGGCATATCCTAATAAACCAGGGATCAATATAAGGCCAATAATTGTGGAGTAATATTAAACATAGGTTTGTGTAACATATTAGGATAACTTATCTCAACTTCAGGAGTGCAGGGATCAAGGTGAGGCCGACTACATCCGTATAACTCTTGGCATGTGGCAATATGAAAACAATTACTGACACCCAAACTATTCCATGTCTTTAAAGGATTCAAAAATATATTAAAAAAATTAGTTTGGGGAAGGCTCTTAAAGGGGTATTCCGGGGTTAACTAACTTTTAACTATCCTGTCCATTGTGAATAATTATGCTAGTTTTACATTTACTAGCTATACCGATCTGCCATGGATTGTCTTCTTTTTCTTCTTTAAATGGTCCCCCCCGTGTCTAGCATTTCCTTTCAGGTTCTGATGACGTTCGTCTCACAATCCTTTGCGGCGCGAGGTGGCAGCTGGTATACGGGGGCTTGGCTATTTCTTGTATTTTCTCATAAGCCAGCCCCCTGATGACGTTTCCGGTCCATCTGTTCGCCCTGACGTGCCGGCGTCCCATGATCTGGGCAATCTGTGCAGGGAACACCGGCATGTCAGGACGTATAGATCGACTGCAAACATCATCAGGAGGCTGGCTTGTAGGGAAATACAAGAAATAGCCAAGCCCCCTGATGCCAGCTGCCACCTCGAGCTGCAAAGGATTGTGAGATGAAAGTCATCAGGACCTGAAAGGAAATGCTAGACCTGGGGGGACCATATAATGAAGAAAAAGATGATCTAGGGCAGAGCAGTATAGCAAGTAAATGTAAAACTAGCATAATTATTTATAATGGGCAGGATAATTAATAGTTAGTTAACTCCGGAATACCACTTTAAGCTGCAAATGTACCAGCATCGACATTTACCTATAACCTATACCCTTGGTGTCACGAAAACATTAGCAAATTAAAAACCAAGTATTAGGGCTCAAAGACCTATGGAGTTTTAGTATACCAGCCAAAAAATGCAATGAGCAATCAAATTAAATTTAATACTTAACTACTGAAAAAAGATGAGACAGCTATGTTTTAGGTAGGCGTTAATAACTACTTGCAGACTACCCATAGACTTAAAACATCAGGCTTTTCTACAAATAACTCTGAAAGCATGTTCCTTAACATCCTTTCAAAACCTGCAAAAGCCCGGAGACTTTGTGGAGAGAAGGCAAGAACTGCTTAATACCATCCCTTCCTTCTCTATCGATTGTTGTATACACATAAAGCTTCCTGTTTACGATCCTAATGATCGTGTGATTGCCAGATAATTGGCAGCTGTCGGATCTGCTGGATCGTAGGGCATGTCCATACTGCCACTGCATTCCAACCTATATAGGATCCATTTAGCTTTCTCTTTTTTTTTGCGTCGGAAGGACCTTGAACGTGTCGGAGTACAACTAATACTGCCGGGTCCTGACGGATCCCATTGAATTGAATGGGTTCTGTCAGGTGTCCGGTATTTTAGGGGAGTTAAGCGAAAAAAGATTGGACATTAGTAGTATTTTTGTCTCCACTCAAAACAAAATTTAGCTCCCTTTAGCGGAGAACAGTGGCCATGTGAACATAGCCTTAGCAGACCCTGGTCTCAAAATAACAGCAATAAAAGCAAAACAAAGGAAATAAATAAACAACAAAAGCTTAAAAAACAACCCAAATGACAGCTTTGTGTCCTTTATACATCTCCTATATGGATACACTCCAACCAGAAAGAAAAAACTATTTTAAGATTTTTTCTTTTTTTTTTTAGCAGCACTGTGTGCAATTAAGGAATATGAAAAAGATGGGTAGCAAACACTTATTTTTTTTATTTTTTTTAGATTACAAAAAAAAGTTTGCTAATATGAAAATGGTCTATAAATAAAGTCCTATGAATCACAAGATAATTTGAGTAACCAAATAAAACAAACCTTTACAATGTTTAAATGCACATGTACTTTAAGCATTTGAAAAAACTTGTTTCCATTTAATACTTCTTTCAAACCTAAGCATTTTACTATTATTCTTCATAAAAAAATGTGATTGCTAAAGATCTGAAAAAATAGTTTAAAAAACAGCCACTAGGGGTCTCTGTCTCTTTAATTTTGCAACAAAACCGTTGTAACCAAGTCATTTTGGTCCTAACAACTAGTTATTTTGGACAATTTTTCTTAGGGGAGAGGGGTGTGGTTATCTACCTGCTGTGCCTCAACAAGAGCTGAACACCTGCGAGATGGGAAGCAATTCAATGCACACTGGCAAGCAATACAAGGTGCTAAATTATTATTTATATGCATAATTATTTCTTATTGGTCATTTTATGACCTCATTTCTTGTGTGTTTGCACCATATTGGTTCACATGGCTGCACTGGCGTTATATAAAGCAGGCACTTTGGACACAAAGCTTTGCAAATGTAAAAATGTTTGCTCAGGCCTCATGGCAAGGGAAAAGGGAACATTTAAAAAATAGAACATTTAAAAAATGTGTTATTTGTATCTTGTGTTTATTTTCATCTTATAATACAAAAGTATCTATCTTATAATACGAGAGTATCTATCACAAACTTTTTTCGAAAAAGACATGCTTTTTATTTCGAGTATTTGCTCACGCACCTTGACACACTTGCCTATATATATGACAAATGGTATGGAACAGCAAAAAATATAAGCAAATATAAGTGTTACGCCGAGCGCTCCGGGTCCCCGTTCCTCCCCGGAGCGCTCGCCTCATCCTCGTTACTGCAGCGCCCCGGTCAGATCCACTGACCGGGTGCGCTGCGGTACCGCCTCCAGCCGGGATGCGATTCGCGATGCGGGTGGCGCCCGCTCGCGATGCGCACCCCGGCTCCCGTACCTGACTCGCTCTCCGTCGGTCCTGTCCCGGCACGCGCGGCCCCGCTCCCTAGGGCGCGCGCGCGCCGGGTCTCTGCGATTTAAAGGGCCAGTGCACCAATGATGGTGCCTGGTCCAATCTTCCCAATTACCTTGATTAGTTTCCACCTGTGCACTCCCTTCTTATACCTCACTTCCCCTGCACTCCCTTGCCGGATCTTGTTGCCCTTGTGCCTAGTGAAAGCGTTCCCTTGTTTGTTCCTAGCCCGTGTTCCAGACCTCCTGCCGTTGCCCCTGACTACGATCCTTGCTGCCTGCCCCGACCTTCTGCTACGTCCGACCTTGCTTCTGTCTACTCCCTTGTACCGCGCCTATCTTCAGCAGCCAGAGAGGTTGAGCCGTTGCTAGTGGATACGACCTGGTCACTACCGCCGCAGCAAGACCATCCCGCTTTGCGGCGAGCTCTGGTGAAAACCTGTAGTGACTTAGAACCGGTCCACTAGCACGGTCCACGCCAATCCCTCTCTGGCACAGAGGATCCACCTCCTGCCAGCCGGCATCGTGACAGTAGATCCGGCCATGGATTCCGCTGAAGTTCCTCTGCCAGTTGTCGCCGACCTCCCCACACTGGTCGCCCAGCAAGCCCGACAGATCGCCCAACGAAATCACCAGCTGGCATACTTGACCTCCGTGACACTGCAACTTCAGTCACAGATACAGCAGCTTCAGTCACAATTTCAGTCACAGCTACAGCTGCAACAACCATCTCCTCCGCCGGCTCCTGCAACTCCTCCGCAGCAACCGGCCGCTCCTAACCCCTGCTTGTCCCTGCCGGACAAATTTGATGAGGACTCTAGACTCTGCCGTGGTCTCCTTTCTGGAAAGGCCTTGTCTGGGGCCACACCACTCTGGGACCGCAATGATCCTGCCACAGCCACAGTCCAGTCCTTCTTCGCTGAGGTCCGTGGTGTCTTCGAGGAGCCTGCCCGAGCTTCTTCTGCCGAGACTGCCCTGCTGAACCTGGCCCAGGGTGTTTCTTCCGTTGGCGAGTACGCCATTCAGTTTCGTGCTCTTGCTTCCGAGTTGTCCTGGAATAGTGAGGCTCTCTGCGCGACCTTTAAAAAAGGCCTATCCAGCAACATTAAAGATGTTCTGGCCGCACGAGAAACTCCTGCTAACCTACATGAACTCATTCATCTTGCCACTCGCATTGACATGCGTTTTTCCGGATGGCGTCTGGAGCTCCGCCTGGATATGGACTTTGTTCGCACGAGGCGTTTTTTCTCCCCGGCTCCTCTCTCCTCTGGTCCTCTGCAATCCGTTCCTGTGCCTCCCGCCGTGGAGGCTATGCAAGTTGACCGGTCTCGCTTGACACCTCAAGAGAGTACACGACGCCGCATGGAGGATCTTTGCCTGTACTATGCCGGTACCGAACACTTCCTGAAGGATTGTCCTATCCGTCCTCCCCGCCTGGAAAGACGTACGCTGACTCCGCACAAAGGTGACACAGTTCTTGATGTCAACTTTGCTTCTCCACGCCTTTCTGTGCCTGTGCGGATATCTGCCTCTACCTTCTCCTTCTCTACTATGGCCTTCTTGGATTCCGGATCTGCAGGAAATATTTTTTTGGCCTCTCTTATCAACAGGTTCAACATCCCTGTGACCAGTCTCGCCAGACCCCTCTACATCAATTGTGTTAACTATGAAAGATTGGACTGTGCCGTGCGTTACCGCACGGAACCCCTCCCAATGTGCATCGGACCTCATCACGAAAGAATTGAGTTTTTGATCCTCAGGTTCTTTGGACCCAAGAAGAGGGGGAGACCCAAGGGGGGGGTACTGTTACGCCGAGCGCTCCGGGTCCCCGTTCCTCCCCGGAGCGCTCGCCTCATCCTCGTTACTGCAGCGCCCCGGTCAGATCCACTGACCGGGTGCGCTGCAGTACCGCCTCCAGCCGGGATGCGATTCGCGATGCGGGTGGCGCCCGCTCGCGATGCGCACCCCGGCTCCCGTACCTGACTCGCTCTCTGCCGGTCCTGTCCCGGCACGCGCGGCCCCGCTCCCTAGGGCGCGCGCGCGCCGGGTCTCTGCGATTTAAAGGGCCAGTGCACCAATGATGGTGCCTGGTCCAATCTTCCCAATTACCTTGATTAGTTTCCACCTGTGCACTCCCTTCTTATACCTCACTTCCCCTGCACTCCCTTGCCGGATCTTGTTGCCCTTGTGCCTAGTGAAAGCGTTCCCTTGTTTGTTCCTAGCCCGTGTTCCAGACCTCCTGCCGTTGCCCCTGACTACGATCCTTGCTGCCTGCCCCGACCTTCTGCTACGTCCGACCTTGCTTCTGTCTACTCCCTTGTACCGCGCCTATCTTCAGCAGCCAGAGAGGTTGAGCCGTTGCTAGTGGATACGACCTGGTCACTACCGCCGCAGCAAGACCATCCCGCTTTGCGGCGAGCTCTGGTGAAAACCTGTAGTGACTTAGAACCGGTCCACTAGCACGGTCCACGCCAATCCCTCTCTGGCACAGAGGATCCACCTCCTGCCAGCCGGCATCGTGACAATAAGCAAAGACTTATATTTCTACTAACTACTGGCAAAATGCAGGACTTAGCCACAGTTACATTGTGTTGCATTCAGGAAGGGGTTTGCATCATGTATAGTTCCTATCATTTGCTTCAGTTCCAAACCATGATGCTCCCTCCACCTTCTTTCAAAAATAGGATGAGGTTTTATTGTTGTTGTTCAGCATTATTGTTCCTTCAAACATAGCATTATGCATTCTATGAAAAAAAAATCATGTTTGTCTCATCTTTCTATAACCCTATTATTGTACATAATTGTTTAGTATTTTTCTAATATTGAATACATACACAGAGGTTTTAAAATGTGTAGATATACAGTAGATCTCCAGCTGTTACCCTTGGGTTCTCTTTCCCCTCTTCATTATTGTCTTTTGTGCTTTCAGAACAATCTTACCAGGAAGCCCACTCCTCGAAGTAGCAGTAATAGTCCTGAATTTTCTTAGTGTGTAGACACTATGTCAAACTATGAACTGATGTACACCCAGGTATCTAACAATGGTTTTGTTACAGCTTCATCCAACTCTATAATATGTCTTTTGAAAGTAGTTTTCATCCAAGCATTGTTTCACACTAACAAATCACTCTTAACACGAACAGATTTATGGGTAACTATTTCTATGAGTGCCTTTGTTTTATACTCAAATCCCTATGAAACTCTAAATTACAATCTCATCTCCTTACAGTTAGCTCTTAGGAAAATCATTAACAAAGAGGTTTACATGCATTTGCTCCCTTCACTGTGGATGTTTACTCAATTTGCTAATGCAAAAAACTAAAAAAAAAAAAAAATCAAACAAATGTTTATTATTTTTGTTAGGTTGCACACATCTATAATTGGTTATTTAAGCAGAAATCCAGATAATTCCAAAAAGATCAGTTATTGTTTTCTTGTAAGTTGTTGGAATATACTATTTTTTCTCTGTTTTAAGTCCCCATTAGAGGGCGCTAAGGAGCTTACTTTATAATGTTTACACATTGGCCTCAATAATAAAACAGCATTCAGTTAGATGTAAGTTCCAAAACTTCATTAAATGGTAGCTGCATGCAGTTAGAACAGAATCTGTCAGCTCTAAACTAGGCTTAGAACTGCAGATAGCTGAGAGATAATATAGATGATAACTGCCTCTTAGCTGATGGTTGTTTACAAAGCTGTAAAATAATGTTTTCTTTCCAAGCTTGAGTCATGGAGGAGGTGTTTAGTTGCAGCATGTACTCCTCTTCCCTCCCTCCCCCACCCTCCCTGCCCTGCATGACTGATGCATAGAGAAGTGATGAGCAGCAGGGGCCATATTCGAATTTGCAATATTTCGAGAATATATGGCCGAATATTCGTCCTATGTTTGAATAGTCGCTATATTCATTCACTTTTTTTCCATGCGAAAATAGTAATGAAATTCGTAAAGTGTGCATGCGCGATTATATCATTGGCACAAAGCTAAAAGAGGGGAGGGATCAGTATCCTAAGGATGTGCCGATAGTCGCGAATATTTGCATATAGAAAATATTCGTGCTGCACACCGACTCACACAGTAAATAATATTGGAGCCTTCTTGGACCACAAGCTGGAAGCAGGGATGATCACCTTTTTTTTTTTTTACACAGTAAACATTGTTGTGATGTTTAATGTGAAGGAAAAGAAAAGAATATTCATCATTACGAATACATATTGCTCTATTCTAAATGTGCCGATATTCCATGTAAATTCGCATTTCGAATATTCAAGCTCAACACTAGCACAGGGCTTAGCTTCCAGCACTGAGTCTTGCACATCCATAATACAGGGCAAGGAGATAGCCCAGCCTGGCCTCCTGAACATATAAGCTTGAAAGAAAATCAGGATTTTATAATTTGGCAAACAGTCATCGGCTAAGAGACAGATATCATCTTTATCTCCCTATCAGCTATCTGCCCATGTCTTCAGTTTGAGCATGATATAGAGCTGACAGATTCCCTTTTTTAACTTTATCATCTCTGTGTCAAAAAAAAACAAAAAAAAAAACAGTGCTCCAACCATTTTAAGACAAATTAAATTAAAATACAAATTCTTAAAAAAGGAGTACTAAAACGCTGGAATATTGTGCTTGGCTTCTTTCCAAGTGGTGATCTGAGACGTTAACTATGCATCAAAGAGGACTTTTTTAAATGATACAGGACTTATTTTTGAATGTATGTATCATACATAGACTTTTAGGATGGTGCCATACCAAAAATTCTAAACTAGAAGCCCATCACTCACAATTTAGCATGTAATCCACAGTGACCCTTTCACCTGGCCACAGTGACCCACAGTTTCCAGAGAATCCCCAGGATGTTTAGTTGCTGACTAAACTTTGTAATATGAAGTTTGGTCTATCTGTATCCCACGTGTTCTATTTATAGCTTAATGTAACCAGAAAACGTATATTCTTTCTACTTGTTTTTGAAGCTTACTCATAGGCGCTGTCAAAAAGCTTTTAAAAATTGTATAGATTCCAAGTAATCCTCAAAGTAAATCCTTGGTTAAAAGTTTAACAATTTGGAATGTGGCAGACAATGGTTTTATTACACATTCCAAATACACAGAGAGGGCTATAGATTCTACATAGGGATGAGCGAATCGAATCTGACAAATCCAAATTCTTTACAAATTTCAGGAAAAATTTGATTCGCAACATATGCGAATATGGCCGCGATTCGATCACGCAAATCGCTTCATTAAACTCCATTTAGTGCGGTCCAGGCTCCAGGGCATCTAAAATGGTGGATCCACATGTGAGGACATGGGTTAAGCAATGCTGGGAAGGCGAGAACAAGGGTAAGCTAGATGACCCTGAATCACATGCAGTATGCAGCCTATCAGCAGCCAGCCACCCCTGTGATGTCACAGCCCTATATAATCGGCAGCAATCTTGCGGCCAGTCACTTCAGCCTTTTATCGCAGAGAGAGAGGGACAGACAGCAATGTGTGTTGCACAGAAAAGCTTTTTTACTAGGGATGTCCTGATACCATTTTTTTAAGACCGAGTACGAGTACCGATACTTTAATTCTAGTACACGCCGATACCCATTACGAGTACTTTTATTTTAAAAGGGAATCTGACACCAGGGTGACGCGATTTCTGGCTCTGCTTACCATATGATATGTGGGTTCCTTCTTGTTGTGTACAATGGAGGCGGCTGCTGTAGTATGAGCCAAGATTTCTCTCTTCTCCATTGGACAGAACAGGGAATTTGCATTGGCGGCGAGACCTATGACCACATGGTGAGCAGCGGTAGAAACCGGGTCACTCTGCTGTAAGATTGCCTTTAATTGTAGGTAGTAACCCGTTTGCAGACATTAGCAGCAGCCAGCCGGCAGTCACTAGTAGCAGCCTCCCTTGTAAACAGCAGCCCCCCTGTAGACTGCATCCCCCCCTTGTAGACATTAGTAGCAGCCCCCCTGTAGACCACAGCCCCCCTTTAAACATTGGGCCCCCATTTAAACAACAGCAGGCTCCACCTTTAGACAGCAGCAGGGCCCCCCTTTAGACAGCAGCAGCAGGGCCCCCCATTTAGACAGCAGCAGGGCCCCCCGTTTAGACAGCAGCAGCAGGGCCCCCCATTTAGACAGCAGCAGGGCCCCCTGTTTAGACAGCAGCCCCCCTGTTGACAGCAGGGCCCCTATTTAGACAGCAGGGCCCCCCTGTAGACAATACTAGCAGCCCCCCTCCTTGCAGACAGCTCACCTGCGGCTGTCCTCTGTCGGGTGCTGCCGCTCCATTGCCCCGTTCTCCTGTCCTCCTGTCCGCATCATGGCGTCCTATGGAGAAGCATGTGACATATACGTCACTCTGCTTCCTCCGTAGCGTTACGCTGGGTGCAGGGGAGGAGGTGGCGTGACGTGTGTGTCACATGCTCCTCCATGGAACGCTATGATGCGGACAGGAGGATGGGCGTACGGGGCAGCGGAGTGGCAGCAGGTATCGGACATGGTATCAGGGATATTCAACGAGTCCCCGATACAATGCAAATGGCTAGTATCGGCCCCGATTCTGATACTAGTATCGGTATCGGGACATCCCTAATTTTTACTGCAGAGATTCTCTTCCCAGTCACATCACCGTTCTATTGCAGAGAGGGACAGAGAGCAGTGTGTTGCAGAGAAAAGCTTTTTTACAGCAGCGATTTACCTCAAGCCCAAATCCAACTTAGAAGCACTGAGAGGGAAGGGAGTGAGACTGAGAGAGAGTGCAATTTTTAGTGTAGTACACAGCGAGTGCTGCAGCACTGGAGTGTACAACAACTCAAAAGCTAATAGTAGCCAGCCAGTTAGGGTGAGCAGAGCACTAAAAGCATATTCAGGGACATTTATCATCGTTGCTTTGGTAAGCAAGTTCTGTAGTCATTTTTTTCTTGCTATTTTTTTGCTTATGACATATTTATCATACTATCACAGGGGGTTGATAAATTTGGCTTACATGAGCAAAAACCAATAAATCACTTTTAAATACCATTTTTTTTAGCACCCATAAGCAAAAAACTAATAATGACTACAGAACACCACTTTGCAGCAATATATATATATATATATATATATATATATATATATATATATATATATATATACACACACGTGTGTGTATTTATTAAATTTTTTTACCACTGATTTTTCTACCTAAATGTACTTACTCATTTTTTTTTTGTTTTTTTGTTACTTCTTATTTCAGATCCGTGTATCCTGTGGACTCCTTCGGATTCGGTGGACTACTTCGATGACCAGCGTTTTTCTTTGCTCGATATTAATAAAATGGTTAACGAGGGCTTGTGGGGGAGTGTTTTTTTGTAATAAAACATTTTTAAAACCTGTTATGTTTTTTTCTAACTTTACTTGACAGGATTAGTAGTGGAAGCTGTCTTATAGACGAAGTCCATTACTAAGCTTGGCTTAGCGTTAGCCACAAAAACAGCTAGCGCTAACCCTCAATTATTACCCCGGTATCCATGGCCACAGTAGTGTCGGGAAGAGCCGGTACCAACAGGCCTGGAGCGTCAAAAATGGCGCACCTGGGCCTAGGCGATAACAGGTTGGCGTTATTTAGGCTGGGGAGGGCCAGTAACAATGGTCCTCGCCCACCCTGGTAACGTCAGGATGTTACTGTTTGGTTGGTATTTGGCTGAGAATAAAAATAGGGTGGACCCTATGCATTTTTTTATATTTAATTATTTATTGAAAAAAAAAAAAAAAACGCATAGGGTCCCCTATGCCAACCAAATGCCAACCAAATACCAACCAAACAGCAACAGCCTGACGTTACCAGGGTGGGCGAGGACCATTGTTACTGGCCCTCCCCAGCCTAAATAACGCCAGCCTGTTACCGCCTAGGCCCAGGAGCGCCATTTTTGACACTCGGGGCCTGTTGGTACCGGCTGTTCCCGGCACCCCTGTGGCGTTGTGCATTGGGGTAATAATTGGGGGTTAGCGCTAGCTGTTTTTGTGGCTAACGCTAAGCCCAGCTTAGTAATGGACTCTGTCTATAAGACAGCTTCCACTACTAAGCCTGCCAAGTAAAGTAAGGAAAAAACGCAACAGGTTTAAAAAAAAATTTATTACAAAAAACACTCTCCCACAAGCCCTCGTTAACCATTTTATTAAAATCAAACAAAGGAAAACGCTGGTCATCGAAGTAGTCCACCGAATCCGAAGAAGTCCACAGATACACGGATCTGAAATGAGAAGAAAAAAAAACCACAAAAAATGGGTTAGTACATTTATTATCACCTGATCGCTAGTGTTGCTCGCGAATATTCGCAATTCGAATATTATTCGCGAATATCGCATATTCGCGAATTCGCGAATTTCGCGAATATAGCGCTATATATTCGTAATTACGAATATTCGTTTTTTTCTTTTCTTCACAGTACACATCACAGTGATCACCCCTCTCTGCTTCCAGCTTGTGTGGTGTAAAGAAGGCTGTAATACTACTGTGTGAGACTGGCGTGCGAAAATTTGCATATGCGAAAATTCGCATATGCTAATTTTCGCATATGCGAATGTTCGTGTATGCTAATTTTGTATATGCTAATTTTCACATATGTTAATTTTCGCATATGCGAAAATAAAACGAGAATATAACGAATATGCGAATATTCGCGAATATATGAGGAATATTCGTCCATATATTCGCGAATATTCGCGAATTCGATAATATGGCCTATGCCGCTCAACACTACTGCTCGCACATCTCCCGCCCCACACGACTACAACTCTTAGCATGCCCTTACAGTAAGGACATGCTGGGAGTTGTAGTTGTGTGGTGCTGGAGATGTGTGGGCAAGTGACCAGCTTGTCCCCGGCCCTCAGCTGCAGGACTACAACTCCCAGCATGCCCTTACAGTCAGGACATGCTGGGAGTTGTGGTCCTGCACCTGGGGGCAGGGGACAAGCTTGTCATTTACCTGCACTGCACAACTACAACTCCGAACATGTCCTTACAGTAAGGGCATGCTGGGAGTTGTAGTCCTGCAAAGAGAGACACACAGAGAGACACACACACAAACACACACACAGTCAGAGAGACACACAACACACTCACAGACACACACACAGAGTCAAACACAGTCACACACACACACACATAGAGTCACACACAGAGTCACACATACATAGTCACACACACACTCAGAGTCACACACACACAGTCACACACAGAGACACAAAGACAGAGATAGAGACAGACACACACACACTCACCCATCCAGCGCAGTGCTCCTTCTCTCCGGGCGCCCTGCGAGTGACGTCACTGACGGAGGGACGTCAGGCCAGCGCAACCGAAGACGTGGGAGCGGAGGCTGGCGCAATCGAAGACGTGGGAGCGGAGGCCGGGCACAGAGAAGGTGAAGGCCAGAGGGGGGGGGGATTTTGGTGTTATATACAGGCCCAGCGGAGATGAAAGCTGTGGGGGGGGGGGCTGGTGGGGGCGGAGGCCAGGCACAGTGCAGGGGGGGGGGGGTGCTGACGGACCCCCCCTGACAGTCTCCTATATCCCCTAATGTTATGTCAATGTTCCGGTCGGGTCCTGTGATTGGCTGCTGGTCCTGGCCAATGTGAAATGTGAAATGACAGCAGGGGATTTTGGAGTCTGCGGCGCCGATATATGTTATAAGGAGCCCGGGCTGACATTACAGTGCAGCCGCCCGGGCTCCTCATACTGCCTCCCCGCTACCCTCACTTAATAATGATGGGGACACTGATATACATCCCCCCCTTGTCTCCCGCCCGCGCCGCTCAGCTCCCGCTGCTACAAGACTACAACTCCCAGCGTGTCCTCACTGTAAGGGCATGCTGGGACTTGTAGTCTTGCAACAGACAGATGGGAGTTGTGTGGCGCTGGCAGGTGAGAGGGGGGGGATGTAAATCACTGCAGTGTCCCTGTAGTGAAGTGAGGGTAGCGGGGAGAAAGTATGTCAGAGCCTAGGCGGCAGTAGCTTTTCCTGCTCCATGTTGGAGCTGGAGTAAGTATAGTCAATTTCTACGGCCGTTGCAACATTTTATTGCGCATCTGCGACTGTCGCAGTTAATAAATACCTGACTAAAGCAAATCCATTTTGGAAAATTTACTATGTAAGCAAGTTTGAATTTTCTTGCTTTTCTTGTTCTTCACGCAAAATGTCGCACGAAAATACACATAGTCACAGTTGCGACAATTTTGCGACAATTATAGTAAAGAAAACCTGACTAAACCCCTTGATAAATGTCCCCCATTGTCCTCTATTAAGTGTAACCTGTTTTTACATCTAAGTGGTGTATCCTTTTGTTCCTGTTAAAGTCTTAAAGGGTTACTCCACCCCTAGACATCTTATCCCCTGTCCAAAGCATAGGGCATAAGATGTCTGATCGCGGGAGTCCCGCCGCTGGGGACCCCCGCAATATAGCATGCGGCACCCACATGTTTATTGTCCGGAAGCGCTGAACGGAAGTCCGTGACATCACGACCCCCGTGTGACGTCACGCCCCGTCCCCTCAATGCAAGTCTATGGGAGGGGGCATGAGGATGATCTACAAGAGGACAGTCAGCAGCTACTGCCCAGCCAAGAAGTGGAGGAGACATCTGCCGCTTCCTACGCTAAGCGGGCAAGTAGTGATGAGGAGAGTGGCGTGGGAGGTGTTGTTGCGAGCGTTCAGGCTCTTGAAGCAGACACTGTTGAGGAACCTGAGGAGGACATCAGTGACGTGCAGACACAAATCGATGATGATGAAGCCGATCGCACTTAGGAGCCGGGTGCAGAAGGGGCTTCAGCATCATGAGGAGAAGAGGGTTGCAGGTTGCCTGTGAGGTAGCAGCTGAGCCAGCAAAGTTGTAGCATGGTTGGCAGTCAGCAAGGTGGCAGAAGTGGAAAGTCTGCAGCCAAATGTGCCTGGGGTAGATCACCTGCTTTGCGGCAGCCTATCTTCCTGGGAGGTAGTGGAACAGGGGTTCCTGGAGTTGGGGGCAGTAACAGTCAATCAGTGCGGACTGTTGGTGGGAAAATCAGCTACTTTGCGGTGTGGAAGTTTTTCATCAAGCATCGGTAGGATGTGAACCTGGCCACATGCAAGATGTGTCGGCAGAAGGTGAAGCGTGGCCAGGGTCCCAATGTTGGCACCACAGCTCTGTGTAAACATATGCAGCATCACCGTAAAGTGGCCTGGGAGAACCGTGACTCCGATGTGGTGGTCCAGCCTGCTGCATCACCCAGTGACACACCGCTCCCTGTTTCAGCCAGCCAAAGCTCCACCACCTCAGCTGAACGGAGCTGTCTGTCATACCCATCTTCTGTAGCTCCAGATGCTCCTGCTCCTCCTACTTCGAGTCAGTCATTCCGCCAACAATCCATCTGCGAAGCCATGTCCAAGGGACAACAGTATGCACCCACTCATCCAACGATGCAGAAGCTGAATGTGCACCTGTCTAAGTTTTCAAGTGGTGTACTCTGCAACTTTCAGAGAACTGATGGCTTGTGCCGAGCCGAGGTGGAGAGCCCAAGCCGATATTTCTTTGCGAAGAAGACAGTACCAGCCTTGCACAATTTTGTGGAACAGAAGGTGGGCCAGTCCTTGAACCTGTCAGTGTGTACCAAAGCGCACGGCAGCACTGACGTGTGCAGGTGTAACTATGGTAGCCCTGCTTCCACCTCCACGCTCTGAGGCCATTGGTCCTGTGACAATGTGCGACTCCGCCTCCTCATCCTCCACCATGTCCTCAGCCTCCACTGCACGGACAAGTCTCAGTGCCTCTCCAGCATACCATGTGTGCAGGGCATGGCACTGTCACGCTGTTCTTCACATGGTTTGCCTTGGCGAACTGAGTCACACAGGGAAGGAACTGCTAAAAGTCATACATCAAGAAATCGAATCATGGCTTACTCCACAAAAACTGGAAATAGGAACCATGGTGCCCGACAACCGAAAGAACATCTTGTCAGTGCTGCGACAAGGAAGCCTGAGAGATGCGCCATGCATGGCACACATGTTCAATCTGGGTGTCAAGCAGTTCCTGAAGTGTTCACCCCATCTGCAAGACATCCTAACAATGGGAAGGAAACTTAGCATGCACTTCAGCCATTCGTACACCGCAAAGCACACCCTCCTTGAGCAGCAGCTTCAGAATGGTATCCCCTGACATAGTCTGATTTGCGACCTTCCCACACGTTGGAATTCCACCCTCCATATTTTGGACCAACTATACAGTCAGAAAAAAAAAAACATCAGCGATTTCTTGATGATCCAAGCTTATAGGGGGACTCCCCTGTGTCAATTCAATGTCAACCAGTGGCAGCTCATACGTGACACCTGCCGTTTGATCAGGCCCTTTGAGGAAGCCACATCATTAGTAAGTCGCCAGGATTACGGGATGAACAACGTCATTCCACTGCATCATCTACTACAACACATGTTGGAAACAATGGCTGGTCAGGGCACTGGAGAAGTTGTGCCTACATGTCACGGCCACAGGAGCCCTGTGGGGGCTGAACTGGAGGAGGAGGAGGACGGGGAGTGGCACTGTTGAGCACAGTTTAGGTTTCATGAGATGGGTGGTTTTTCTAGTCATCTGACAGGAGAGAAGGAGCAGGAGCAGCCAGAGGAGCTAGAGGGTTATGAGAAAGGTTCTGTCTGAAGGTGAGACAGAGGACCCAGACACACTGTGTGTTACGCCGAGCGCTCCGGGTCCCCGCTCCTCCCCGGAGCGCTCGCTACACTCTCGCTCCCGCAGCGCCCCGGTCAGATCCACTGACCGGGTGCGCTGCGATACCGCCTCCAGCCGGGATGTGATTCGCGATGCGGGTGGCGCCTGCTCGCGATGCGCACCCCGGCTCCCGTACCTGACTCGCTCTCCGTTGGTCCTGTCCCGGCGCGCGCGGCCCCGCTCCCTAGGGCGCGCGCGCGCCGGGTCTCTGCGATTTAAAGGGCCACTGCGCCGCTGATTGGCGCAGTGGTTCTAATCAGTGTGTTCACCTGTGCACTCCCTATGTATACCTCACTTCCCCTGCACTCCCTCGCCGGATCTTGTTGCCATTGTGCCAGTGAAAGCGTTCCCTTGTGTGTTCCTAGCCTGTGTTCCAGACCTCCTGCCGTTGCCCCTGACTACGATCCTTGCTGCCTGCCCCGACCTTCTGCTACGTCCGACCTTGCTTCTGTCTACTCCCTTGTACCGCGCCTATCTTCAGCAGTCAGAGAGGTTGAGCCGTTGCTAGTGGATACGACCTGGTCACTACCGCCGCAGCAAGACCATCCCGCTTTGCGGCGGGCTCTGGTGAACACCAGTAGTGACTTAGAACCGGTCCACTAGCACGGTCCACGCCAATCCCTCTCTGGCACAGAGGATCCACCTCCTGCCAGCAGGCACCGTGACAGTAGATCCGGCCATGGATCCCGCTGAAGTTCCTCTGCCAGTTGTCGCCGACCTCACCACGGTGGTCGCCCAGCAGTCACAACAGATAGCGCAACAAGACCACCAGCTGTCTCAACTGACCATGATGCTACAGCAGCTACTACCACAGCTTCAGCAATCATCTCCTCCGCCAGCTCCTGCACCTCCTCCGCAGCGAGTGGCCGCCTCAGGCCTACGACTATCCTTGCCGGATAAATTTGATGGGGACTCTAAGTTTTGCCGTGGCTTTCTTTCACAATGTTCCCTGCACTTGGAGATGATGTCGGACCAGTTTCCTACTGAAAGGTCTAAGGTGGCTTTCGTAGTCAGCCTTCTGTCTGGAAAAGCTCTGTCATGGGCCACACCGCTCTGGGACCGCAATGACCCCGTCACTGCCTCTGTACACTCCTTCTTCTCGGAAATTCGAAGTGTCTTTGAGGAACCTGCCCGAGCCTCTTCTGCTGAGACTGCCCTGCTGAACCTGGTCCAGGGTAATTCTTCCGTTGGCGAGTACGCCGTGCAATTCCGTACTCTTGCTTCAGAACTTTCCTGGAATAATGAGGCCCTCTGCGCGACCTTTAAAAAAGGCCTATCCAGCAACATTAAAGATGTTCTGGCCGCACGAGAAATTCCTGCTAACCTACATGAACTCATTCATCTAGCCACTCGCATTGACATGCGTTTTTCCGAAAGGCGTCAGGAGCTCCGCCAGGATATGGACTTTGTTCGCACGAGGCGTTTTTTCTCCCCGGCTCCTCTCTCCTCTGGTCCTCTGCAATCCGTTCCTGTGCCTCCCGCCGTGGAGGCTATGCAAGTTGACCGGTCTCGCCTGACACCTCAAGAGAGGACACGACGCCGCATGGAGAATCTCTGCCTGTACTGTGCCGGTACCGAACACTTCCTGAAGGATTGTCCTATCCGTCCTCCCCGCCTGGAAAGACGTACGCTGACTCCGCACAAAGGTGAAACAGTCCTTGATGTCAACTCTGCTTCTCCACGTCTTACTGTGCCTGTGCGGATATCTGCCTCTACCTTCTCCTTCTCCACTAAGGCCTTCTTGGACTCCGGATCTGCAGGAAACTTTATTTTGGCCTCTCTCATCAACAGGTTCAACATCCCAGTGACCAGTCTCGCCAGACCTCTCTACATCAATTGCGTTAACAATGAAAGATTGGACTGTGCCGTGCGTTACCGCACGGAACCCCTCCTAATGTGCATTGGACCACACCACGAAAAAATTGAGTTTTTGGTCCTCTCCAATTGCACTTCCGAAATTCTCCTTGGACTACCCTGGCTTCAACACCATTCCCCAACCCTGGATTGGTCCACAGGGGAGATCAAGAGTTGGGGTCCCTCTTGTTTCAAGGACTGCCTTAAACCGGTTACCAGTACTCCTTGCCGTGACCCTGTGGTTCCCCCTGTAACCGGTCTCCCTAAGGCCTATATGGACTTTGCGGATGTTTTTTGCAAAAAACAAGCTGAGACTCTACCTCCTCACAGGCCTTATGACTGTCCTATTGACCTCCTCCCGGGCACTACTCCACCCCGGGGCAGAATTTATCCTCTCTCTGCCCCAGAGACTCTTGCTATGTCTGAGTACATCCAGGAAAATTTAAAAAAGGGCTTTATCCGCAAATCCTCCTCTCCTGCCGGAGCCGGATTTTTCTTTGTGTCCAAAAAAGATGGCTCCCTACGTCCTTGCATTGACTACCGCGGTCTTAATAAAATCACGGTAAAGAACCGCTACCCTCTACTTCTCATCTCTGAACTCTTTGATCGCCTCCAAGGTGCCCACATCTTTACCAAACTGGACTTAAGAGGTGCTTATAATCTCATCCGCATCAGAGAGGGGGATGAATGGAAAACGGCATTTAACACTAGAGATGGACACTTTGAGTATCTGGTCATGCCCTTTGGCCTGTGCAACGCCCCTGCCGTCTTCCAAGACTTTGTTAATGAAATTTTTCGTGATCTCTTATATTCCTGTGTTGTTGTGTATCTGGACGATATCCTGATTTTTTCTGCCAACCTAGAAGAACACCGCCAGCATGTCCGCATGGTTCTTCAGAGACTTCGTGACAATAAACTTTATGCCAAAATGGAGAAATGTCTGTTTGAATGTCAATCTCTTCCTTTCCTAGGATACTTGGTCTCTGGCCAGGGACTACAAATGGATCCAGACAAACTCTCTGCCGTCTTAGATTGGCCACGCCCCTCCGGACTCCGTGCTATCCAACGTTTTTTGGGGTTCGCCAATTATTACAGACAATTTATTCCACATTTTTCCACCATTGTGGCTCCTATCGTGGCTTTAACCAAAAAAAATGCCAATCCTAAGTCATGGCCTCCTCAAGCGGAAGACGCCTTTAAACAGCTCAAGTCTGCCTTTTCTTCAGCTCCCGTGCTCTCCAGACCTGACCCATCTAAACCCTTCCTATTGGAGGTTGATGCCTCCTCAGTAGGAGCTGGAGCGGTCCTTCTACAAAAAAATTCTTCCGGGCATGCTGTTACTTGTGGTTTTTTTTCTAAGACCTTCTCTCCGGCGGAGAGGAACTACTCCATCGGGGATCGAGAGCTACTAGCCATTAAATTAGCACTTGAGGAATGGAGGCATCTGCTGGAGGGATCAAGATTTCCAGTTATTATTTACACCGATCACAAAAACCTCTCCTATCTCCAGTCTGCCCAACGGCTGAATCCTCGCCAGGCCAGGTGGTCTCTGTTCTTTGCCCGATTTAATTTTGAAATTCACTTTCGGCCTGCCGATAAGAACATTAGGGCCGATGCTCTCTCTCGTTCCTCGGATGCCTCGGAAGTAGAGCTCTCTCCGCAACACATCATTCCTCCTGACTGCCTGATCTCCACTTCTCCAGCCTCCATCAGGCAAACTCCTCCAGGGAAGACCTTCGTCTCTCCACGCCAACGCCTCGGAATCCTCAAATGGGGTCACTCCTCCCATCTCGCAGGTCATGCGGGCATCAAGAAATCCGTGCCACTCATCTCTCGTTTCTATTGGTGGCCGACTCTGGAGACGGATGTTGTGGATTTTGTGCGAGCCTTCACTGTCTGTGCCCGGGATAAGACTCCTCGCCAGAAGCCCGCTGGTCTTCTTCATCCTCTGCCTGTTCCCGAACAGCCTTGGTCTCTGATTGGTATGGACTTTATTACAGACTTACCCTCATCCCGTGGCAACACTGTTGTTTGGGTGGTCGTTGATCGATTCTCCAAGATGGCACATTTCATCCCTCTTCCTGGTCTTCCTTCTGCGCCTCAGTTGGCAAAACAATTTTTTGTACACATTTTTCGTCTTCACGGGTTGCCCACGCAGATCATCTCGGATAGAGGCGTCCAATTCGTGTCTAAATTCTGGAGGGCTCTCTGTAAACAACTCAAGATTAAATTAAACTTTTCTTCTGCTTATCATCCTCAATCCAATGGGCAAGTAGAAAGAATTAACCAGGTCCTGGGTGATTATTTACGGCATTTTGTTTCCTCCCGCCAGGATGACTGGGCAGATCTTCTACCATGGGCCGAATTCTCGTATAACTTCAGAGTTTCTGAATCTTCTTCCAAATCCCCATTTTTCGTGGTGTACGGCCGTCACCCTCTTCCCCCCCCTCCCTACTCCCTTGCCCTCTGGTGTACCCGCTGTGGATGAAATAACTCGTGATCTTTCCACCATATGGAAAGAGACCCAAAATTCTCTCTTACAGGCTTCATCACGCATGAAGAAGTTTGCTGATGAGAAAAGAAGAGCTCCCCCCATTTTTTCTCCCGGAGACAAGGTATGGCTCTCCGCTAAATATGTCCGCTTCCGTGTTCCCAGCTACAAATTGGGACCACGCTATCTTGGTCCTTTCAAAATTTTGTGCCAGATTAATCCTGTCTCTTATAAACTTCTTCTCCCTCCTTCTCTTCGTATTCCTAAGGCCTTTCACGTTTCTCTTCTTAAACCACTCATCATCAACCGTTTCTCTCCTAAACTTATCTCTCCCACTCCTGTCTCCGGTTCTTCTGACATCTTTCCTGTAAAGGAGATACTGGCCTCCAAAAAGGTCAGAGGAAAAACCTTCTTTTTGGTTGACTGGGAGGGCTGTGGTCCTGAAGAGAGATCCTGGGAACCTGAGGACAATATCCTAGATAAAAATCTGGTCCTCAGGTTCTCAGGCTCCAAGAAGAGGGGGAGACCCAAGGGGGGGGTACTGTTACGCCGAGCGCTCCGGGTCCCCGCTCCTCCCCGGAGCGCTCGCTACACTCTCGCTCCCGCAGCGCCCCGGTCAGATCCACTGACCGGGTGCGCTGCGATACCGCCTCCAGCCGGGATGCGATTCGCGATGCGGGTGGCGCCCGCTCGCGATGCGCACCCCGGCTCCCGTACCTGACTTGCTCTCCGTCGGTCCTGTCCCGGCGCGCGCGGCCCCGCTCCCTAGGGCGCGCGCGCGCCGGGTCTCTGCGATTTAAAGGGCCACTGCGCCGCTGATTGGCGCAGTGGTTCTAATCAGTGTGTTCACCTGTGCACTCCCTATGTATACCTCACTTCCCCTGCACTCCCTCGCCGGATCTTGTTGCCATTGTGCCAGTGAAAGCGTTCCCTTGTGTGTTCCTAGCCTGTGTTCCAGACCTCCTGCCGTTGCCCCTGACTACGATCCTTGCTGCCTGCCCCGACCTTCTGCTACGTCCGACCTTGCTTCTGTCTACTCCCTTGTACCGCGCATATCTTCAGCAGTCAGAGAGGTTGAGCCATTGCTAGTGGATACGACCTGGTCACTACCGCCGCAGCAAGACCATCCCGCTTTGTGGCGGGCTCTGGTGAACACCAGTAGTGACTTAGAACCGGTCCACTAGCACGGTCCACGCCAATCCCTCTCTGGCACAGAGGATCCACCTCCTGCCAGCCGGCACCGTGACACTGTGGCAGTATGCTGGGGAGATGGAGGCAGGGAGTCCCTCTGAGTCACTTGCACAAATGGCACGATGCATGCTCACTTGCTTGCGTAGTGACCACCGAATTGTCACCATTCGGTATTGGAATGACTTCTGGCTCTCCTCCTTAATGGATCCTTGCTACCGGCACAAAATGGGGGCCTTTTGAGACCCACTGAGAGGGAGGACAAACTGACCTACTACAGAGACATCCTACGTAGTCAATTGGCCGATGCCTCTCTGCGCCATTGTTCATCCTCCTCGCAGGTCTGACTCGGGGGGGGGCCCTCTGCACTCACCTTACACTGCCATAGCGGCTGCTGTGGAGGGGTGGGGTGGCAGGAGCACTACCAGCTCCATCAGCAGCAGCCTGAGTCTACAGTCGCTGATGAGTAGCTTTCTTCACCCGCATAGTGAAGCAACTTGTTACGCCGAGCGCTCCGGGTCCCTGCTCCTCCCCGGAGCGCTCGCGGTGTTCTCTCTGCAGCGCCCCGGGTCAGACCCGCTGACCGGGAGTGCTGCACTGACACTGCCGGCGGGGATGCGCATCCCAATCTACTTACCTGTCCCAGTCCCCGGCTGTCACATCCTGGCACGCGCGGCTCGGCTCTCTAGGGCGCGCGTGTGCCAGCTCTCTAATATTTAAAGGGCCAGTGCACCGCTCTGGTCCACCGGTACGGTCCACACCAATCCCTCGCTGACACAGAGGATCCACCTCTAGCCTGCCGAATCCTAACAGTAGATCTGGCCATGGATCCCGCTGAGGTGCCACTGCCAAGTCTCGCTGACCTTGCCACCGTGGTCGCCCAACAAGGACAACAGCTGTCACAGATGTCCGCCATGCTACAGCAGCTTCTGCCTCTACAGCAGTAACCATCTCCTCCGCCAGCTCCTGCACTTCCTCCGCAGTGAGTGGCCGCTCCTAGCCTCCGCTTGTCTCTGCCGGAAAAATTTGATGGGGACTCTAAACTCTGCCATGGTTTCCTGTCTTAATGCTCCCTACACTTGGAGATGTTGTCGGACCAATTTCCCACAGAACGGTCTAAGGTGGCTTTCGTAGTTAGTCTTCTGTCTGGAAAGGCCTTGTCATGGGCCACACTGCTCTGGGACCGCAATGATCCTGCCACAGCCACTGTCCAGTCCTTCTTCGCTGAAGTTAGTTGTGTCTTCGAGGAGCCAGCCCAGGCCTCCTCTGCAGAGTCTGCTTTGCTGAACCTAGTCCAAGGAAGTTCTTCTGTAGGCGAATACGTCATCCAGTTTCGTACCCTCACCTCTGAGCTAGCCTGGAACAACGAGGCCCTCTGCGCGACCTTCAAGAAAGGCTTATCCAGCAACATCAAAGATGTACTGGCCGCACAAGAAATTCCTGCTAACCTGTCTGAACTTATCCATTTGGCCACCCGCATCGACATGCGTTTTTCTGAAAGACACCAGGAGCTCCGCCAGGAAAAGGACCTTGATCTCTGGGCACCTCTCCCCCGGAATCCTTTGCAATCTACCCCTGTGCCTCCCGCCGAGGAGGCTATGCAAGTGGATCGGTCTCGCCTGACCCATGAAGAGAGGTCTCGTCGCAGAGATAAAAATTTATGCCTGTACTGCGCTAGTAACGAACATTTCCTAGTGGACTGTCCTATTCGTCCTCCGCGTCTGGGAAACGCACGCACCCAGTTCATGTGGGAGTGGCATCTCTTCGTGTGAATTCTGCTTCTCCACGTCTCCCTGTGCCCTTGCGGATTTCTCCTTCTGCCAACTCCTCCTTCTCAGCTGTGGCCTTCTTGGACTCTGGTTCTGCAGGAAATTTTATTTTGGCCTCTCACGTTAATAGGTTCAGTATCCCTGTAACCCGTCTCGTCAAGCCGCTCTACATTTCTTCTGTCAACGGAGTAAAATTGGACTGCACTGTGCGTTACCGCACAGAACCCCTGCTTATGAGCATTGGACTGCATCACGAAAAAATTTAATTTTTTGTTCTGCCCAACTGCACCTCTGAAGTCCTCCTCGGTCTGCCTTGGCTCCAACGTCATTCTCCCACCCTTGACTGGACCACCGGGGAGATCAAGAATTGGGGTCCTTCTTGTCACAAACGATGCCTCACATCTGCTCCCACTTGTCTAACTCCTGAGGTTCCACCCTTACTGGTCCCTCCCAAGGCTTACCAGGATTTTTTTGATGTTTTCGGCAAAAAGCAAGCTGAGATCTTGCCTCCTCATAGCCCCCTTCCTGGTAACACTCTGCCCGTGGCAAGCTTCACCCTCTTCCCCCCCTCCCCATTCCCACTTCTTCTGGATTGCCTGCCGTTGATGAAATTACCCAGGACTTCTCTATTTTCTGCAAGGAAACTCAAGAGTTGCTCCCAATGGCCTCGTTTCGTATGAAGGGACAAGCAGACAAAAAGAGGGGGAGACCTAAGGGGGGGTACTGTTACGCCGAGCGCTCCGGGTCCCTGCTCCTCCCCGAAGCGCTCACGGCGTTCTCCTCTCTGCAGCGCACCTCACTTCCTGTTACGATTCGGCAGGCTGGATGTGGATCCTCTGTGTCAGCGAGGGATTGGCGTGGACCGTGTCGGTGGACCGGTTCTAGGTTGCTACTGGTATTCACCAGAGCCCGCCGCAAAGCGGGATGGTCTTGCTGCGGCGGTAGCAACCAGGTCGTATCCACCGGCAATGGCTCATGGCTCAACCTCGCTGACTGCTGAGAAGGCGTGGGACAGAAGGACTAGACAGAGTCAGACATAACAGAAGGTCGGGGCAGGCGGCAAGGTTCGTAGTCAATGGAGATAGCAAGAGGTCAGGAACACAGTAATGGCAAACACAGTAAAAGCTTTCTCAAGGCACAATGGCAACAAGATCCGGCAAGGAAGGGAAGGGAGAGGTTATATAGACAGGGAGCAGGTGGAGGCTAATTAGACTGATTGGGCAAGGCACCAATCATTGGTGCACTGGCCCATTAAATCTTAGAGAGCTGGCATGCACGCGCCCTAAGGAGCGGAGCCGCGCGCGCCAGGACGTGACAGCCGGGGACCGGGACAGGTAAGTGACTTGGAATGCGATTCGCGAGCGGGCACGTCCCGCTATGCGAATCGCATCCCCGCCAGCAGTGTCAGTGCAGCGCTCCCGGTCAGCGGGTCTGATCGGGCGCTGCAGAGAGAGGAACGCCGCGAGCGCTCCTGGGAGGAGCAGGAACCCGGAGCGCTCGGCGTAACACTTCCCCTTCCCTGCATTGCCGGATCTTGTTGCCTTGTGCCTAGTGAAAGCATTTCTGTGATTGCCTTACCAGTGTTACCAGACCTTCTGCCGTTACCCTTGACTACGAACCTTGCCGCCTGCCTTGACCTTCTGCTACGTCTGACCTCGCCTCTGTCTAGTCCTCCTGTCCCACGCCACTCTCAGCAGTCAGCGAGGTTGAGCCGTTACCGGTGGATACGACCTGGTTGCTACCGCAGCAGCAAGACCATCCCGCTTTGCGGCGGGCTCTGGTGAATACCAGTAGCAACTTAGAATCGGTCCACCGGTACGGTCCACGCCAATCACTCGCTGACACAGAGGATCCACCTCCAGCCTGCCGAATCCTAACACAACTCATCAGCAGCAGGTAGACCTGGAGCAGGACCAGAAGCAGCAGGTGGTGGCATACCTTGACATGACCTTGCCAACACACATTGAAGATCCGCTGGACATAGCAACCACAAGAACTCATGTGTCCACAAAAAATGTGGAGAGGCTGACCTTTGTGAAAATGAATCAGGCATGGATCAGCCAGGATTTCCACCCACCAATGCCTGATGCATCAGAGTAGATTGACCATGGTGCCACACCAACACTTCACAAATACAGATAGTACTAAACATATTTGAGGCGCTGTTCCCCAGTTACAAACATTCCTCCGCATCAGGCCTTTTTTCACCCACCTTCGTTACCGTTTACTAGTGTTGCCACCCACCGCACCACTCTGTCACCGGATCATTTTCAGGACTCCAGATAATGCTGCTGCCACCTCCAGGCTGTCTAATTCTGCCACCATATGTTCTCCTCATGCTGCTGCCACCTCCAGGCTGTGTCATTCAGCCACTACATGTTCTCCTCATGCTGCCGCCAACTCCAGGCTCTGCATTCAGCCACTATTGTATTTGTTCTCCTCATGCTGCCACCACCTCCACACTGTGTCATTCAGCCACTATAGGTTCTCCTCATGCTGCCGCCAACTCCAAGCTGTGCCTTTCAGCCACTTTATGTTCTCCTCATGCTGCCGCAAACTCCAGGCTGTGCCATTCAGCAACTATATGGTCTCCTCATGCTGCCACCACCTCCACTCTGTGTTATTCAGGCACTATATGGTCTCCTCATGCTGCCTCCACCTCCACGCTGTGCCGTTCAGTCACTATATGTTCTACTCATGCTGCTGCCAACTCCAGGCTGTGCCATTCAGCCACTTTATGGTCTCCTCATGCTGCTGCCAGCTCCAGGCTGTGTCATTCAACCACTATATGGTTTACTCATGCTGCTGGTCCTGGGACGTTACCTAAAAAATGTTATGGTACCACTAGCTACCATAAATCTTCAATTTAAATTTGAAAATGCATCTTTTAATCTTAGGGATTGTGAAGCCCTATTGTCTCCTCATGCTGCCGCCAGCTCCAGGCTGTGTCATTCAACCACTATATGGTTTACTCATGCTGCCGGGCCTGGGACATTACCTAAAAAAATCTTATGGTACCACTAGCTACCAGAAATCTTCAATTTAAATTTAAAAATTAATCTGTCATTCAGCCACTATAGGGCCTCCTCTTGCTGCGCCAATTCCAAGCTGTCATTCTGCCAGACTATGGTCTCCTCATGCTGCTTCCACCTCTAGGCTCTGTCATTGTGCCGCCATGTGACTCCTTGTTAGATTGGGTTTTGTGGTCATACAGTATTAGTTCAAAGTAAACACAGGGACATTATACTTGGGAATCTAATATAAATTTTAAATTTAAAAAAATCGATGTAATCTTTTCAAGACTAAGGCCCTATGGTGGTCGAAGTCATATTACCTGTGACATTATCACAAGAATCCAATGAAACAGCTTGGAGCGATAACAATGAACCATAACTGATTAAATGAAACATTCACACTTTCACCATCAGGGGGGGTGCTGAGAGACAGGGGCTGGAACAGGTAGTATCTCGCCTTGCGGAGGACCGCCAGCTCAATGCTCCCTAGAATGCATAAATCAAAAAATGAAAATAAATTCAAATTACCGTATTTATCGGCGTATAACACACACTGGCGTATAACACGCACTCCCATTTTAACAGGGAAATTTAAGTAAAAAAAATTAAATGTAAAATAAATGACTTGGACTAAATGCCACATCATCCCTCCCAACTTCATTTTCTTCTGCACCTCATTTTTTTCCTGTCCACTCCAGTGCCACATCATTCCTTCCCTTTTATCAGTCCCTGTGCCACATTTACCCCTCTCATCGCCACCACCATGTCTCATCAACCCCCCATGTCTCATCATTTCCCCCTGTCATAGACCACCACTAGCCATACAGACATTAAGCATTTAGTGCCTCCCCCACCATCATTTCCCCCTGTCTCATCATCCCCCACCCTGTCTCATCATGTCCCCCCATCATTCCCCCCCTCATCATCCCCCACCCTGTCTCATCATTTCCCCAATCATTCCCCCCTCATCATACCCCCACCCTGTTTCATCATGCCCCCGATCATCCCCCCCCCATCATTCCCTCCTCATCATTTCCCCCTGTCTCATCATCCCCCACCCTGTCTCATCATGTCCCCCATCATTCCCTCCTCATCATCCCCCCACCCTGTCTCATAATCCCCCCATCATCCCCCCCCTCATCATTTCCCCCTGTCTCATCATTCCCCCATCATGTTCCTCCTATTCCAGTGGTCTTCAACCTGCTGACCTCCAGATGTTGCAAATCTACAACTCCCAGCATGCCCGGACATCCAACGGCTGTCCGGGCATGCTGGGAATTGTAGTTTTGCAACATCTGGAGGTCCGCAGGTTGAAGACCACTGTATATGCTATTCTTCCACTTCCCTTACCTGGCTGCGCTTCGGCTGTCTTGCGAGCTGCGGTCAGTGAAGCAGATGAGTGACGTCCTCTCCCGACTCCTCTGCGCGGCATCAGGGATGTCACTTTTTGTCGGCAACTACAGGAAATGAAAAGGGATGTCACTGATGCCACACTGAGAAGCCGGCAGAAGACATCACTCATCTGTTACACTGACCGCAGCCCGCAAGTCCCCGCCTGACCTGCCGAAGTGCAGACAGGTAAGGAAATTAAACGAAACTATGAAAAACAGGGAAAAGGGGGAATGATGAGGGAGAGGGGAGGTAAGAAAAATGAAACGTAAAACTGTCGCTTGTTTTCTCCCACACTATCCACAGGTACTGGTGGATAGTGCGGGAGACACTGATTAAAAGGTAGGGCAGGTCCGGACAAGGTAGGGCTCCTTTAACCCCTTAAGGAGTCAGGGTTTTTCCGTTTTTGCACTTTCGTTTTTTCCTCCTTACCTTTTAAAAATCATAACCCTTTCAATTTTCCACCTAAAAATCCATATTATGGCTTATTTTTGGCGTCGCCAATTCTACTTTGCAGTGACATTAGTCATTTTACCCAAAAATGCACGGCGAAACAGAAAAAAAAATCATTGTGCGACAAAATCGGAAACTTTTGGGGGCTTCCGTTTCTACGCAGTGCATATTTCAATAAAAATTACACCTTATCATTATTCTGTAGGTCCATACGGTTAAAATGATACCCTACTTATATAGGTTTGATTTTGTCGCACTTCTGGAAAAGATCATAACTACATGCAGGAAAATTTATACGTTTACAAATGTCATCTTCTGACCCCTATAACTTTTTTATTTTTCCACATACAGGGCGGTATGAGGACTCATTTTTTGCGCCGTGATCTGAAGTTTTTATCGGTATGATTTTTGTTTTGATCGGACTTTTTGATCACTTTTTATTCATTTTTTTAATGTTATAAAAAGTGACCAAAATACGCTTTTTTGGACTTTGGAATTTTTTTGCGCGTACGCCATTGACCATGCGGTTTAATTAATGATATATTTTTATAGTTCGGACATTTACGCACGCGGCGATACCACATATGTTAATTATTATTTTTTTTTTACACTGTTTTATTTTTTTATGGGAAAAGGGGGGTGATTAAAACTTTTATTAGGGAAGGGGTTAAATGACCTTTATTAACACTTTTTTTTTAATTTTTTTTTTGCAGTGTTATAGGTTCCATAGGGACCTATAACACTGCACACACTGATCTCCTATGCTGATCACTGGCGTGTATTAACACGCCTGTGATCAGCATTATCGGCGCTTGACTGCTCCTGCCTGGATCTCAGGCACGGAGCAGTCATTCGTCGATCAGACACCGAGGAGGCAGGTAAGGGCCCTCCCGGTGTCCGATCAGCTGTTCGGGACGCCGCGATTTCACAGCGGCGGTCCCGAACAGCCCGACTGAGCAGCCGGGATACTTTCAGTTTCACTTTAGACCGCCGCTTCTAAAGGGTTAATACCGCACATCGCCGCGATCGGCGATGTGTGGTATTAGCCGCGGGTCCTAATACCACACCGAAGCTAATACCACACCGGCTAATACCATACCGAAGCGATATGATGCAGGATCGCGGCGCGATCCCGCTTCATATTGCGGGAGCCGGCGCAGGACGTAAATATACGTCCTGCGTCGTTAAGGGGTTAAATCAGCGTCTCCCACACTATCCACCATTACCCGCTGGTCACTGATTTAAAGTGGCTGCGGCCGTGCTGCTAATACTTAACAAGCAGCCACTGCTGCGGCCGCTTTAAATCAGTGACCAGAAAACTTATCGGCGTATAACACGCAGGCAGGCTTTTTGCCTTAAATTTAAGTTTTAAAAGTACGTGTTATACGCCGATAAATACGGTAAATTAAATAAAAATGACATAAAAATCTGCCACATCCAGACGCTCTGCGGCAGTGATTCTAATAGCAATGCCTGTAATCTGCATGTCATACTGAATAACAGTATTATTTCACTAACACAACATACTCCCTATGCGTATAAGGACAAGACAAAGTGTTTGACACCCCTATTGAGCCTCTCCGTAGGCCATAAATAGCCATTTTTAATAGCGATTTACCGTAAATAAATTTGGGCCGAATGAAATTTTTCAGAAATTAGCTCATCTCTAGTCATGGCTTTAGAAGCTTCAGATGCTAAAATACCTCCAGTGAGGCAATTGGACATGTAACTGTGGCAGTATTTTAAAGCTTACTATCCACAAGTCTGATACATCTTTGGGAGGAATGTTGAGATGCTTCAAGGTACCACAGATAGATTCTTTCACACAGATGGCATAGTTCTTGAACAGATGAACAAACAGGCTTATGGCTAAATCTGGATACTCCATAAAGTTGGTTAGGGTAGATGAAGCTCATTCTTAAAGGGGTACTCCGCTGCCCTGTGTCGGAAGCTCAGCTCCCCAGCGTCCGGAAGTTTATTGTTTCGGACGCTGTGTGCTGGCTTCCATGTTCAGGGCTGCCCCTCGTGACGTCACGTCCGCCCCCTTCGTGACGTCACGCCTGCCCCCTCAGCGAAAGTCTATGGGATGGCCGTCACGCCCCCATTCCCATAGACTTTCGTTGAGGGGGCGGGCATGACGTCACGAAGGGGGCGGGCGTGACGTCACGAGGGGCAGCCCTGAACACGGAAGCCCGCACACAGCGTCCGGACGCTGGGGAGCGGAGCTTCCGACACAGGGCAGCGTAGTACCCCTTTAATGAACTTTGTGGTGTTGCTAGTCCCTTAAATTTTCCTCCCACTAGCAGGTTGTGGCTGTTTAGCCCACAGTTTATTTTTTATAAATCCTTTCAAGTAAGATTGGAGGGGGCAAGTTTTGATCACTTGTGTCTTGGTGCTGCAATTTCCAATGGCAGGGTTAAGGTCTTATAAAGTTGTAACTTGACAACCACGCAGAGCTGCTAGGCAAATTAGACAGCTACCTATGGGTGCATACTGCCACCTAGAGTGCAGCTGGCTGGCTTCCCCAGATTCTGCTGGCCAGGGCCTAATTAAGGTTGATGGATTGCAGTTCAGGGCGCAGCACCAGGGACCATCTCACTCACCCCCTAAGTGGCGATTAGTACAGGAGCAGGAGGTGCAGCTGCACTCCCAGCTCTTGTATGTACATAACACCAACAGCCTAATATATTACGTAATTTATGTACAGAAGCAGGGAATCCGAGCTCCTGTACTGTACATTGGTGAGGCAATTACTTAATTTCACTGCACAATCTGCAATAGAAGGTACCACACAAGCTGAATGAGAGGCGGACTCAGCGTGAAAGCGGAGGGAATATGAGTAGGATTTTTATTGTTTGATTGGAAGGGACCAAATGGGGAAATTAATTACTGGGGGGAGGGGGTGTGGATAATTACCTAGCTATATTCTTAGTTGGAATAACTGCCTACCTGCCTACTCACTTGGAGGAGGCACTGGGGTTATTGCCTACCTACCTACTAGGGGGAAAATTGCCTACCTACCTACTTACTGGGGGTATAATTGCCCACCTACCTACTGGGGAGGAGGTAATTGCCTACTTATCTACCTACCTACCTACTGGGGTGCCAAAATGCTCTACCTACCTACTGGGTAGGGGGTAATTGTGTACTTACCTTCCTAATGGGGGCATAATTGCCTGCCTACCCACCTACCGGAGGTTATTTTCCAACCTACCTACCTACGAGAGTGAAGGATAATTGCCTACCTACCTACTAGCAGAAAGGATAATTGCCTACCTACTGAATAAGTACAATTGCCTATCTTCTACCTTATAGGAGGATTCCCTACCTTATTGAGGCTTCTACCTAATAGGGGTATAATTACCTACCTACTTACCACGGGCTTCTGCTTAATTAGGGGGGATTACCTACCCACCACCGCCCCTACCCTTCCCACAAACACACTTACCCATTTACTCATACTATGTAGGGCACCAAGGGACTCATTATTTGGGGCACTGAGGGTAGGCAAAAGATGGGGTTTGAGATCAAAGTGTGCAGATTTTGTTGTCTGTTGCAGATTCTGTGGAGATGAGTCATGGTTGGTAGAATTGTTCATGGCAGTATAAGATAGAGAAGAATAGGAAAGAGAACAACTTTGAGAAGACACCGCCTGTGAGTCACTGGATGTAACTGCACTGTACTCACAGTCTGCAGAGCCTGCGCAAGGTACTATATAGGCACTGTATGGAGGTATATTGTACTCTGTACAGGTTTTGTACAGTGGTTTTAATTAATTATCAGTATGATAGTATTATCCAGTCAGTATGTGGTGTTAATGGTACTGGTCATCGTGTGATACGGTTGGGCATGAAGGCATCCTGCTGCACATTTTCCCATAGATGGGCCTGTAGATCTTGCAAATGCATAGGTTGCTAAATTCATAAATTCTCTATTGATATGAAATCTGGTGACCAAGGAAGTATTGCAATCTGGTGGAGACATTCCTAGGATACTCTTGCTGTGTGTAGGTGAGCATTATTCTCCAAATAAATGCTAGTTGAAGGCCCTGCCATGAGAGGTAACACACATATCGGATGTCCTGCACATATCGCTAAACTGTCCCTTGTATTATTAAGTAAAATAACAAACACTGGTCTACTGTCAAAGTAAAACATTCAGGCAAGATGGGTTTAGCCAGGATTATGGGTTTTTATTGCAGATGGTTGGCCGAAAATAAATATAAAATAAGAAAAAAAAAAGATTTGAAAAAAAGTGGAGCTGCTTTTATGGTTCTGTAGCTGCGTAAACAAAGCGCTGTGGGATCACACTGAATTATTTTGAGAAAATACATCTTGTCACAAATGGATGCACTTACGGCACATATTTTATTTCATCAATTAAATGCTGTAGAGATGAAAACAGCAGAAAAACAAATTGTCCTGCAAGGACGAAGCAATTCCACAATGACCTAGCACACAGGATTCCGAGGCACAAATCACCCTCTATACAAAAATAATAATATTAACCGCACAAAGGAAACTTTGAAACTTCGATAAAGTATAGAAAATAGTATGGTCTCGGGCAAAAACTTAAAGTGAAACTCCACTGCTGCACAAAATGTCAAGGCACACCCCGTGTGCACGCCTATGTAGATAAAATGAAATAGCTATGTGGTCTGAGTTATTGAACTTCTTTCTTTATAACGGCACCTTCTATCATTTAGCAAGTATCTCAGTCCTGGAACATGCACCAATATTTTGGATTTTCCTTTTGCATGTTAAATAAGAAGTCAGTAATGTCATAAAGCATCACAAATAAAAGGTCATGAATTCTAGCATTTTGTCCATGCTCAACACCATGCTGGAATTATGATGCTGATGGGGCCACTGGAATGTAAAAATAGTAGAAAAAAAATAATCTCTTTTTTATTAAAATTGCATATATGAACAATTTTTACATGTTTGTTAGGTTTGATTGGAGTAAAACAGTCATAGAACAGCCATTTTCTAAAATTCATGGAATTAGGGAAAGATAAAAATAGTAAGGATCTAAACAACTTTGACTAAGGCCAATTTGTGATGGCTAGACAACTGGGTAAGAGCATTCCCAGTATGTTTTCCCAGTATGAAGTACCTGTCAAAAGTTGTCCAGGGAAGGACAGTCAGTGAAATGGTCATTGGAGCCCAAGACTGATTGATTTACGGGGGAACAGAAGACCATCTCTTCTTGTCCTATACCACAGAACATTGACGCAGAAATTGCTAAAGCTTCAATACTGGCTATAATAGAAAAATATCAAATCACACAGTGCATCACAGTTTTCTTGGTATGGGGCTGTATAGCTGCAGACTGGTTAGATTGTCTGTGATATCTATCCACCACCATAAGTGTCTCCAGCAGTGTTGAGCAGCATAGGCCATATTCGAATTTGCGATATTTCGCGAATATATGGACGAATATTTGTCATATATTTGCTAAATTCGCATATTCGTAATATTCGTGTTATATTTTCGCACATGCGAAAAATACGCATATGCAGAAATTCGCGCATGCGAAAATTTGCATATACTACAATTAGCATAAACGAAAATTTGCGTGTACGAAAAATTAGCATATGCGAAAATTTGCATAGACAAAAATTCGCATATGCGGAAATTAGCATATGCAAATTTTCCCATATGCGAAAATTCGTACGCCAGTCTCACACAGTAGTATTAGAGCCTTCTTTACACCACACAAGCTGCAAGCAGAGAGGGGTGATCACTGTGATGTGTACTGTGAAAAAAAATATTCGTAATTACGAATATATAGTGCTATATTCGCGAATAAAATTTGCATTGCGGATATTCACAAGCAACACTAGTCTACAGTAGGACAGGTCTGATGCATCATGTGTTCTCTTACATCATGTAGATAGCCGGGAACATATGTGTCATTTACATGAAGAAGAGTGGGAAGAAGGCAAGCCAGTGAGGCCATGTGATGCTATGTGCAATGTTCTACTGGAAAACCTTGACATTCAGGTGGATGTAACTTTTACATATATAACCTAGCTAAACATTGTACAGACCAGGTACATCTCCTTATGACAACATTATATTTTAATGGCAGTAGCCTCTATCAGCAGGATATTACCCTGGCCACACTGCTAAAAATTGTTCAGGAATATTTAGAGGAACATGGCATAAAGTTCAAGGTGACGACTTGGCCTCCGAATAACCCAGATCTCATTTTGATCAAGCATCTGTAGATTATGCTTGAAAAACAAGTCTGACCTATAAAAGCAACACATATAATCTGAAAATCTGTTTCAAATACTACAGGGCAGCTACAGAAGTTTTGTGGAGTCTATCATCCCTCCGCAGGTCAGAATAGTTTTGCTGGCAGATATGACTGCTTATAATATGTAGTACACTATTTGCACAGTAATGGCCTTGACTCTGGGTCTCTGTCTACCATATCACTGATGTATAGTATGCTATGCCCTATGATTTATTTGGGCCTCATACAAAATGGCAAATACTACTTGTTACAGTTCCATTGCACATAAAAGAAGTACTCCACTAGCCAGTGTTCGGAACTACATTTTTTGAATGCTGTTTTCATGATGCGCGGGTCGGCTACGCCCCTCTTGACATCATGGTAATGCTCCCTCAGTGCAAGTCTATGGGAGAGGGCGTGACAGCAATCATGCCCCCTCCCATTGACTTGCATTGAGGGGGCATGGCCATTACATCACAAGGGGCAGGCCGACCCCCGCAGCGCGAAAACAGTGTTCAGAACATTTAGTCCCGAATGCTGGCCAGTGGAATACCCCTTTAAATTTGCGATTCTGCCATTACAAATTACTAAAAGGAAAGTTAACACTTAGTTAAGTATATACTTTAAGTATGTACCATGGAACTACCCACATATCAACTTATATAGTTTAACAAGTGCATTAAGAGAACAATGTCATATCTAAGTTCTACATCAAAAGGTAAAGAAGTTAAATGAGGGTAAGTAGATGACACACTGAATCGGAGGCATAACATATATCCAGCGTCTGTTCCAAGACTGTGGGAGGAAGCAGGTTTTACTTGTTGAAACTAAAGCATGTGTATGTTTCTCCTAACATTTATTTTTACAAGTAAACTTCCTGTTGCGGAAAATTGAGATTCTTTTTGGGGTTTCAATTATCTCTGTGAACTGCGAACATAAAAGACAAAACCACAAGAAGTTACAAAGCAATTTTCATCTTTTTTTATTCTAAATACATCTGTCATTTTTTTGTGGCTCTTGGGTAATTTCTTTCCGAAATCGCTAGAAATATGAGTTTTCATCAAGAGTTACGAAATGTAGATTTTTTTTTTTTAAGAGTTAGACTCCCTATTTATAAATGTAATTGGAAATGTGGCCCACTGGGATTTAGGATTGAGGTTTCTCAGCTGAATAGTTTTTTTTTCTTGTACATTGTGGAAACTTTCCAGCTTACCTGCAGACTAAGTACAAAGACAATCTTTAGTAACGTAACTGTGAAGGAAGGCTCAGAACATTATTATATTTGCTCTTCTATGAGCCAAGTTATCTTTTCTGTCATGGTCTTCTAATGTTTGTGGCTATCTTGGGTCATCATCCTAGGCTTATATAGTGTTTTAATACCAGTTTGTCCCCTGATGATCCCGGCACTTTACAGCTGAAACACATTGGGACTTTGGCATTTTTTTCTGTACTTACGGTACATAATTAATTGGAATTCTGCACTTTAGGCGGATTTTCAGTCCAGTACACCTTACAACTTCACACTTTTGGGGAAAAAGTGTGTGGACCTAAAATTCAGCTATAGCCTGGTTATTTCTTAATTGGTTACCTCTGGGCATTATGTTAAGGCCTTTATAATTTTTGTCCTTTTTTGATACATTTGCATGGAGGGCTACTCTGTGAAATCTTTCAACTCACTCTGTTCTCCTGTTCCTCCTGCATGCAGCTGAATGCTGAGCAGGGAAACAGGATGTCATTGGAATCTGGCGGAACAGGAGTGCCTAAGAAGCGGCAGACGGTTGCTTACTACTTCTGTTTTTTAATATTTTTCTGAATAATGTAAATGGATTTTATTTTTAAACTTCCAAATAGGGCGATGAAAACCCACATCATTTATTGTCCATAATATGGCATCTGATAGAACCTCAGTTGTTTCATAAGGAATATGACCTTAAAATACTTCTGTAGCATAAGCAATGGGATAAGAAAGTAGAGTAAGGCCGTATAGGGGCCAATATGTAAATGTACAACCTCCAAGCTGTACATAGCTGTTACGCCGAGCGCTCCGGGTCCTCGCTCCTCCCCGGAGCGCTCGCTTCTCTCTCGCTACCGCAGCGCTCCGGGCAGCTCCACTGACCCGGTGCGCTGCGATACCGTCTCCAGCCGGGATGCGATTCGCGATGCGGGTAGCGCCCGCTCGCGATGCGCATCCCGGCTCCCGTACCTGACTCGCTCTCCGTCTGTCCTGTCCCGGCGCGCGCGGCCCCGCTCCCTAGGGCGCGCGCGCGCCGGGTCTCTGCGATTTAAAGGGCCACTGCGCCGCTGATTGGCGCAGTGGTTCCAATTAGTGTGTTCACCTGTGCACTCCCTATTTATACCTCACTTCCCCTTCACTCCCTCGCCGGATCTTGTTGCCATTGTGCCAGTGAAAGCGTTTCCTTGTGTGTTCCTAGCCTGTGTTCCAGACCTCCTGCCGTTGCCCCCGACTACGATCCTTGCTGCCTGCCCCGACCTTCTGCTACGTCCGACCTTGCTTCTGTCTACTCCCTTGTACCGCGCCTATCTTCAGCAGTCAGAGAGGTTGAGCCGTTGCTAGTGGATACGACCTGGTCACTACCGCCGCAGCAAGACCATCCCGCTTTGCGGCGGGCTCTGGTGAAAACCAGTAGTGACTTAGAACCGATCCACTAGCACGGTCCACGCCAATCCCTCTCTGGCACAGAGGATCCACTACCTGCCAGCCGGCATCGTGACAGTAGATCCGGCCATGGATCCCGCTGAAGTTCCTCTGCCAGTTGTCGCCGACCTCACCACGGTGGTCGCCCAGCAGTCACAACAGATAGCGCAACAAGGCCAACAGCTGTCTCAACTGACCGTGATGCTACAGCAGCTACTACCACAGCTTCAGCAATCATCTCCTCCGCCAGCTCCTGCACCTCCTCCGCAGCGAGTGGCCGCTTCTGCTCTACGACTATCCTTGCCGGATAAATTTGATGGGGACTCTAAATTCTGCCGTGGCTTTCTTTCCCAATGTTCCCTGCACTTGGAGATGATGTCGGACCAGTTCCCTACTGAAAGGTCTAAGGTGGCTTTCGTAGTCAGCCTTCTGTCTGGAAAAGCTCTGTCATGGGCCACACCGCTCTGGGACCGCAATGACCCCGTCACTGCCTCTATACACTCCTTCTTCTCGGAAATTCGAAGTGTCTTTGAGGAACCTGCCCGAGCCTCTTCTGCTGAGACTGCCCTGTTGAACCTGGTCCAGGGTAATTCTTCCGTTGGCGAGTACGCCGTACAATTCCGTACTCTTGCTTCAGAATTATCCTGGAATAATGAGGCCCTCTGCGCGACCTTTAAAAAAGGCCTATCCAGCAACATTAAAGATGTTCTGGCCGCACGAGAAATCCCTGCTAACCTACATGAACTCATCCATCTTGCCACTCGCATTGACATGCGTTTTTCCGAAAGGCGTCAGGAGCTCCGCCAGGATATGGACTTTGTTCGCACAAGGCGTTTTTTCTCCCCGGCTCCTCTCTCCTCTGGTCCCCTGCAATCCGTTCCTGTGCCTCCCGCCGTGGAGGCTATGCAGGTCGACCGGTCTCGCCTGACACCTCAAGAGAGGACACGACGCCGCATGGAGAATCTCTGCCTGTACTGTGCCAGTACCGAACACTTCCTGAAGGATTGTCCTATCCGTCCTCCCCGCCTGGAAAGACGTACGCTGACTCCGCACAAAGGTGAGACAGTCCTTGATGTCTACTCTGCTTCTCCACGTCTTACTGTGCCTGTGCGGATATCTGCCTCTGCCTTCTCCTTCTCTACTATGGCCTTCTTGGATTCCGGATCTGCAGGAAATTTTATTTTGGCCTCTCTCGTCAACAGGTTCAACATCCCAGTGACCAGTCTCGCCAGACCCCTCTACATCAATTGTGTAAACAATGAAAGATTGGACTGTACCATACGTTTCCGCACGGAGCCCCTTCTAATGTGCATCAGACCTCATCACGAGAAGATTGAATTTTTGGTCCTCCCCAATTGCACTTCCGAAATCCTCCTTGGACTACCCTGGCTTCAACTCCATTCCCCAACCCTGGATTGGTCCTCTGGGGAGATCAAGAGTTGGGGGCCCTCTTGTTTCAAGGACTGCCTAAAACCGGTTCCCAGTACCCCTTGCCGTGACTCTGTGGTTCCCCCTGTAACCGGTCTCCCTAAGGCCTATATGGACTTTGCGGATGTTTTTTGCAAAAAGCAAGCTGAGACTCTACCTCCTCACAGGCCTTATGATTGTCCTATTGACCTCCTCCCGGGCACTACTCCACCCCGGGGCAGAATCTATCCTCTGTCCGCCCCAGAGACTCTTGCTATGTCGGAGTACATCCAGGAAAATTTAAAAAAAGGCTTTATTCGTAAATCCTCCTCTCCTGCCGGAGCCGGATTTTTCTTTGTGTCCAAAAAAGATGGCTCTCTACGTCCTTGCATTGACTACCGCGGTCTTAATAAAATCACGGTAAAGAACCGCTACCCCCTACCCCTCATCTCTGAACTCTTTGATCGCCTCCAAGGTGCCCACATCTTTACCAAACTGGACTTAAGAGGTGCTTATAATCTCATCCGCATCAGAGAGGGGGATGAATGGAAAACGGCATTTAACACTAGAGATGGACACTTTGAGTATCTGGTCATGCCCTTTGGCCTGTGCAACGCCCCTGCCGTCTTCCAAGACTTTGTTAATGAAATTTTTCGTGATCTCTTATACTCCTGTGTTGTTGTATATCTGGACGATATCCTGATTTTTTCTGCCAATCTAGAAGAACACCGCCAGCATGTCCGTATGGTTCTTCAGAGACTTCGTGACAATCAACTTTATGCCAAGATAGAGAAATGTCTGTTTGAATGCCAATCTCTTCCTTTCCTAGGATACTTGGTCTCTGGCCAGGGACTAAAAATGGATCCAGACAAACTCTCTGCCGTCTTAGATTGGCCACGCCCCTCCGGACTCCGTGCTATCCAACGTTTTTTGGGGTTCGCCAATTATTACAGGCAATTTATTCCACATTTTTCTACCGTTGTGGCCCCTATCGTGGCTTTAGCCAAAAAAAATGCCAATCCCAAGTCTTGGCCTCCTCAAGCGGAAGACGCCTTTAAACGGCTCAAGTCTGCCTTTTCTTCGGCTCCCGTGCTCTCCAGACCTGACTCATCTAAACCCTTCCTATTGGAGGTTGATGCCTCCTCTGTAGGAGCTGGAGCGGTCCTTCTACAAAAAAATTCTTCCGGGCATGCTGTTACTTGTGGTTTTTTTTCTAGGACCTTCTCTCCGGCGGAGAGGAACTACTCCATCGGGGATCGAGAGCTTCTAGCCATTAAATTAGCACTTGAGGAATGGAGGCATCTGCTGGAGGGATCAAGATTTCCAGTTATTATTTACACCGATCACAAGAACCTCTCCTATCTCCAGTCTGCCCAACAGCTGAATCCTCGCCAGGCCAGGTGGTCTCTGTTCTTTGCCCGATTTAACTTTGAAATTCACTTTCGGCCTGCCGATAAGAACATTAGGGCAGATGCTCTCTCTCGTTCCTCGGATGCCTCGGAAGTTGAACTCTCTCCGCAACACATCATTCCTCCTGACTGCCTGATTTCCACTTCTCCAGCCTCCATCAGGCAAACTCCTCCAGGAAAGACCTTCGTCTCTCCACGCCAACGCCTCGGAATCCTCAAATGGGGTCACTCCTCCCATCTCGCAGGTCATGCAGGCATCAAGAAATCTGTGCAACTCATCTCTCGCTTCTATTGGTGGCCGACTCTGGAGACGGATGTTGTGGATTTTGTGCGAGCCTGCACTGTCTGTGCCCGGGATAAGACTCCTCGCCAGAAGCCCGCTGGTTTTCTTCATCCTCTGCCTGTCCCTGAACAGCCTTGGTCTCTGATTGGTATGGATTTTATTACAGACCTACCCCCATCCCGTGGCAACACTGTTGTTTGGGTGGTCGTTGATCGATTCTCCAAGATGGCACATTTCATCCCTCTTCCTGGTCTTCCTTCAGCGCCTCAGTTGGCTAAACAATTTTTTGTACACATTTTTCGTCTTCACGGCTTGCCCACACAGATAGTCTCGGATAGAGGCGTCCAATTCGTGTCAAAATTCTGGAGGGCTCTCTGTAAACAACTCAAGATTAAATTAAACTTTTCTTCTGCATATCATCCTCAATCCAATGGACAAGTAGAAAGAATTAACCAGGTCTTGGGTGATTATTTACGACATTTTGTTTCCTCCCGCCAGGATGATTGGGCAGATCTTCTACCATGGGCCGAATTCTCGTATAACTTTAGAGTCTCTGAATCTTCCTCCAAATCCCCATTTTTCGTGGTGTACGGCCGTCACCCTCTTCCCCCCCTCCCTACTCCCTTGCCCTCTGGTTTGCCCGCTGTAGATGAAGTGACTCGTGATCTTTCCACCATATGGAAAGAGACCCAAGATTCTCTTTTACAGGCTTCATCTCGCATGAAAAAGTTTGCCGATAAGAAAAGAAGAGCTCCCCCCATTTTTGCTCCCGGAGACAAGGTATGGCTCTCCGCTAAATATGTCCGCTTTCGTGTCCCCAGTTACAAACTGGGTCCACGCTATCTTGGTCCTTTCAAAGTCTTGTGCCAAATTAATCCCGTCTCTTACAAACTTCTTCTTCCTCCTTCTCTCCGTATTCCTAATGCCTTTCATGTCTCTCTTCTTAAACCACTCATCATCAACCGTTTCTCTCCCAAATTAGTTTCTCCCACTCCTGTCTCCGGTTCTTCTGACGTCTTCTCAGTGAAAGAGATACTGGCCTCCAAAACGGTCAGAGGAAAAAGGTTCTTTTTGGTGGATTGGGAGGGCTGTGGACCTGAAGAGAGATCCTGGGAACCTGAGGACAACATCCTAGACAAAAGTCTGCTCCTCAGGTTCTCAGGCTCTAAGAAGAGGGGGAGACCCAAGGGGGGGGGTACTGTTACGCCGAGCGCTCCGGGTCCCCGCTCCTCCCCGGAGCGCTCGCTTCTCTCTCGCTACCGCAGCGCTCCGGGCAGCTCCACTGACCCGTTGCGCTGCGATACCGTCTCCAGCCGGGATGCGATTCGCGATGCGGGTAGCGCCCGCTCGCGATGCGCATCCCGGCTCCCGTACCTGACTCGCTCTCCGTCTGTCCTGTCCCGGCGCGCGCGGCCCCGCTCCCTAGGGCGCGCGCGCGCCGGGTTTCTGCGATTTAAAGGGCCACTGCGCCGCTGATTGGCGCAGTGGTTCCAATTAGTGTGTTCACCTGTGCACTCCCTATTTATACCTCACTTCCCCTTCACTCCCTCGCCGGATCTTGTTGCCATTGTGCCAGTGAAAGCGTTTCCTTGTGTGTTCCTAGCCTGTGTTCCAGACCTCCTGCCGTTGCCCCCGACTACGATCCTTGATGCCTGCCCCGACCTTCTGCTACGTCCGACCTTGCTTCTGTCTACTCCCTTGTACCGCGCCTATCTTCAGCAGTCAGAGAGGTTGAGCCGTTGCTAGTGGATACGACCTGGTCACTACCGCCGCAGCAAGACCATCCCGCTTTGCGGCGGGCTCTGGTGAAAACCAGTAGTGACTTAGAACCGATCCACTAGCACGGTCCACGCCAATCCCTCTCTGGCACAGAGGATCCACTACCTGCCAGCCGGCATCGTGACAATAGCCGATATATGGCACTGTGCATGAGTTGTACATACAAGTTAAACGTATTTGGTTCTACTGGTTCATAACATCTCAGTCTGCTTTCTGGGTATTCCAGGAATGGTCTTTTCTTGACTATGCTACAATGGCTGTAAATGCAGTTTAGTTCATAATGTAGTATCTGTACTTGTGTTTGATGGATGGTCTTGTAATTCTTATGTAATTGCCCATATGTTTATTTTTAGTAGCAGACAAAACGAGTGTTGTTTCAGGTTTTCCAAGGCTGCAGTGCGGCCTGAGACATTACATCACTAGTCTAGTGTGCAAAGGGAGCCTGTCCGCTTCAATGGGTAGAGGGAGATCATTCTGCAGGAAATTGTAGCTTGGCAACAGCTGGAGGCACTCTGGTCAGAAAATACTGGCCTATTGTTTACAGAACAGCATGGATGGCAGCTCAGATGTGCTTCAATGGGTAGAGTGGCTAATGTGTGGGAGTGAGGAAAGTGACTTCACACTTACAAACCAGGGATCATGGGACTTGTATTTAGAGGGAGGGAACTCCAACAGGAAATAGCCATTTCCCAAAAAGAAAGCCACAACATTATGGTGAACTTACAACACAGCCATTTAGCTCCAAGACAAACACAGATTCTTCCTAAGCATGTCCATTACTGTTTGGCAGGTAAGTACTAAAATCACCTTATGGTAAATAACCCCTTTAAGTGAATAGCAATTTTGTTAATTAATGAATTAGATCTAAAAATGTAATCATCATTTTTCAAAGATCAAAAATATCTGTAAAAATGTTGAAAGCTATATTAGAAGAAATTGAAATGAAGGTGCCATTGACTATTTGTGTATGTTTTGACAATCTGCAATTTATCAAGTTCTACTTAGTAACAAACCATTGTTCCACATAAAGACCAAATCCCATAATTATTTACATGTCTCCAGTTAGATTAGGCTTTATATTTCCGAGGTACTGCAGGATGCTTTGTATCATCTGGAAAGATAATGGTTCAATTTCACGTGGGATATTAATAATTTTCTAGGGCAGGATATTAAAAATATATAAGTTTATTGGCCTATAAAACTTTTATTGTATAATGCACATTGTAGGATAGTACATTGTACATTACTGTACATTAAGGACCCAGGCAGCAATATTCAATTGCTCGCTTTCACGTCTCACATATTTAGAGTTTCAAAAAATATAACAAGATATTGTAGAAAGGCTAACCCGAAACAAGCAGTAAACCTGAGTACTATTGCTATGCACTGGTGCATCAAGGGAAGATAAGAGCGTGGCGCCATACCATTTATTCCCATAATTCTGCTATATGTAAAATCGTAATATCACTATGTACTGCCTGCACTTGGTCAATCATCTTTTAAATATCTACATAGGTTTCCAGGATTGTAAAATATAGATATGAAGATAAGAATGAGAACTCGCTAGAAACACATTCAGAATACGTAATGCATTAAATGTGTCTGTTGCTATAGTTTATAAGTAACTTTTATTATTTAGGTGAGTAATAACTTTCTCCTCACATTTATCCATTGAATTCACTCGGCAAGTTTTCATTAATATTTTATTTATTACTGTTTTCGAAATATGTTTTATAGTTTACATTTACTCTGCTCTTTGTAGACTCTGTTTATTGGAAAATGCTAAATGTATCAGGGGCCTCCAGCTCCAAGGATCTGGTATGCTAATATTTAAGATTCTGAACCCTAAGATTCTGAACCCTGTTATCCCCAATAGCAGACAGTGGGGATCATTCAGATTGCCCACATAGATATTTCCATTAGATGGTTGCCAGAACCTTTTGACATCAAATGTACACTATATGGAAAACAGTATTGGGACACCTACACATTAAACCTACAGGAGCTTTTAGGATGGTTCATTCTAAACCCATAGCTAATATGAAGTTGTTCCCCCCTTTGCAAATATAAAAACTTCTGCTCATCTGGGAAGTCTTTCTACAAGATTTTGGAGGTGTCTGTGGAAACATTTGCCCATTTATCCAGCAGAACATTTCTTTGGACAGATACGTGTGTTGGATGAGAAGGCTTGGCTAGCAATTTCCATTGTAGTTCATCCCAAAGGTGTTTGACGGAGTTGAGTTCATGGCTTTGTGCAGGACAGTCAAGCTCTTCCACACCAGACTCGCTCAACTATGACTTCAAGGACCCTGCTTTGTGCATTGGGGCACAGTCATGGGGGAACAAAAAAGGATCTTCCCTAAACTGTTTTCAAAAAGTTGGAAGCTTATTATATTCAGTTAGGTAATGTTCTCCTGACAGTGGCCAAACTTGATTTGTCCATCAGACTGCCTGACAGACACATGTGATTTGCCACGCCACAGAAAATGTTTTCACTGCTCCAAAGTCTGATGGACTGCTTTACGCCACTATCCGACACTTAGCATTGTACTTGGTGATGTAAGGCTTGCATGCAGGAGCTTGATCTTGAAAACCCATGCCATAAAGTAACACCCTGCAATGGGATTTGGATCCCCCTGGACACCCAAAAAGAAAAACATGTGTGCGCAAGCAGGAATAGGACTGTTGTGAGCAGGAGCTGGAGGTCAGGCGCTATGCCTGTGGGTCCCACAAATCCTGCACACTCCTGCACCGCAGACCTAGCCTCTCTGACAGCCTGGAAATTTAGTCACACCACTTAAAGTGGCCGCAGCATCAGCAGCCTGTCCAGTATCTGCAGCACAGGCAGTGGCTATTCTAAATCAGTGAGCCAGCACTGACATTTTAATTCCCCCACCCACCTCTTCTTCTCCATCCCATTGATCCTCTTGCTGTTATCGGTCCTGTGTCCTCCAGTTGAGGTGAAGGGTCATGGCAGGTCCAACATCCACTAACAAGTGTAGTCCTTTGTGATGTGGGAGACATTAATATGGCAATGGGGGGGAGGGGAGGCATTTAAGCGGCAGCCAGCAGAATGGATACATTTCCGGCAGGAGCGGGCGGGAGTGGAATATACAACTTGCAGGAGCTGGTGGGAATGGACAAAAATTAAGCGGGAGCTGGCTATTCTAGTTGCCTTTGATAAACTCAATATAGAAGCAATGGAACATATTATTGCATAACTATATGAGCATGGAGTGATGAGGAAGGGTATGTTCAACAAAGTTTTTAAAGGGTTTGTTAAAAATAAAAATTTCAGACAGTTTGGACAAGAAAATGCATCTTAAATTGCATATGGAAACTCCATATAGTAAGTTTTTGACATGCTATTTTTTACATGCGTCAATTGAAATCAATGTGTAGAGTGAGTTATTATGTGGATTTTTGTCATAATCCACATGAATTCCACATGATCAGTAATGTTTGTGACACACTAGGTTGTTATCTTGTATCTTATAGGTAATAACCTAGACATTATATACATTAAACCTTCATTCCCATCAATGTCCACATCATGGGGGACATTTACTAATCTAGTCTATTCTGGGTATGCTTATAGACCAGCGTATGTGGTAGTCTTCTGTCTATTGTGCTCCTAATTTATCAAAGGTTTAAAATAAATTTAAAAATAAATTCTGTGCTCAGACTTCAGGGTCTACAACTTAAACTGCATTTAGACCTGCTCCAACATGGTCTGACATTTCAGCGTATTTTGGGCAGATGCCACTTGATAAATTCAGCACCAATGCATTTTCCAACGCATTTCCGTCTAAAATAGGCTTGCATGCATCATGTTCTAAAAATCCTCTACAGTAAAAGTCGCAGAAAAGTCGCACATATTTAGACTGCGACTTTCTGTGCGACAAATTTAGACAGGAAAAAACAGTCTAAATCCTTTGATAAATCTCCCCCCATATGTTTACTTGTTAACTTAAAAGAGAAAGTTATGAAGTGTACAATAAAAGATTAACTTTTAGAACACTATAAATCTCCAAAAATCATAAATATTATTCTTGTTATACCTCAATGCATTATATAAACATTTTGGGGGAGATTTATCAAAACCTGTCTAGAGGAAAAGTTGCTGAGATGCCCATAGCAACCAATCAGATCGCTTCATTCCTTTTTTAAAAGGCCTCTGAAATATGAAAGAAGTGATCTGATTGGTTGCTATGGGCATCTCAGCAACTTTTCCTCTAGACAGGTTTGATAAATCTCCACCTTTTTGTCGTGTACTTTTTTTTTTGCTTTGGATTTTGGCTCTCAGTGAAATATTCTTGTATTATAAAATAAATATTAGTGATATTGTATATTAACATACACAGATCAGACAACAAATCCCAACTACTGACAAGTGAAGTGAATAACATTGATTATTGCATATTTCTTGATCTGCCCTACTACGCCACCCTGTTACAGATGTGCAGGAGTATGGATGTATATGCAATATTATGTTATAATGAATTGTGGTGAGCCACGGTGAATGGTGGGACCACGGGGTGTAGTGGTGTAGGTGGATGGGGCAGATGGTATTAACCCCAGGGGCAAGATGTTATTAACCCCTAATGTTCGTGACGCCAGAGTTGTTTTTGGGTATCGGGAACCACCCAAACGATATCTCCTCTATCCCAATGGCTAGGCAGTGAAATGAGAGTCCACGACCAGTTTATGGCTTAACAGAGGCTTTACTGAGATCAGACAGTTGTTATAGTCTCTATAGCTCTACCAGAATCCCAGAGAGGTGGCCAGGAACACGGAAGGACCTCACAGCTTGCTGGGACTAGTAATAGACTTTAGATCAGCCACGCAGACTAGTATAGACTTGACTTTGGAATGGACTTTAGGCTTGGTAGTGACAGCAGACATAGACTTGACTTACTGGAAGTGACTGTAGATTTGAGGCCTTCCAGATAGCTGGACACTAGCACTGAGACATCTGGTCTCTCTGGTTCTCAGCAGCAAAGGAGCAACAGAGAAGAGGCTGATTGCCGCACCTCCCCTCCATTTAACCTCCCTGGCGGTATGATTCTGTTTGGAAATTTGTACCAAAAGCGGTAAAATTTTTTGCACTGAATTTCACATCTCCCCCCCGCCCATTTCACATCTCCCCTGTCACATTCCCCCTCCCTTGTCACATTCCCCCTCTCCCTTGTCACATCCCCCCATCACATTCTCCCCCCTCCTTGTCACATTCTTCCCCCCTTGTCACATTCCCCCCCTTGTCACATTCTCCCCCTTCATGTTACATTCCCCTCCCCCTGTCACATTCCCCCCCTTGTCACATTCTCCCCCTTCATGTTACATTCCCCTCCCCCTATCACATCCCTCCCCTTCATGTCACATTCCCCTCCCCCTTGTCACATCCCCCCCTGTCACATTCCCCCCCTGTCACATTCCCCCCCTTGTCACATCCCCCCCTGTCACATTCTCCCCTCTGTCACATCCCCCCTTGTCACATTCCCCCCCTGTCACATCCCCCCCCCTTGTCACATCCCCCCCCCTGTCATATCCCCCCCCTTCTCACACACCCCCTTGTCACATCCCCCCCTTGTCACATTCCCCCCTTTGTCACATTCTCCCCCCCCCCCTTCTCACCTTGTCCTGCAGCATACACTAGGTTTGCCGGGCAGATTTCAAACCTAGTGTATTTGCTGCAGAACAAGCCCTTTCCCCTTCAGCCAATCACAGGCTTTACACCACTGCAGCCTTTGATTGGCAGAAAAGTGAAAGGTCCTGTAAGATGAATAGTGAAGAGAGCAGGGACCAGAGCACACGGAGGGGAACAACATCTGCAGGGACCGGGACTAGGTGAGCAAAAGGTTTTTTTTTTTTTTACAACTTTTTCCTTTTAAACTTAGCTCAGTGTTTTTCTAACAGGGTGCCTCCAGCTGTTGGGAAACTACACTCCCAGCATGCCCGGACAGCCTTTGGCTGTTCGGGCATGCTGAGAGTTGTAGTTTTGCAACAGCTGGAGGCCCCCTGGTAGGGAAACACTGACTTTTAGTATTTTTCTTTACCTGCTCTGGCCGGCCCCCGCAACGGGAGCCAACCAGAGCAGATAATCGCATGTTTTCCCGGGGGCCGCATTGCTTTTGCGATATATCGTGCAGCCCGGCCGGTAACTCTGCAATTCTACCCCGAGCGTGACTCAGGGTTACCGATCCTGGCAGGGAAAATTAACCCTGAGTCACGCTCTGGATTACCGTGCAGGAGGTTAAAGGGGGGCTGTACTAGAAGCACGTAGATCAAGCTACGGGTCATTTGTTAAGCTGGTGCTCTCTGGGTAACATGTGATAACATCATGTGAACATATCATGGGACCTCCACAGGTCCTTAACACCTTATATACAAAATACATAACTTTATACTGACTATACATATAGTACATAACCTTGTACTAAATAAACATAGTAATACCAACTTCATTAGGGGGGAGACACTAGATCTAGGGATGAGCTAATCGAATCACGAATCCAAATGAATCCGAATATTGCCGCAATTCCATCGCACAAATTGCTTCATTAAACTCCATTTAGTGCGGTCAAGGCTCCAGGGCATCTAAGATGGCGGCTTCACATGTCAGGACATGGGGCAAGGAACTCTGGGACGGCGGCAAGCCGGGTAGGCTGGATGACCCTGAATCACATGCTGACTATCAACAGCCAGCCACCCCTGTGATTTCACAGCCGTGTATACAGTACAGACCAAAAGTTTGGACACACCTTCTCATTCCAAGAGTTTTCTTTATTTTCATGACTATGGAAATTGTAGATTCACACTAAAGGCATCAAAACTATGAATTCACACAGTGGAATCATAGACATAACAAAAAAGTGTGAAACAACAGAAAATATGTCATATTCTAGGTTCTTCAAAGTAGTCACCTTTTGCTTTGATTACTGCTTTGCACACTCTTGGCATCCTCTTGATGAGCTTCAAGAGGTAGTCACCTGAAATGGTCTTCCAACAGTCTTGAAGGAGTTCCCAGAGATGCTTAGCACTTGTTGGCCCTTTTGCTTTCATTGGGTTCAGGTCTGGTGACTGTGGAGGCCAGGTCATCTGGCGCAGCACCTCATCACTCTACTTCTTGGTCAAATAGCCCTTACACAGCCTGGAGGTGTGTTTGGGGTCATTGTCCTCTTGAAAAATAAATGATGGTCCAACTAAATGGAAACCGGATGGAATAGCATGCCGCTGCAAGATGCTGTGGTAGCCATGCTGGTTCAGTATGCCTTCAATTTGGAATAAATCCCCAACAGTGTCACCAGCAAAGCATCCCCACACAATGACACCTCCTTCTCCATGCTCCACGGTGGGAACCAGGCATGTAAAGTCCATCCGTTCACCTTTTCTGCGTCACACAAAGACACGGTGGTTGGAACCAAAGATCTCAAATTTGGACTCATCAGACCAAAGCACAGATTTCCACTGGTCTAATGTCCATTCCTTGTGTTCTTTAGCCCAAACAAGTCTCTTCTGCTTGTTGCCTGTCCTTAGCAGTGGTTTCCTAGCAGATATTCTACCATGAAGGCCTGACTCACACAGTCTCCTCTTAACAGTTGTTCTAGAGATGTGTCTGCTGCTAGAACTCTGTGTGGCATTGACCTGGTCTCTAATCTGAGCTGCTGTTAACCTACGATTTCTGAGGCTGGTGACTCGGATGAACTTATCCTCCGCAGCAGAGGTGACTCTTAGTCTTCCTTTCCTGGGGCGGTCCGCATGTGAGCCATTTTCTTTGTAGCTCTTGATGGTTTTTGTGACTGCACTTGAGGACACTTTCCACCTAGAATATGACATATTTTCAGTTGTTTCACACTTTTTTGTTATGTCTATAATTCCACATGTGTTAATTCATAGTTTTGATGCCTTCAGTGTCAATCTACAATATTCATAGTCATGAAAATAAATGAGAAGGTGTGTCCTAACTTTTGGTCTGTACTGTAATTGGAAGCCAGTTTGTGGCCAGTCACTTCAGAGTTTTATTGCAGTGAGAGAGAGGGGGACAGAGAGCAGCGTGTTTTGCTCAGAAAAGCATTTTTACAGCAGTGATTCACCTCAAGCACAAATACAGCCTAGAAGCACTGAGAGGGAATGGAGAGAGATTGAGAATGAAAGTACAATTTGGGGTGTACTACACAGCGACTGTGTGCTGCAGCACTGGTGTATACAATAACTGAAAAACTAATAGTAGCCAGCCAGTTAGGGTGAGCAGAGCACTAAAAGCCAAAATCACCTGCTATTAGTGCCTAATGCAGGTTGCGTAGTGGAATGTATTGTCCTCTATTAAGTGTAACCTGTGCGTACATAGGTGGTGTATGACTTTCTTCCTGTTAAAGTCTTAAGGGCTTAGTTACTGTGAAAGGCCAGCCAAAAGTACATACCTGCTACTGTTCTAGACAAATATTGTTTTAAGTGTAGTGGAGCATATTGTACTCCCCTCATAAGTGCATACCATGTACGTACATCTACGTAGTGTACCATTTGGTTCCTGTTGTAGTCCCAATCCTTGAGGAGGGCGCAGCTCCAATATCCCTGAATGGCATATACCACCCGGGCTCAGTACATGTGAAGAAAACAAGAAAAAACAGTGCTAGCGCTCAAGAGATATCACTTAGTTAGGTACAATAAGAGGACTCAGGATGTATACTTGGTATTACTCACTCCTAGTGGGTACTAACTCATAGACTACCAAAAGGCAGCCCAAAAAAACCCTTTTTTCCCATATATCAAAAAAGTGTGAAATTAAAAGTGCAATCTTTATTATATTAGGTTCGCACTTAATAGTGTTTTAAAATATGGAGCACCATATCGTCCTACTTTTTTAAATATATATATATATATATATATATATATATATATATATATATGAATTGACCATCCGGTCTGATGGATTGAATACACACTGAAGCGAAGACGAGGTGCCTGCAGAACACCAGCATTTATCGCTATGTAGGACAAAGGAACTCGAAGTTAAAAGCTTAACATGGCCCCCCTCGACATGTTTCACTGCCTCAGCAGCGTTATCAAGAGGTAAGTGCCCACTTACCTCTTGATAACGCTGCTGAGGCAGTGAAACATGTCGAGGGGGGCCATGTTAAGCTTTTAACTTCGAGTTCCTTTGTCCTACATAGCAATGAATGCTGGTGTTCTGCAGGCACCTCGTCTTCGCTTCAGTGTGTATTCAATCCATCAGACCGGATGGTCAATTTATATATATATTTTAAAAAGTAGGACGATATGGTGCTCCATATTTTAAAACACTATTAAGTGCGAACCTAATATAATAAAGATTGCACTTTTAATTTCACACTTTTTTTTATATATTGGAAAAAAGGGTTTTTTTGGGCTGCCTTTTGGTAGTCTATGAGTTAGTGGTCAAATTCCACCCTCCATATATTGGTCTCAATTAGATAAGTCACTCCTAGTGGGGTGACCAAAAACCTTAATACTTGGTGCCCCCCTCCACGTCCGCTTATTACGGGTTCTCTGCACCGGATCGGTCCAGACTCCGGTGTATAAATTCGTAATGATCACCACAGGCGTCTGTGGCAGAAGATGTTTATTACTAATATTTAAAAAAACTATTAAAATTACAATAAAGTGCTATGGCAACGCTATTGAAACTTTGTTTTATGTTGTTTTTAATGGGATCTTATTCATCTGTAGTTTGTGTCATTTTGTTAGATCCACTAGTAACATTTATTTGTTACCTTAGATCTGTTTTCTGGTCAGGTCTCCACCTCTTGCTTGTTACTACCCCTTTAGGCACCTATTTAAAACTGTATTTATACCTGATGTACTTTTTATGCCAATCTGATGAGGGGTTATGAACCCAAAACGTGTTATTGGATCAATAAAATTTTAAAGTGATGGCTTTGCCTGCGTTTTATTCCACGTTGATGCAATGCCTGCAAGAGGGACCTTTTGTCTTCACTTATTCACTGCTATCTGTGGATTGGGAACACACCGGTCACATCTACCCCACGGCAGCATCACAGTGGACTTTACATAGTGTCCTTAATATAAGAGGGATATGCCTATTATATATGCGCTCCAGGTGAGCAGTATATTTACTCCTGCCCTACTCTACCTGTGTTATTGTTTAATGCACTAGGTGCTTGCCTTTGTTTGTTCCCCCTCTTTTCTGTTACTAATATTTATCTTGAAGCAAACAATGGTAGACACAGCTCTCCCTCTCGCCCACTCCACGACACGAGACTAGTACCGGACCCTCGATCCAGAGTAACAGCAAAGACAAAAGGCAATGTCCAGCGTGGAGGTTCAAGCAATTCTTAGAAGTTTATTCAGCAATTAGCCAACATGAGAAACAGGTGACACGTTTCGGCCACAGTGCGCAGCCTTAGTCGGACCAAGGCTAAGGCTGCGCACTGTGGCCGAAACGGGTCACCTGTTTCTCATGTTGGCTAATTGCTGAATAAACTTCTAAGAATTGCTTGAACCTCCATGCTGGACATTGCCTTTTGTCTTTAATATTTATCTTATTATAATGACATACAGTATATCAAGACATATCGGCAGCAAGTGAACAGTTAGTTCTTGAAGTTGATGTTTTGAAAGCAGGAAATGTGAGCAAGTATAACAAAATGAGCAACATTGACAATGACCAACTTGGAACTGTGTCACGTCATCTCCAAAATGCCAGGTGTTCATAGTGTGCAGTGGTAAGCACCCACCTTAAGGGATCCAAGAAAGGTCAACTAGTGAAAGAATCTCAAGGTCATGGGTGCCCAAGTCTTACGGATTAATTTGTTCTGAATCCCTAGAAGAGCTATTGTAACACAAATTACTAAAAGATTATGGCTGATGGCTATATACTTTATATTACTTTATTGATACAATTATTTTTCTCTATGTAAAGCAGGAAAAGCATTAAATATTGTGTTATATGTCACTTAGCTAGTCTCTTCATCAATAACAAGTGAACAGACTATGTAAGGAATGTAATCTAAGATCTGCATAACAACAGCACCCTGGAGAGCACCTTTGTAGTGTCACTAAATTACATACACATTATTCACAGTGAAACCCTTCTACCAGATTTAGCAGGGCGACTGCTGTCCAGATGAGCATTCTTATTCTGATATCACATTAATATAATAAAAAAGTTAAAGAAATGTTGCAAACTAAAAATATTTAATGCACACAATAATCAAAGGCCCAAAAATCAAGACTTTTAAATTTTAAAAATAAACTAAAATAGCACATATATGAATGAACATTCCATATCTTATATCTTTGAAGGAAATGTCAATCTGAAAACTCCTTCTACAGACAAGTCTATGGGATGACTAATGCACAGCAATAAGACAAAATACCATTCATTTTAAGGACAAATTTTCCCTGTTCTCTGAAACAGTGCGGGTCCCAGCATTCGGAACCCCCACCAGTCAGCTGTTGTTATTCCCCATCCTCCCATCCTATTGATAGGGGATAACATCTTCAGATGGGAATATCCCTTTAACTTGCTTTTTTCTCCTGAATTTTTTCCTATAGTTTGACGATTTTCTATTGCATAGAGATATTTCTCCTCAGACAAAACCCATGATTTCTGCAGCTTGATTCATAGTCAAAAAATCACAAGTAAACTCCTCAAAATTATTATTATTATTATTATTATTATTATTAATAATTAACCCCTTAAGGACACAACCCGTTTTGGCCTTAAGGACACAGCCAATTTTATTTTTTCCTTTTCGTTTTTTCCTCCTTGCCTTCTAAAATCCATAACTCTTTTATATTTCCATTCACAGACCCATTTGAGGGCTTGTTTTTGCGTGACCAGTGGCACTTTGTCATTAGCAAATTCAAATGAAAATCATAATTTTTCAAATTTGCCAGGGGTTGTTTTCACGTTGTACCCTCTATGGTAAAAATTACATGTTTTCTTTATTCTCTGGGTTAATACAATTAAAGTGATACCCATGGTTACATACTTTTCTATTATTCTGCTGCTTTTAAAAAATGCCAAACTTTTTTTTTTACAACATCAGTACGTTTAAAATTGCCCTATTTTACCACCTCTTTCTTACTTTTCCGTATTAATTTTTTTGTGAGGGGTCATTCAATTGTGCCATGACCTGTAGTTTTTTTTATTACCACTTTTGTGTATATGTCATTTTATTTTGCAGTTTGATGTGACAAAAAATCTAAAATTTTTGACTTTTTTTATTTTTTTTTTACGTTTGCGCCGTTCCCGTAGGGGATCAATAACATTATGGGCGAGATTTATCAAAAGCTGTCCAGATTAAAAGTTGCCCAGTTGCCCATAGCAACCAATTAAATTGCTTCTTTTATTTTGTAGAGGCCTTGTTAAAAATGAAAGAAGCGAGAATCCCTCCATATATTCTTATAGTTCGGACATTTACGCATGCGACAAAACCAAATATGTTTACTATTAAAACATTTTCACTCTTTTTTGTATTAATATGGGGAAAAAGGGTGGTTTTAAACTTTATTGGGGAGGGGCTTTTTCACATTTTTTTAAAACTTTTTTTACATTTATTTTAAACTTTTTTAGTCCTCCTATTTATAACAATCTTCAGAGTGCTAATATTGTTCAGTGTTATGCATAAGGCATAGCACTGATCAGTATTATAGGTGATCTTCTTCTCTGGTCTGCTGGAAGACAAATCAGTGCAGAAGACCCCGAGAGACAGACGGAGGCAGGTGAGGGGACCTCCGTCCACAATCTTGGCTGATCTGATCCCTGTGGCAGTGCCGCAAACAATCAGATCAGCCATTTTTAGTGCCGCACTGCTGCAGATGTTGTGATCTGTATTGATCATGACACCTGAGGGGTTAATGGCAGACATCAGCGTGATGGCATCCATTACCGATGAGTCCGCGGCTGCTGACATGCATTGCCGTACATTTATGGCCCATGTCCGCAATGCATGCCCTGCACCCGCTCCACTTCTAAGACGCACGCTCAGGAGCTGATCGCATCATAGTGGGATATGCCTGCCAAAAAAAACTAATCCCGGCAGCTCTGTTGGGCTGATTGTGACCATCAAAGTGAAATCACTTTAAGGACTGTGAGAGGGCCCTCCCCTACCTCCTCACCCTTTGATTGGTGCTACAATGCTTCAGTCAGCCATGGCAGGCTGGAGCAATGGAGCGCAGAACAGTATCTGCAATCAGAAGATTGCATGTTATAGTCCCTTGTGGGGACAAAAAAATTGTAAAGATTTTTTTAATAAATGTGATTTAACCCCTTCCCTAATAAAAGTTTGAAATACCTCCCTGTTCTCATTTAACCCCTTAATGACCAAGATCTAAGACCAAAATTTTAATTTAGCATTTTCATTTATTCCTCCTCCCTATCTAAGAGCCATAACTCTTATTTTTCTTCATTCACAGACCCATATGAGGGCTTCTTTTTTGCAAGATCAATTGTAATGACATCTTTTGTTTTACCTTAAAAATTCATGGCACAACCAAAATTATTATTATTATGTGACCAAATTAAAAAGAAAAAACACAATTCTGAAGAGTTTCACAATTATGCAATGCACTTTACTGTAAAACTGACATGTTTTCTTTATTTTGTGGGTCAAAATGATACCCATGTTTACATGCTTTTCTATTATTGTACTATTTTTTTAAACAGTATTTTTTTAAAACTTTTTTTCAAAATTAGTATGTTTAACCCCTTAAGGACCACAGGGGTTTTCCGTTTTTTGCCACGGTTTAGCCCGGTTTTAACGCAGAAATCCAGATCAACCTGACTGAGCTCGCCGCGTCTAAAGAGTTAATGCTGGACATATGGAAGCCCCCAAAATTTACAAAATGGCTCTTGTTTGTTTTTTAAATTTTGCCCCACAAATAAATTTTTTTTGTTTGTTTTGCCAAAGATTTTGTGGTAATGTGATATATGTCATTACAAAGTAAAACTGGTGGCACAAAAAAAAAAGTTCTCATATGGGTCTGCAGGTGGAAAATTAAAATCATTATGATATTTAACCCCTCAATGGGTTAAAGATAAGGGTCTTCAGGTTGCTGGGTGGGTCGGGTAGCAAGTTCCAGTGTATGGGGGAAGCCCAGGAGAAGTCTTGGAGATAGTTGTGTGAGGTGCGAATGAGGAGAGGGCACAGGTAGAGGTCTTGAGATTGGAGATTATGTGGGGGTAATTTTGGGAGATCAGGTCAGAGCTGTACACATTAGTCCTGCAAATAGGAACAGTGCAGGTCTGGTTCCTGCAGGTCTTGAGCCCTGGGAGAGAGGTAAAAGAGGAGTAAGGGAAGAGGTGGATTAGTTGGACAGCAGAATTGAGTATGGAATGGAGGGGAGCAATAGTTTTTGGAAGGCCAAAGAGGAGGATGTTGCAGTAATCCAAGTGGGAGATGACGAGGGCATGTACCAGTAGTTCATTTAAGTCAAAGTTGAGGAATGAGTGGATAAGAGAAACATTTTTGAAGGTGAAGGCAGATGGAGGTGATAAAGGCCTGGGTAAGTGGTTTGAAAGACAGTGCAGAATTGAAAGCAAAGGACTTCTGGGACTGGGGAGAGAGTGGAGCCATTAACTGTGACAGATTGAGGTTGGAGGTTGAGCGAGATGTGGGAAAGACAATAGCCCTGATTTACTAAGAGTGGAGTGTAGTTTTCTTTGTGTTTTTTTTCCCCAACAGATATTTTTCCACTGTATTTACTAATATTTCCCAACAAATTGATTTTTTTTACAACTGCTCAGAGCTGTGGGGTTTTCCAGAGCTCAAATCCACCACATTTTCTGTGTAGACCTTGGTTAATATGATGGTATTTTTTTTAAATGTCAGGGAACATGCCCCATTTCCGGCGCCCATGGCCATTTTTCTGGTCACAAATTCTTTGGGGGGCAAATGGTGCAGACGGAAACTCTGGCTACAACCTGACAAAACAGGTTAGGTTTACAATAGTAAATCAGGGCCAATGAGTTATACTTTCTCCATTTTGAGTTTCAGAAAGCAGGAGAAGAAGAAGAAAGATATGGCTGACAGACACTATGGAATCCTGGAAAGAAGGAAAATGAGATCTGGACCAGAGAGGAGGATTTGAGTGTCATAAGAATAGTAGTGGTACTTAAAGCCTGTCAGGATCCGGACTAGCGGCTGGTGATGACACTGGAGGTGGATCTCCTGTACCAGAGAGGCGATGATGCGGGCCGTACTGGGGAATCGGTTCTAAGCAGTCACTGGTGTTCACCAGAGCCCGCCGCAAAGCAGGATGGACTTGCTGCGGCAGTAACTACCAGGTCGTGTTCCCCAGTAGCGACTCGACCTCTCTGGCAGCTGAGACTGGCGCGGTACACAAGGACTAGACAGAGGCGAGGTCAGACGTAGCAGAAGGTCAGGGCAGGCAGCGAGGTTCGTAGTCAGGGGCAACAGCAGAAGGTCAAGGTACACAGGCTTGGGACACACTATAACGCTTTCTCAGGGCACAAGGCAACAAGATCCGGCGAGGAGAGGAAGGGGAAGTGGGTTTTTATAGGTTAGGGAGTGATTGAGCCAGGCACAAATTAGTGGTGCACTGGCCCTTTAAATTTAAGCAAGTCGGCGCGCGCGCGCCCTAGGGAGCGGGGCCGCGCGCGCCGGGAGGAAGCAGACGGGGGCGAGAGGTGAGTGAGACGGGGCGCAATCCCAGGGCGGACACGAGCCGTGCCTCGGATCGCGTCCCCTCCGGGGACCAGAGAGCAGCTCTCGCGGTCAGCAATGCCAACCGGAGCGCTGCAGCCAGAGGAACGCCGTGAGCGCTTCGGGAAGGCAGCGGGACCCGGAGCGCTTGGCGTGACAGTACCCCCCCCCCCCCTTGGGTCTCCCCCTCTTCATGGAACCGAGGAATCTGTAGATGAGTTCTTTGTCTAGAATATTGTTCTCTGGCTCCCAAGACCTCTCCTCGGGACCACAATTCTCCCAATCAACAAGAAATTTTTTTTTACCTCTGACAAACTTTGAAGCGAGAATCTCTTTAACCGAGAAGACGTCAGAGGAGCCTGAGACAGGAGCAGGAACGGTGACCTTGGGAGAAAAGCGGTTAAGAATGAGAGGCTTGAGAAGGGAAACATGAAAGGAGTTAGGAATACGAAGAGAAGGAGGAAGATGAAGCTTGGAAGAGACAGGGTTGATTTGACTTTTGACCTTAAATGGCCCGAGGTAACGTGGACCCAGCTTGTAGCTAGGGACACGGAACCGAATATATTTGGCAGAGAGCCACACTTTGTCACCAGGGGCAAAGACAGGAGGAATTCTTCTCTTCTTGTCCGCATGTTTCTTCATACGAGAGGAGGCCAGCGAGAGTGACCTCTGAGTCTCCTTCCAAATAAAGGAAAAGTCCCGGGTCAAATCATCTACGGCAGGGACTCCAGACGAAGTGGGGATAGGGAGGGGGGGAAGTGGGTGACGGCCGTACACCACAAAGAATGGAGACTTGGCGGATGACTCAGAGTCTTTGAAATTGTACGAGAATTCGGCCCAGGGTAACAGGTCAACCCAATCATCTTGGCGGGAGGAGACAAAATGTCGCAGGTAGTCATCATGGATTTGGTTTACTCTCTCCACTTGTCCATTAGATTGCGGGTGGTAGGCGGAGGAAAAATTCAATTTAATCTTTAATTGGGTGCAGAGTGCTCTCCAGAATTTCAAGACGAATTGAACGCCTCTATCGGAGACGATATCCGTGGCAGTCCGTGGAGACGAAAAATGTGCAAAAAAAATGCTTCGCCAATTGTGGCGCAGAAGGGAGGCCAGGGAGTGGAACGAAATGGGCCATTTTGGAGAATCGATCAACGACCACCCAGATGACAGTGTTGCCATGGGATACAGGAAGGTCAGTGACGAAGTCCATGGCTATGTGTGACCAAGGCTGTTCGGGAACTGGCAGAGGAAGAAGAAGACCCGCGGGCCTTTGGCGAGGAATTTTATCACGTGCGTAGACAGTACAGAAGCGTACAAAGTCAGTTACATCTTTTTCAAGGGAAGGCCACCAATAGTGTCTGGCAATCAACTGAGTGGATTTTTTGACTCCAGCGTGACCTGCCAGGTGGGAGGAGTGACCCCATTTGAGAGTCCGGAGGCGAAGACGTGGAGGGACAAAGGTTTTTCCTGGAGGAACTGGTGCCAGGGAAGCCGGAGCAACAGAGATCAGACACTCAGGGGAAACGATGTGTTGGGGAGCGGTTTCTGCCTCCGTGGCATCAGTGGAACAAGAAAGGGCATCCGCCCTGACATTCTTGTCTGCAGGATGAAAATGTATCTGGAAATTAAAGCGAGCGAAGAACAATGACCACCTGGCCTGGCGAGGATTTAAACGCTGAGCGGACTGTAGGTATGACAGATTTTTGTGGTCAGTGTAGATGGTGATCGGGTGGAGAGACCCTTCCAGGAGATGCCTCCACTCCTCGAGTGCCATTTTAATGGCCAGCAATTCTCGGTCACCAATAGCGTCATTTTTTTCAGGAGGGGAAAATGTTTTAGAGAAAAAAACGCAAGTGACATTTTTTCCTTTAGCATTTTTCTGAAGAAGAACCGCCCCGGCTCCAACTGAAGAGGCATCCACCTCGAGGAAGAATGGCTTCAGTGGATCAGGCCTAGTCAAGACTGGTGCGCAGGCGAAGGCAGCCTTAAGGCGAGTAAAAGCTTCTTCTGCTTGGGAAGGCCAGGATCTCGGATTCACATCTTTCTTGGTCAGAGCCACAATGGGAGCCACGATAGTGGAGAAGTGGGGGATAAACTGACGGTAGTAATTAGCGAATCCGAGGAAGCGCTGGATAGAGCGAAGTCCAGAGGGGCGTGGCCAATCCAAGACTGCGGAGAGCTTATCGAGGTCCATTTGAAGGCCCTGTCCTGAGACCAGATATCCTAGGAAAGGAAGACAGGTACGTTCAAAGAGGCATTTCTCAATTTTGGCGTAGAGATGGTTAACTCGGAGGCGCTGGAGCACTTGGCGAACATGGAGGCGGTGTTCCTCTAGGTTGGAGGAGAAGATTAGAATGTCATCGAGATAGACCACCACGCAGATATACAACAAGTCCCGGAAGATCTCATTGACAAAGTCTTGGAAGACTGTGGGGGGCGTTGCAAAGACCGAATGGCATGACCAGGTATTCGAAGTGACCATCTCTAGTGTTAAAAACAGTTTTCCACTCATCTCCTTCACGAATTCTGATGAGATTGTACGCGCCCCTGAGGTCAAGCTTGGTAAAAATCTTTGCTCCGCGCAGCCGGTCAAAGAGTTCCGAGATGAGTGGCAGAGGGTAGCGGTTCTTTATAGTGATCTTATTGAGCCCGCGGTAGTCAATACAAGGGCGTAGAGACCCATCCTTCTTGGCAACAAAGAAGAATCCTGCTCCAGCAGGAGAAGAAGACTTCCTGATGAAACCTTTTTTGAGATTCTCCTGAATATATTCCGTCATGGCCTCCGTTTCCGGAGCGGAGAGAGGGTAAATCCTGCCACGGGGCCGCGTGGTCCCAGGGAGCAAGTCAATAGGGCAGTCGTAGGGCCTATGTGGTGGTAAGACCTCTGCCTGTTTTTTGCAAAAGACGTCAGAAAAGTCTTAATAGGCCTTTGGAAGGCCGAGCAAAGGAGAAGCAACAGAGACTTGGCTGGTGGGAAGCGACTGAAGGCAGCGTGAGTGGCAGGAAGAACCCCAGGACTTTATGTCCCCCGTGGTCCAGTCGAGGGTAGGAGAATGCCGCTGGAGCCAGGGTAAGTCAAGAAGGATGTTTGAGGTGCAGTTAGGCAGGACAAAGAACTCAATCCTTTCTTGATGGAGAACCCCCACGGTCATGCGTACGGGGGCCGTGCGGTAACGCACGGTAGAATTCAGGTGTTCTCCGTTAACTGAGGATATGTAGAAGGGCTTGACTAGACGGACAACAGGGATGTTAAACCGGTTGATGAAGGAGGCTTTTATGAAATTTCCTGTTGAACCAGAGTCCAAGAATGCCTCCGCAGAGAAGGAGGCTTTATCAGCTGGAGAAATCCGCACTGGAATAGTCAGGCGTGGAGAGGAAGAATTTACACCCAGTGACGCCTCTCCCACGATCACTAGGTGCGAGCGTTTCCCTGACGCTGAGGACGAATTGTACGCTTTTTACAACACTCAATTCAGTCATAATGCATTGTTTTATCAGCTGGAGAAATCCGCACTGGAATAGTCAGGCGTGGAGAGGAAGAATTTACACCCAGTGACGCCTCTCCCACCATCACTAGGTGCGAGCGTTTCCCTGACGCTGAGGACGAATGGGACAGTCCTTTAGGAAATGTTCAGAGCTCGCACAGTATAGGCATAAGTTATCGTTCCTCCGGCGAGTCCTCTCTTGCTGGGTCAGGTGTGACCGGTCCACTTGCATGGCCTCCTCAGCGGGAGGCACAGTAACAGGCTGCAAAGGATGCTGGAAGAGAGGAGCCAGGCGCGGGTATCGCCTGGTGCGAACGAGATCTTTCTCCTGGCGGAGCTCCTGACGTCTCTCAATGTAGCGCATATCAATGCGGGTAGCCAGGTGGATTAGTTCAGTCAGGGAGGAGGGTATCTCTCGTGCGGCCAGACAATCCTTGATATGGCTGGATAAACCTTTTTTAAAGGTTGCGCAGAGAGCCTCATTGTTCCAGGCCAACTCAGCTGCCAAAGTCCGGAATTGTATGGCATATTCGCCCACGGTTGAGTCTCCTTGGACAAGGTTCAGTAAAGCAGTTTCTGCGGATGAGGCACGGGCAGGTTCCTCAAAGACACTGCGGACTTCAGAAAAGAAGGACTGGACTGAGGCAGTGGCAGGATCGTTGCGCTCCCAAAGTGGCATTGCCCAGGCCAAGGCCTTCCCGGAAAGTAGACTGACGACGAACGCCACCTTAGACCGTTCAGTGGGGAATTGGTCTGACAACATCTCCAAGTGCAGGGAGCATTGGGACAGGAATCCCCGGCAATTTTTAGAGTCCCCGTCAAACTTATCTGGGAGAGACAGGCGGACTCTAGCGGAAGAAGCAGCAGCTCGGAGAGGAGGAGATGCTGGAGCTGGCGGTTGAGGCTGTGGAGGCAGGAGCTGTTGAATCATGGCGGTCAACTGCGACAGCTGTTGTCCTTGTTGAGCAATTTGCTGGGACTGCTGGGCAACCACGGAGGTGAGATCAGCGAGGCTTGGCAGCGGTACCTCAGCAGGATCCATGGCCCGATCTACTGTCAGGATCCGGACTAGCTGCTGGTGATGACACTGGAGGTGGATCCCCTGTACCAGAGAGGCGATGACTCGGGCCGTACTGGGGAATCGGTTCTAAGCAGTTACTGGTGTTCACCAGAGCCCGCTGCAAAGCAGGATGGACTTGCTGCGGCAGTAACTACCAGGTCATGTTCCCCAGTAGCGACTCGACCTCTCTGGCAGCTGAGACTGGCGCGGTACACAAGGACTAGACAGAGGCGAGGTCAGACGTAGCAGAAGGTCAGGGCAGGCAGCGAGGTTCGTAGTCAGGGGCAACAGCAGAAGGTCAAGGTACACAGGCTTGGGACACACTATAACGCTTTCTCAGGGCACAAGGCAACAAGATCCGGTGAGGAGAGGAAGGGGAAGTGGGTTTTTATAGGTTAGGGAGTGATTGGGCCAGGCACCAATTAGTTGTGCACTGGCCCTTTAAATTTAAGCAAGTCGGCGCGCGCGCGCCCTAGGGAGCGGGGCCGCGCGCGCCGGGAGGAAGCAGACGGGGGCGAGAGGTGAGCGAGACGGGGCGCAATCCGAGGGCGGACATGAGCCGTGCCTCGGATCGCGTCCCCTCCGGAGACCAAAGAGCAGCGCTCTCGGTCAGCAATGCCGACCGGAGCGCTGCAGCCAGAGGAACGCCGTGAGCGCTCCGGGAAGGCAGCGGGACCCAGAGCGCTCGGCGTGACAAAGCCATTTATTTCTTTGATCTGTCCAAGGCCAAAAGTATAGACAGAGAAGAGTAGTAGTCCACATACAGAGCCTTGGTGGACTCAAAGAGTTAGAGGGAAAGGTGGGGAAGTGGTCTATGAGTGGGAGTCACTAAATGTGCAATTGGTGAGGTATGAGGAGATAACAAATTTGTTTAGGAAGGACAAATTTGTGATGCCTAACAATAAGAAAGTTTGTAGCAGAAGAAAAGGTCAAGGAGAATGCCAATAGGGTATTTGTGTGAGACTTTAGCAGTCAGGAAATCATTGGTTAAGTTGGTTAGGGTGGTTTTGGTAGAATGGTGGGACGGAAACCAGATTGAAGATGGTCAAAGAGTTAATTAAGAGGTGGGAGGACAGTTGACAATATACATGATGATTAACAAGCTTTGAGGCAAAGGGGAAAAGTGAGATGGGGCAGTAAGCTGGACAAATAGTATAGGCCAAGGAATGTTATTTTGTAGATGATTGCATGTTTAACACGGTAACGACCATGGACATGTATACATGTCCAAGGGGATGAACATTCCCACACCTGGATGAATGTGCACGTCCTTGGTTCTTGTGGGTACTGCCCAGTGCTCCCATGAGATTGCAGCAGGGACTCAGCTGTAACACACAGCAGGGACCCTGCCACACTGCCGGGATCAAAGTAAACTTCTATCCTGGCAGTTTAACCCTTACAGCCGTGGTCAGAAGTGACCGCGGGCTGTAAGTGTTTTGACAGAGGGAGGGAGCTCCCTGTGTCTTTCCTGCAGCACCACACAGCGAGATCGCGGGGGGCTTTGTGTAATCTGGTAGACAGCATATAACTGCAATGCTTTGGAATACTAAGTATTCCAAAGCATTTAAAGAAGTATAAAAAAAAAGTGTAAAAACAATAAGTGTAAAAAAAAGTGAAAAAAATTTGAAAAAATTTGAAAAAATTAAACAAAAAATTAAAAATACATTTATTAAATAAATATAACAAAAAAAATTAAAATGCATAATGTGTAGGATCACACAGCATTTCTGAATGAGACTGCTACATTATACATTGGCATCCCTTTTTTGACATGACAACAGACACCTATACTGCAGAAATGATGCATTTGTGAAAAAATATACATTTTTCCATTGACTTTGTAACCATTCCAGCCGCACAAAAAGGACTCAAAGTACTCACTTTTGGACTAAGTGAATATTTTAGGGGGTGTACTTTCCAAAGTGTGGTCACTTGTGGGGGTTCTGTATGGTTCTTGCAGCTAAAACTCTTTGCAGGCATGAAGTGCGGCCTATAAACCATTCGGCCTAAAATGATGCCCTGAAAGCCAAATGGCGCTCCTCTCCTTCTGGGTCCTAACACCGGCAAGGAACCAAATATGGCCTAAGTGGGGGTATTTCCAAACAGGGGCCCAGCTGCTCAATAAAATATAGGGTGAATTTCTTTCAATATCAGAAGCAATGTACAAAAAACATGTCCCACAAATGATGCATTTCAAGCTAATTTCAATTTTTAACACTGACTTTGTAATAATTCCTGCCAAAAACTATGGAGTTAAAATACTCACTGTATCCCCTAGCAAATACCTCGAAGGGTCTAGTTTTTAATATGGGGTCATTTGGGGGGGGGGGGGGGGGTCCTATGCTCTACCATCTTCAAGTTTCTGCAAACCTTGCACAGCACATAAAAAAATATGTACTTTTCAAATTTTCAAATTTGTTGGGCTTCTAATTCATTTAAAATGTTAAGAAATAAAAAAAGAAATGCTTTCAAAATAAAGTAGACATCCCAAATTTAAAAAAAAACAGGCCTGGTCATTAAAGGGCGTACAGACCTAATTGCCTTGGTCCTTAAGGGGTTAAATGATTGAAGAGGAAGACTAGGGCAGGGATGCATACTGTAGTCAGGTTTGAGGACGAGGTGGGATGGGATTGGGTCAAGTGCACAGGTGGTGAGGTGTCATGTGCAGAGTAGTTTGGAGAGCTTGTCTTTTGTAATTTTGGAGAGGGGAGTTATGGAGGAAGAGCACTGGGCTTCAAGATAAACTGTTATTTGATGTTGTCGTACATAATCTAATTGGATATCAAAGCATTGTACCTAAACATGCTGCTACATCACTATATTAGTATTATTTTGTACGCTTTTTACAACACTCAATTCAGTCATAATGCATTGCTTCTTATAACCTTGAATTTCCCTCTAGTATTTTCAATAACTTTCCGAACCATGTTAAATCAGTTATTTTAAAATTCGGGAAATGGTTTCATGGGTCCTTGTTTGTCTTTAAACATTTAATACTAAAGATTATAGCTTTTACTATATAAAAATTATATGGTGGAAACAAAATATATGGAGCATTGAAAAATGTGCTGATTGTGTGATGGGGCAAGATAAGGCACCAGCAACATGCAGTTAGGGCCATGTTTTATGACATGAAGGAATGCATAGTTGTCAAGCTCGATCAACCTTAATGCCCTAAAGGAGTTTGGTTTCTGGTTTAGGAACGTGGCAGACTGCCCGGCTCTTCACGAAGACATTTCAATCCAAAAACAGCACAGCTGAATATTTTTGCCTGTCCACTGCTTGAAATGACCTTTTGTAGCGTGGTTTGATCTCACATATATAATTTCTACTTCACATTCAGTCTAGCCCATGAGAATCGTGGTGACTGACTCTCCTTCATACTAAGAAGAGTGTTGTGATATACACTCTGGAGACCACCTTACAAAAACTTTTACATTAGCCTTGTGGAGAATGAAACATTGAGTATACATTAGTACAAGAGAAACTGAGCAGATTCTCTTGTAGGTTGACACAAACTTACACGTGTTATTGCAATGAGATTTATCTGATGAATACATTATTCTCAGAATCTGTATGAGCTAACTAAGGGTATAGCGTTAGAACTGAATTAACTATGGATGCCACATCCATAGTGAAAACTATTTATTAACCCCTTAAGGACTTAGCCCAGGGGTACTCCGCCCCTAGACATCTTATCCCCTATCCAAAGGATAGGGGATAAGATGTCAGAGAGCTGGGGTCCCGATCTTCCGTCCCCGTGGTCGGGAGGAATTAGCCAGAGAACCTCCAGCGCTTCCGGAAGCAGTTACAGGTGGGTGCTGCTTGCTATATTGCGGAGGTTCCCAGCAGCGGAACCCCGGTGATCTGACATCTTATCCCCTATCCTTTAAGGACGCAGCCAATTTTATTTGAGCATTTTTGTTTTTTCGTCCTCGCCTTCTAAAATTCATAACTCTTTTATATTTCCATTCCCAGGCCCATATGAGGCTTGTTTTCTGCGTGACCAGTTTTACTGTGTAATGACATCACTCATTTTACCCTAAAATGTATGGTAAACCCAAAAAAAATTTTTTAGCCAATTTGCAGGGTTTCGTTTTCGCGCTGTAAACTTTACGGTAAAAAAAATACATGTTTTCTTTATTCTCTGGATCAATACGATTAAAATGATACCCATGGTTACATACATTTCTATTATTGTACTGCATTTAAAAAATCTCAAACTTTTTTTTACAAAATCAGAATGTTTAACCCCTTAAAGACCCAGCCCAAATATACCTTAAGGACCTGGCCATTTTTTAAACATCTGACCACTGTCAATTCAAGCATTAATAACTCTGGGATGCTTTTACCTTTCATTCTGATTCCGAGATTGTTTTTTCGTGACATATTCTACTTTATGTTAGCGGTAACATTTTGTCGATACTTGTATCATTTCATTTCTTGTATGATTTCCTTATAAGCTCTCTGCTTATAAGGAAAATGAATATTCCAAAAAAATTATATATTGATTCACATATACAACATGTCTACTTTATGTTTGCATCATAAAGTTGACATGTTTTTAGTTTTGAAAGACATTAGAGGGCTTCAAAGTTCAGCAGCAATTCTCCAATTTTTCACAAAATTTTCAAAATCGTTTTTTCAGGGACCAGTTAGGTTTTGAAGTGGATTTGAGGGGCCTTCTTATTAGAAATACCCCATAAATGAAACCATTATAAAAACTGCACCCCTTAAAGTATTCAAAATGACATTCAAAAGGTTTGTTAACCCTTTTGGTGTTTCACAGGAATAGCAGCAAGTTGAAGGAGAAAATTCAAAATCTTCATTTTTTACACTCACATGTTCTTGTAAACCCAGTTTTTGCATTTTTACAAGGGGTAAAAAGAGAGAAATTTTCTTAAAATGTGTAACCCAATTTCTCTTGAGTAAGGAAATACCTCATATGTGTATGTAAAGTTTTTGGCGGGCGCAGTAAAGGGCTCAGAAGGGAAGGAGCGACAGTGGGATTTTGGAGAGTGAGTTTTTCTGAAATGGTTTTTGGGGGGCATGTCACATTTAGGAATCCCCTATGGTGCCAGGACAGCAAAAAAAAAACACATGGCATACTATTTTGGAAACTACACCCCTCAAGGAACGTAACAAGGGGTCTAGTGAGCCTTAACACCCCACAGGTGTTTGACGACTTTACTTTAAAGTTGGATGTGTACATTTTTTTTTTTCACTAAAACGCTTTTTCCCCAAATTTTAAATTTTTACAAGGAGTAATAGGAGAAAATGCCCCCCAAAATTTGTAACCCCATGTCTTCTGAGTATGGAAATACCTCATATGTGCACATCAAGTGCTCTGTGGGCGAACTACAATGCTCAGAAGAGAAAGAGTCACATTTGGATTTTGCAAAGCAAATTTTTCTGAAATGGTTTTTTGGGGGCATGTTGCATTTAGGAAGCCCCTATGGTGTCAGGACAACAGAAAACCACCAGCATGGCATACTATTTTGGAAACTACACCCCTTAAGGCACGTAACAAGGGGTCCGCTGAGCCTTAACACCCACCAGGTGTTTGACGACTTTTTGGATGTTGGATGTGTAAATGAATTCTTCCTTTTTTTTTTTACTAAAATGCTGGTTTTCCCCCAAATTTTACTTTTTTTTACAAGGTTTAATAGCAGAACATACCCCCCCAAAATTTGTAACCCCATTTCTTCTGAGTATGGAGGTACCCTATAAGTTGACCTAAAGTGCACTGCAGGAGCGCTACAATGCTCAGAAGAGAAGGAGTCATATTTGCTAATTTTGCTGAAATGGGGGGATGGGGATGGGGGGGGGGGGGCATGTCGCATTTACTGCCAGAAAAAAAAAATTGTAAATACATTTCTTTGGAAAAAGGACATACCTCATATCTGGGCGTAAAGTGGATCTCCGGGTGCACACTGGCCACGGGGCATTATATGGGGTACACTAATTACTAACAAAGGGTACAGTGGGACATAAAAGGATAAAACAGGTTATGTTCCCAGAATGATGACCCAGAGCATAGCCAAAACTAAAAAAGTATGCCCACCCCAAACCCTGTGCTCTGAATCATCATTCTAACCTGTTGCCTCAAATGCGCACCCCGCTCAGGTGGAGAGAGAGCACTGCACATTTGAGGCAACATAAAAAGTCCCCGATGATAGAGACTCAGTGACCCAACAAAAATACCCCCAGAGGTCTTATCATTTATTTTTTTTTTTATGAGAGTATTTTCGGCAATTTAGTGGTTTTATGGGGTTAAAATTTGGAATGTACTCTGGACTTGGTACATTGGGGTCAAATTATGGAAAATGAAAATGAAAAGGGAAAATGTAGTACTGCATGGAAGTGTCATACTCCCTGAAGCAGTTTTTAATGCAGAGGCCCGGATGATCAGGGCAAGTGTCACATTGATAGTTGGTGTCCTTCCGAATCCCCCTCCTGTTACACACTCTGCATTTTTTCTGCGATTGTCCCTTCTTTCCAGTGTGGGGGACTTCACCTGGAAAGTGTTGGCCTGGGACGATCCTGGCCCCTATAACTTCAGTTCCTTGGGAAGTCCGGCCTGCTCTTTCCCGGTGTGCAAAGATCAGGACCTTTAGGACTTCTTCTTGGAACTGAAGGTATGTCCCTGTGTTGCCAGCGTTCTGGTACACTACAAAAGAGTTGTACATGGCAACCTATACCAAGTAGACCGCAACTTTCTTGTACCATACACGTGTTTTCCGCATGGCGTTATATGGCTTCAGGATTTGATCGGAAAGATCAACTCCCCACATATACTGATTGTAGTCCAGAATACAATCAGGCTTGAGGACCGTTGTTGTTTTACCTCGCACAGAGACCGGTGAGCTGCCGTTACCATGAATTGTGGTCAGCATAAGGACATCCCTCTTATCCTTATACTTGACCAGCAACAGGTTTTCATGGGTAAGGGCACGGGACTCACCCTTGGGCAAAATTTAGAGGGAGGCCTCTCTGATTCTTCCGCACGGTCCCACAAGCGGACGTCGATCAGGCAGCAAGGGATGTGAAGAGAGGGATGCTGGTATAAAAGTTGTCCACGTACACGTGGTAACCCTTATCCAGCAATGGGTATATGAGGTCCCAAACGATTTTCCCGCTAACACCCAGAGTGGGGGAACAATCTGGGGGTTCAATACGGGAATCTCGTCCCTCATACACCCTAAACTTGAGAGTGTACCTGGAAGTACTCTCACAAAGTTTATAAAGCTTCAGGCCATATCGCGTCCGCTTTGAGGGAATATACTGGCGGAAGATGAGTCTCCCCTTAAAACTGATGAGAGACTCATCTACAGAGAGCTCCCTAAGCGGTACATAGGCCTCCAAAAATTTGGCCCAAAAGTGATCGACGACCGGCCTCACTTTGTAAAGCCGGTAATAGGTGGGATCACTTCAGGGTGGACATGCTGCATTATCTGCATAATGCAGGCATTTCCGAATGGCCTCGAATCGCTTCCGTGTCATGGCCATACTGTACAGCGGGGCCTGGTATAGGACGTCCCTGCTCCAGTATTTCCTGACACTTGGCTTTTTGACCAGGCCCATTTGCAGCACGAGGCCCCAAAATGTCCTCATTTTGGCTGCACTGACGGCCTACCATTCATTGGACCTGGCCAAAAAAAGAATCAGGGTGGTGGGCAATGAACTGCCTGGGGTACAGATTCGTCTGCTCCACCATGTGATTGACCAGGCTGTCACTGAAAAAATTACTGAAAAAGTCAAATTCAGTGAACCCAGCCATATCAATCGGGATTCCGGAGTCGCCAACAAACTCCGGAATCCGTGGCTGATAACCCTCTGGGGGTCTCCAGACAGGTTCACCGAAAGGGGGCTCCAGTAAAATCGCCTGGGGGGTCGGACTCCTAGTACGAGCGGCATCACCACTCGCACTAGTGCCAGCCACTGGGGCACTTTCATGGCGAGTGCGTGGCCTTGCCTGGCGGCGTCTCCGCCGCCATGCAGGGGGCTCATCATCACTGCTAGATGATGAGGAGGACAATGAAGAACACAGGAATGTTGGATCTTCATCGTCCTCACTGACAGATTCGGAGTCGGAGGCAAGAAAAGTGTATGCCTCCGCTACCGCAAATGCCCGGTGAGCCATCACCTTTTTCTACGGTGGCGATGTATGCAGTGTGTGTGCTTCGTGTACACTATATATAACAGTGTTTGTTTAGAAATCACACACTGTTATATGAACAAAAATAAAAAGCTGCGGCTCCCAAAAAATGGGGGGGGGGGGGGCAAATGCAGCGCCTTGAACCACTAATAGGGCCCAGGTCAAGCTGAAAAATCTCTGCAGACCCTTGGGGACCTATTAGGGGGTCAGGGGGGGGGGGAGATCTTTCTTTTTAATTTTTTACACTATTTTCTCCTACCTTTTCCTGGGGGGGTTTCTGTCCCTGCTCTGTGGGGGATCGTCGGTCCTGAGGGGGCTACAATCTTCAAAGGGGGGGGGTCCCTGGCAACCACGAGCAGCTCTGCCCGCTGACTGAACACAGCTAACGGGGGGGGGGGGTGACAGAATCGCCATCTCCCCATAGATGCAGTGGGTGATAGGGGGTGAAGGGGGTGTATTGTACACCCCCAATCACCTTGTATCTTTGGGTAAGCGGGTCACACGTGTGATTCACCAACGATCTGCCGCAATCGTTGACATGGGGGGATGGGCGGGGCTGATGACCCCTCTGGGCATTTGCGCGGGATGTCTGCTGAACGATATCAGCAGTCATCCCGGTCCAGTCCTCCCCGGCATGCAGCATGGACCGAAATTCCCAGGGCGTATGGATACGCCCTGGGTCCTTAAGTGCCAGGACGTCAAGGTGTATCCATACGCCATAGGTCCTTAAGTGGTTAAAATTGCCCCATTTTGACCACCTGTGAGGGCTCAATTTTTTGAGCCATGATCTGTAGTTTGTTTTGGTACCAGATTTGCGTATATGTGACTTTATGATCGCTTGTTATAAAAAAAAAAATTCAGTTTGATGTGACAAAAAAGCTGTTTTTTTTAACGTTTACGCTGTTTGCCATAGGGATTATTAACATTATATTTTTATAGTTGGAACATTTTCGCACGCAGCGATACCAAATACGTTTATTATGTATTGTTTTTTTTACGCTTTTATGTATTAATATGGGGGAAAAGGGTTCACTTTATTGGGGGGAGGGAATTTTTCCCAATTTTTTTGTTTTCTTTAAACCTTTTTGTACATTTATTTTACACTTTTTTAGTCCGCATATGGGACTATTTATAGCAATCATTAGATTGCTAATACTGTTCAGTGCTATGCATAGGGCATAGCACTGATCAGTATTATCGGTGATCTTCTGCTCTGGTCTGCTGGAAGGCAGATCAGTGCAGAAGACCCCGAGAGACGGACAAAGGCAGGTGAGGGGACCTCCGTCCGCCATCTTGGCTGATCTGATCCCCATGACAGTGCCGAGGGCGATCAGAACAGCTATTATAAGTGCCACACTGCTGCAGATACCATGATATGTATTGATCACGGCACCTGAGGGGTTAATGGCAGACATCAGCGCAATCGCTGATGTCCGACATTACTGGCGGGTCCACGGCTGTTGACAGCCACCGGGACCCGCCGGGAATGGAGCGAGCGCATTTCCTGCGCTCGCATCACAGTCACACCGTAAATGTACGGCACTGTGCACTAAGAGGTGCTATGCAGCGCCGTACATTTTTGGTGCATGTCCTTAAGGGGTTAAAAAAATAGTAGAAAACTAACAGTAAGCATCTAGATATGTGAACAATTTCTTCAAGTTCAATGTATAGCAAATGTCAATTTACATATTTGCCAAATAAAGAGTAGAAGGCATTGTTCTATAAAAATCCACATACTGTCTGTGTCAGGAGTCTTGTTTTCGCTGAATCTTACCACAATGCTCTCTTCCTTCACCATTGCCTCATAACCTCTGAGGACAGCACTTAGGTGACAAAACATGTTTGTGGGAGGGGGGTTGTAAAGTGTTTTTAAACATCAGCACGCACACTATTGATCGCTTGACACACACTGCAGGTGTGTCTAGGGCATTGGGTAACATATAATGTACTGGATATTAATACATAATAGTGGTATAGTGCTGGGTTTTACCCTTCCTTTAATTATTTCTTTTATGCCAATCATTCAATGTCTACCCCACTTCTCCCTCTCACAGATGTGTTTTGCTGGTGATACTGTTAGGTAGCTGGTAGGATGAGGAAACACATTAATATTCATATATCTGTCTGGTCTTTCTCAACATAGAAAGATACTTTTCTGAAGCCCCTGAAGTGCTGAGGGCTGGAACTCCCTGTCCCTGCATGATTGACAATCAGATGGATGCCGCTTCCTGTTTCCAAATCTCTTACTTAGCTGTGCATACAAATTGTGCACAGATGTGAGATTTGGAAACAGGGCTCTGCTTCTAGCTAACTGTCAATCATGCAGGGACAGGGATGGTAGCAGAACTGGAGAAGTGACGTCACGCCTTCCGTTGATATTAATGGAGGGGACATGGTGTGACATCATGTCTTCAGTTCCGGAAACTTAGAGGTTTCCGAGACTGGAGAAGCAGTGCCCCAATCCCCCCCGCAATCAGACATCTTATACCCTATCCCTTAGATAGGGGATAAGATGTCTATGGGCGGTATACCCCTTTAAGACCAGAAAATTATTGGCTGTAAAGTCAGGCAGACAACAGCTTGCATTGTAGGTGAATTCATCAGACTCTCACAAATCATTAGACATCTCAATTCATTCTTTAAGAAGGGTTCTGCACCACTGCTAAGGTTATTTAACATTCTTAATGATGGTTTGATGCAAATTCTGTTGTTCTTGAGTGACTTTTATAGCCTCACTAATAACCAGCTTGTTTATATGGTTGGTCTTTAAGGTGACATTAAAAGTTTGATTGGGTTTAAAAATGTATTGCTTACAAAATGACATCAGACCTTTAAAGTGAATATCTTATTTATTTAATGTTAGTTTAATTCATTAGATGTACAGTAGGTTTATTTGTTATTTATTTTGTAGTTATTTACTTTTTTAAATTACTTGAGGAAGAGCAATTTTACAGATCATTGCAGTCTCCATGAACTGATGGAGCATGTCCCCTCCCCTAGACTTTCATAGCGGGGGGTGACGTCACACAGGGACGAAGTCGTGAAGTCACGATACTCTGGCCCCATGGTCGCTACCCGGCTGATTGTGAGCAGGCACCGCGGCGTGCAGCTCAAACAGGGTGGTGGCGAATACAAGATTGCGGGGGTTCCCAGTGGCGGGACCCCGTGGTGAGACATCTAAGATGTCTCAGGGCCGGAGTACCCCTTTAAGAGGGCTTAGGGATGTGACAAAAGGAGGACTATAGGTCACACCTCCTGTCTCATGGGGTGAAGGGAAAGTTACCTTAACCCCTTAACGACGCACGACGTAAATGTACGTCCTGGTGAGCTGGTACTTAACGCACCAGGACGTACATTTACATCCTATGCTTAACCGCGAGCATCGGAGCGATGCTCGCGTCATGCGTGGCAGGTCTCAGCTGCTGATAGCAGCCTGGGACCCGCCCATAATGGTGGACATCCGCGATCGCACAGATGTCCACCATTAACCCCTCAGATGCTGTGATCAATACAGATCACAACATCTGCAGCATCGCGGTACTTTAAATGGATGATCGGATCGCCCACAGCGCTGCCGCGGCGATCCGATCATCCACCATGGCGGCCAGAGGTCCCCTCACCTTGCTCCAGCCATCTCCCGGGGTCTTCTGCTCTGGTCTGAGATCAAGCATGCATATGCATAGCACTGAACAGTATTAGCAATCAAAAGATTGCTATAGATAGTCCCCTATGGGGACTATTAAAGTGTAAAAATAAAAGTAAAAAAAGTAAAAAATAAAAGTAAAAAAAATTTGAAAAACGCCCTCCCCCAATAAAAACTTTAATTGTCCCATTTTCCCTATTTCACCCCCAAAAAGTGTAAAAAATATTTTATATACATATTTGGTATCGTCGCGTGCGTACATTTCCCAACTATTAAAATAAAATGTTAATCATACCATATGATGAATGGCGTGAACGTAAAAAAAAAGTCCAAAATAGCAGCTTTTTTTTAATAACATTTTATTAAAAAAAAATAATAAAAAAAATATTTAAAGGAAATCTGTCATCAGAATCGCCCGCACTAAACCTGTTACACAGGCTTGTAGTGCAGGTGATCCTGATTAAAACGCTCCTTACCTGGTTAAAAATGGTTCAGCGCTTCTTAAGATATCTATATTTTTAGTTTTCTGTTATTCCCTGGCTTGGGACTCAGTGGGAGGTGTTATCATCTGGGACTCGGCCACACGTCATTCTAGCTGGGCGGAGCTGCCGCCCGGCTCATGAATATTCATGAACTTATCCTCCTGGTCTAATTCTTCTATTTCGGTCTGTTTGTGAATAAATACACCCTCCGTCCCTCCCTTCCTCCCACCCCCGGCTTTTCACTTATGCAGCCCGTCTTTTTACTTGTATAGGGCCGCAGCTTGAGTGAAGCCGGGGGGAGAACGCCGCTTCCGGGTGTACAGAACGCGGCGCATGCGCGGCCCTCCACACCAGACCGAGAAAGAAGAATTAGACAAGTTTAGTGCGGGTGATTCTGATGACAGATTTTCTTTAAAGTTTTATATAAGCAAATATGGTATCAATAAAGAGTACAGATCACAGCGCAAAAAATTAGCCCTCATACCGCTGCTTATATGGAAAAATTAAAAAGTTATAGGTCTTCAAAATAGGGGGATTTTAAACGTACTTATTTGGTTAAACAGTTTGTGATTTTTTTTAAGCACATCAGTAATAGAAAAGTATATTATCATGGTTATCATTTTAATCGCATTGACCCGAAGAATAAAGAACGCATGTCATTTTTACCGTAAATTGTCAGGCATGAAAACAAAACCTTCCAAAATTAGCAAAATTGCGGTTTTCTTTTTAATTTCCCCACACAAACAGTATTTTTTTGGTTGCGCCATACATTTTATGGTAAAGTGAGGGATGGCATTACAATGGACAACTGGTCTCGCAAAAAAAAAAGCCCTCATACTAGTCTGTGGATGAAAATTTAAGAGTTATGATTTTTTGAAGGCGAGGAGGAAAAAACAAAAATGTAAAAATAAAATTGTCTGAGTCCTTAAGGCCCAAATGGGCTGAGTCCTTAAGGGGTTAATATCCAGCTCTCGCCTCAAACTTCTATATTTTAGGCTGGGTTTTAGGGGGGGGGGGAAACAACACTGGGATCCCAGGTCATAAGTGTCTGACCATGGGGCATCCAGTGGTTGGGCACCCCCACATTGTCAGACAAAAATAGGGAGAACAGATTCCCCTGGTTAAATGAAGTGGTGGTTACACATTCACACTGCTCATTTAACTCTGTAGACCTGACAAAGATAATTTTTTTTGTCAGTCCAATAAAGTTAATGAAGCATCATCCATGTGTGAGGAAAACACTTAGCAAACTATTTTAGCATGAAGTGTCACTACATTATTGTTTGCGGACACATAGTGGGGGGCACTGTTAATGTGTAGGGACTCTATTACTATAAATGGAGTTCTATTATTGTATTAGGGTGAAAGGCGGAACTATTGCTTTGTGGCAAACAAAGATAGGCACTAATAGTTCACATTGTGGCGCTATTATTGAGAAATATATTTGACAATATTTGTTTAGTACTATTCTTTTGCGGGGGGGGGGGGGGGGCTATAGTTTATTAGGGTGCCAGAGACAACAGCAGCTTGGTACTCTGGGAAACTACAGGATCAGTAACTTGTGTGGAAGGTGAGAAATACATGAGGAGGACACAGAAAATATATGGGTGGCCAAATGAACAGGACACGATTCATAGCTGGAAGTAGTTTTTTTTGTTGTGCTGGGTTGTATGGAGAAGAAATGGGATAATAAAGGGATCCATTCAGAGTAGATCCCATTCAACCTAAGGGTTTATTCACACGGCAGAATTTCCTTAAGCGGAATTCTGCTTGAGGAATTCCTCCTCAAATGAAAGCCTGATACACTTCTATGGGAGTCCACACTCCCATTGACACTTCTGTCGAACTTCCGCTTGGATTCCGCACCAATTCTGCACCAATTTAGCACAAAATACACACAAGCAGAAGCGGAATTGGGGCGGATGAGCGGAAATTCTGCCGTGTGAATAGACCATTACTGCTGCCATTTATATTGTCTACAAAGCACCTGTGTAGAACTTGTATCTACCAGTTTATATTCACAGTTTGGTAGTCTTTGTTTATTCAGTGACAGTATGATGCTATTATACAGTTATTATGCATTGGTAGCATATGATCCTGCTGTAGAGGTAATTTGGTAGTGTTTCGGACATTATTCGCAAGTAATTTGTGGTTATGATGTGGCAATACTATTTGTATAGTATGCTTGTATAGTGGCCTTACATGGTAATTGTATAACTGCATTATTTATAGTCTATGTACAGTACAGCCAACTCTACTGAGCAGATGATGCAGGTGTTTTAACTCCTCAAAAGTAGAGAATGTTACTCCAAGTCTTTAGTGACAATAGATGCCAATCTCTCCCCCAGAAGAGGAGACTAAGAACCTTTCTCCAAAATAACCAGCAACCCCATCCTTTGCTCAGCCAGTTGTTATAGTAGCTGTGAGAATGTAGGTGGGGGAGGAGGGGGGTGCAGTATGTACAACTTTTTGAGTTTGTCGAAAGCATCATAATACAGTGGTCCCTCAACATACAATGGTAATCCGTTCCAAATGGACCATCGTTTGTTGAAACCATCGTATGTTGAGGGATCCGTGCAATGTAAAGTATAGGACAGTGGTCTACAACCTGCGGACCTCCAGATGTTGCAAAACTACAATACCTAGCATGCTGGGAGTTGTAGTTTTGCAACATCTGGAGATCCGCAGGTTGAAGACCACTGGTATTGGAGGTTATACTCACGTGTCCCCGCCGCTCCGGACCGTCACCGCTCGTCACCGCTGCCCTGAGTGTCTTCCTCCATCGCTGTCGCCGCATCCCCGGGGTGCCCCCCGACGCTCCGGCAATGCCTCTGCTTCCCCGGCATCCTCGCTCTCCGTCGCTGCCATCACGTTGTTACGCACACCGCTCCTATTGGATGACGGGACGGTGTGCGCAGCGACGTGGTGACGATGATGGAGAGCGCTGACCATGCAGGGGATCCCAAAGAGGACACGCCGGAGCCCCGAGGACAGGGAAGTGATCATCACCGGAGCACACGGGGCACCGTAAACGGCTATCCGGTGGCAGCTGAAGCAGTCTGCGCTGCCGGATAGCCGTTTATGCGATGGCCCCGACATACAAAAGCATGGTATGTTGATGCTGCCTTCAACATGCGATGGCCTCTGAGAGGCCATCGTATGTTGAAATGATCGTATGTCGGGGCCATCGTAGGTCGGGGGGTCACTGTACATTTTTATCACTCATATAGACTCTTGCTTCCCTTATATGGTTCACGAATAAGCATTTCACAAGAACATTTCACAAGGGCTTTTGTCTGATGACAGGAACAGTGAAACAGTCAGTATCCCCACTTCTGGTGCCCCTCTGGTTTACTCATAGATGAAATCTACTATTTCGTCACCACTGCTCTAGTGAATAAATGCAGACACATCACTTCACTTATTTCCTTTTGCTCACACATGAAGCCATCACCTAAACCATTGCACAATATGTCTATTTTTGTTGGTCACCACAAAAAAATTTCCAGAATGTGCTTTTCTTCCTTTATGTCTAATATTAGTAACAGCATGATAATAAATATGTGGAACTTTGTATAATGAGGCATTTTACAGAAAACAGGATGAAATAGATGCTGAGTACTATAAATATTGAGCCTAGTATGACCTGAAAGAGCCAAAAAAGTGAAGCACAGCAAGTGTTCCTACTGATACGGGCACAGGAACACGAAGAGATTGATTCTTGCGAATGAAGGGACTTGGCAGGTTGGTATTTATGTAACCCCGTGAAAGTATGCCATGACCATGCCGGTTCTTTCCTTACAAACTCCCAAGATGAAGAATGTAAACATTTAGTAAAAATAACCAATCGTTCTGCGTTTCATCGAAAATTGTTATGAATTTCCAATGTCAGTTTGTTTAGTACATGTCAGCGATTTCCAATCTTTCTTTTCAATGCACATTGTTTATAAAATTGCTCTACACTGACAGAAAATGGCCATCTATTTATTTGACAATCACATGTTTTTCATCATTCATAATGCCGCAACGTTCTAGTCGAGCTTTTACAGTCGGCAAATTGCTGAGTAAACACGAACATCAGTTGTTAGCAGCTCTTATTGTTTTCCTGTTTTCCCTGCTCACAATTATCTCAAGAGGGAATTAAATCCACCAGCAAATATACACATTTCCGGACGCTTTGCACCAAATAATTCAAGACCGCTGTTGTTTGTCACTTTTATATGTTCTGTAATAGTGTAACAGCCATATGTTATATTTACAGTATATATGAAAAGTTTTCTTTATTTCTTCTTTCAGGTGTGGGCTTGCGAATGGCAAAAAATACACTCACCTACTGGCAAACTCAGCAAAACAGTAATAAATTACTCACTTCAAAATTCTTTATTAGTGACATCTATTACCTTAGCAATAATCTGCTCCCAAAGCAGCTCCTACGATATGGCTCCTATCATCATAAACCAGTACTTCGCAAGATGCAGGTTTGCACTATTGACATTATGTTCTGGTGAACATTCATTTGGTCTGTGCCATACTGTCACATGTATGTGTACTGGGAGCATGGTGTTTACATGGTGCGAAATAATCCTGTTGGACGATTGCCGTACTGTGTTAAGGAATTATGCCTTTCTCCAAGATGACTCACTGGGCCTCAGTGAGATTCAGGCGCATGCGCTGGGTACAGCGTCTTCAGTCTCCTAGTTACGGCGCACATGACCATCATGTGATGACGCCGAGAACGTCACTTCTGGCAAGCGAGCCACAGTTCCGGAAGTCTTCCCGACATCTCCTGTCTCTCCACGATGATGCCTGTGACCGATAGATCTGTTAATTTTATCACTGTAATGCACCAATTTATCAATATGTAAATATGAAGAACAATCGGAACAAGTGAATGGATGTGCTCTATACTCATGTACCGAATATTTAATTTGATCACTATATATCCACTGTTTATGCTTTTGCATACATTTGTTTTCACTTCTAATGTTAATTGAAGGGGTGGTCCCGTGTGACCATAAATATCCACCATTGTAAATCACTTGTTGCTTGAGAATGGCAGCGTGAGGTTGCCGAAACGTAGCTCTGTGTGGGAGTGAATAAACACCACTTTTTTTCACCATTTGGAGTGCCACCGACTTTTCTTCAAGTATATTCCTGGGTCCCTCACCAGGACCAACAGCAGGAGGCACCTGTGCATTTGTTCTAAGGAGTGCTACCATCTCTGTTTCTAAAAAGTCAGAACACTACATGATTTTCTTAAAATTTTTGAACTGTATTTATATTGTATTGGTATGGTAACTGTATTGGTATTGTATTTATACCAATATTGTATACTCTATATGTGGTGTCCCGGTACCGCATCCTTTCCGGTACATGTGTATATAGGTCCCCATAGCCAGAGTCCCTAGGATGTCGTGGTCCTTTTGTCTAGTCTGCCCCTTGTCACCTCTCATCTAGATGGTCATTAAGCTAATAGTTTATTCAGGATTTATGTGAATATAATAGTACTAATGTATATAACTAGTTAATTACCTGTCCGGAGCGTAGCAGGACCTGCGGGTCACGTGATCAGGTAAACTCTATGGTTTTTGCTTTAGGACCTTTGGAGGTCCCTGTGACGTAGTGCTCCCATCATTCTTTGTGATGGTGAGTGACAGAAATTCGTACCAATCAGAATAACCCCGCCCCTGCCCATATAAGGGAGCGGCGGCCATTATTCTCTCTCTTGTTCCCGGGCTGTCAAACGAGCAGGATCTGCACAACTGTTTTCCGCAGTGAGTTAGGCCCGAGCCTTGCGGCAACGGCTGATCTATTCAGAATCGTGAGTGTATCAATCCCTAAGCACTCTGCAAGATCACCGGACCTTATCTATCCCCTAAATCCAGACGGATCTTCGCAAATTACCCTAAATTCAGAGACTTGTATTACAATTCAAGGTCCGCAACAACTGTCAGTCACTGAACTATATAGAGACTGTTTGCAGGAGACAGTTACTGTTCATTGGATGTACCGCAAGCCTTTCAGTAAAGTTCAAGTACCTTGTGGACCTTCAGTAATTTTACACATGCACCAATCGTTACTGGGAAGGGCGGCGATAGGCCGGAGAATTACCTCAGCATACTAGCCCTCAGCCTGGCGTCACGAACTATAGGGTTAACATTAACCCCTCATATACCGAAACAACACCCCAACTACCATACACCCCCCAAGGGCTACCACATATATTAAAAACATAAGGACATAGCAATGATACATCTGAACAAAACACAAAATAAAAGGACTGCAAGAATTTATTAAACAAAAAAGTTCACAAATGTGTTCTTTCCAGCTATGTAAAAAAAAGTAACAGTACCTTAAATACCTAAAAAGGGTTGAATTCTCCTTGGCTTTAAAAAAACAAACAAACAAAACAAAATAAAACAAGTTCATTTTGGTAAAATGTAGTCTTGCTTTTTTATGTCTCTGTGTCAGCAGGGGGGGTCCTCCTGGGTCTCCTGCCATAGCGTTTCATTTCATTTAAATGTTGATGGATAGTTTGTGCTGACACTGATGCTCCCTGAGCCTGCAGAACAGCTTGAATATCTTTGGAACTTGTTTGGGGCTGCTTATCCGCCATCCGGATTATCCTGCATTGACACCTTTCATGAATTTCTCTCTCCCATCCACACCCAGGGAGATTAGCTACAGTGCCATGGGTTGCAAACTTCTTGATAATGTTGTGCACTGTGGATAAAGGCAAATCTAGATCTCTAGAGATGGACTTATGACATTGAGATTTTTTATATTTTTCTACAATTTTGGTTCTCAAGTCCTCAGACAGTTCTCTACTTCTCTTTCTGTTGTCCGTGCTTAGTGTGGCACACAAACACACAGTGCGAAGACTAGGTGAACTACTCTCCTTTTTATCTGCTTTCAGGTGTGATTTTTATATTGTCCGCACCTGTTACTTGCCCCAGGTGAGTTTAACCTCCTGAGCGGTAATCCCGAGCGTGACTCGGGGTTAATTTTCCCTGCCAGGATCGGTAACCCTGAGTCACGCTCGGGGTAGAATTACAGAGTTCCCGGCCGGGCTGCACGATATATCGCAAAAGCAATGCGATATAGCGATGCGGCCCCCCTGGGAAAACATGCGATTATCTGCTCTGGTCGGCTCCCGTTGCGGGGGGCGGCCAGAGCAGGTAAAGAAAAATACTAAAAGTCAGTGTTTCCCTACCAGGGGGCCTCCAGCTGTTGCAAAACTACAACTCTCAGCATGCCCGAACAGCCAAAGGCTGTCCGGGCATGCTGGGAGTAGTAGTTTCACAACAGCTGGAGGCCTCCTGGTAGAAAAACACTGAGCTAAGTGTAAAAGGAAGAAGTAGTAAAATAAAAAAACCTTTTGCTCACCTAATCCCGGTCCCTGCAGATGTCGTTCCCCTCCGTGTGGTCCGGGGTGTCCTCTCTTCACTATTCATCTTCTAGGACCTTTCACTTTTCAGCCAATCACAGGCCGCAGTGGTGTAAAGCCTGTGATTGGCTGAAGGGGAAAGGGCTTGTTCTGCAGCAAATACACTAGGTTTGAAATCTGCCGGCAAACCTAGTGTTTTTGCTGCAGGACAAGGTGACAAGGGGGGGGGGGGGGAGAATGTGACAAAGGGGGGAATGTGACAAGGGGGGAATGTGACAAGGGGGGAATGTGACAGGGGGGGAATGTGACAAGGGGGGAATGTGACAGGGGGGGAATGTGACGGGGGGAATGTGACAAGGGGGGAATGTGACAAGGGGGGGGGGGGAATGTGACAGGGGGGGAATGTGACAAGGGGGGAATGTGACAAGGGGGGGAATGTGACAAGGGGGGAATGTGACAAGGGGGGAATGTGACAGGGGGGAATGTGACAAGGGGGGAATGTGACAGGGGGGGAATGTGACAAGGGGGGAATGTGACAAGGGGGGGAATGTGACTGGGGGGGATGTGACAGGGGGGGAGGGGAATGTGACATGAAGGGGGGGATGTGACAGGGGGGGAGGGGAATGTGACATGAAGGGGGGATGTGACAAGGGGGGGGGATGTGACAGGGGGAGGGGAATGTAACATGAAGAGGGGAATGTGACAAGGGGGGGAATGTGACAAGGGGGGGAAGAATGTGACAAGGAGGGGGGAGAGGGGAGAATGTGAAAAGGAGGGGGAGAATGTGACAAGGAGGGGGGAGAATGTGAAGGGGGATGTGACAAGGGAGAGGGGAATGTGACGGGGGAGATATGAAATGGGCGGAGGGAGATGTGAAATTCAGTTAAAAAAAATTGTACCGCTTTTGGTACACATTTCCAGACAGAATCATACCGCCAGGGAGGTTAAAGGAGCATCACATGCTTGAAACAATCTTATTTGTCCACAATTTTGAAATGGTACCAATTTTGTCCAGACCATTTTTGGAGTTTGGTGTGACATTATGTCCAATTTGCTTTTTTTTCCTCCATTTTTTGGTTTAGTTCCAATACACACAAAGGGAATAAACATGTGTATAGCAAATCAAGTGTTACTGCAATCCTTTTCTGTGAGAAATACTTAATTTTCTAGAAAAATGTCAGGGGTGCCAACATTTACAGCCATGACTGTAACTGTACATGCTGCATACCATTATATAACTGTATATGCTGCATACTATTTTATAACTGTACATGCTGTATACTACTATATAACCATACATGCTGCATACCACTATATAACCATACATGCTGCATACCACTATATAACCATACATGCTGCATACCACTATATAACCATACATGCTGCATACCACTATATGACCATACATGCTGCATACCACTATATATCTGTACATGCTGCATACCACTATATATCTGTACATGCTGCATACCACTATATGACCATACATGCTGCATACCACTATATATATGTACATGCTGCATACCACTATATAACTGTACATGCTGCATACCACTATATAACTGTACAGGCTGCATACCACTATATTACTGTATACGCTGCATATCACTATATAACTGTGCATGCTGCATACCTCTATATAACCATACATGCTGCATACCACTATATGACCATACATGCTGCATACCACTATATATATGTACATGCTGCATACCACTATATAACTGTACATGCTGCATACCACTATATAACTGTACATGCTGCATACCACTATATAACTGTACATGCTGCATACCACTATATAACTGTACAGGCTGCATACCACTATATTACTGTATACGCTGCATATCACTATATAACTGTGCATGCTGCATACCTCTATATAACCATACATGCTGCATACCACTATATGACCATACATGCTGCATACCACTATATAACTGTACATGCTGCATACCACTATATAACTATGCATGCTGCATACCACTATATAACCGTACATGCTGCATACCACTATATAACCATGCATGCTGCATACCACTATATAACTGTACATGCTGCATATCACTATATAACTGTACATGCTGCATACCACTATATAACTGTACATGTTGCACACCACTATATGGCTGTATGCGCTGCATATCACTATATGATTGTATACGCTGCATACCCCTATATGACTGTATAATCTGCATACCCCAATATGACTGTATATGCTGCATACCCCTATATGACTGTACACGCTGCATACCCCTATATGACTGAATACGCTGCATACCCCTATTTGACTGCATACGCTGCATACCCCTATATGATTGTATACGCTGCATACCCCTATATGACTGTACACGCTGCATACCCCTATATGACTGTATATACTGCATACCCTTATATGACTGTATACGCTGTATACAACTATATGACTGTACATGCTGCATTCCCCTATATGACTGTATACACTGCATTCCCTCTATATGACTGCATACACTGCATACCCCTATATGACTGTATATGCTGCATACCTCTATATGACTGTACACGCTGCATACCCCTATATGACTGTATACGCTGCATACCCCTATTTGACTGCATACGCTGCATACCCCTATATGATTGTATATGCTGCATACCCCTATATGACTGCACACGCTGCATACCCCTATATGACTGTATATACTGCATACCCCTATATGACTGTATACGCTGCATGCCCCTATATGACTGTATACGCTGTATACCCCTATATGACTGTACACGCTGCATTCCCCTATATGACTGTATACGCTGCATACCCCTATATGACTGCATACACTGCATACCCCTATATGACTGTATATGCTGCATACCCCTATATGACTGTATACGCTGCATACCCCTATATGACTGTACACGCTGCATACCCCTATATGACTGTATATGCTGCATACCCCTATATGACTGTATATACTGCATACCCCTATATGACTGTGTATGCTGCATACCCTTATATGACTGTATACGCTGTATACCCCTATATGACTGTATATGCTGCATACCCCTATATGACTGTACACGCTGCATACCCCTAAATGACTGTATATTCTGCATACCCCTATATGACTGTATATGCTGCATACACCCATATGACTCTACACGCTGCATACCCCTATATGACTGTATATGCTGTATACCCCTATATGACTGTACACGCTGCATACCCCTATATGACTGTATATGCTGCATACCCCTATATGACTGTACACGCTGCATACCCCTAAATGACTGTATATTCTGCATACCCCTATATGACTGTATATGCTGCATACACCCATATGACTGTACACGCTGCATACCCCTATATGACTGTATATGCTGCATACACCCATATGACTGTACACGCTGCATACCACTATATGACTGTATACGCGGCATACCCCTATATGACTGTATACGCTGCATACCCCTATATGACTGTATACGCTGCATACCCCTATATGACTGTATACGCTGCATACCCCTATATGACTGTATACGCTGCATACCCCTAAATGACTGTATACGCTGCATACCCCTATATGACTGTATACGCTGCATGCCCCTATATGACTGTATACGCTGCATACCCCTATATGACTGTATACGCTGCATACCCCTATATGACTGTATACGCTGCATACCCCTATATGACTGTATACGCTGCATACCCCTAAATGACTGTATACGCTGCATACCCCTATATGACTGTATACGCTGCATACCCCTATATGACTGTATACGCTGCATACCCCTAAATGACTGTATACGCTGCATACCCCTATATGACTGTATACGCTGCATACCCCTATATGACTGTATACGCTGCATACCCCTATATGACTGTATACGCTGCATACCCCTATATGACTGTATACGCTGCATACCCCTAAATGACTGTATACGCTGCATACCCCTATATGACTGTATACGCTGCATACCCCTATATGACTGTATACGCTGCATACCCCTAAATGACTGTATACGCTGCATACCCCTATATGACTGTATACGCTGCATACCCCTATATGACTGTATACGCTGCATACCCCTATATGACTGTATACGCTGCATACCCCTATATGACTGTATACGCTGCATACCCCTATATGACTGTATACGCTGCATACCCCTAAATGACTGTATACGCTGCATACCCCTATATGACTGTATACACTGCATACCCCTATATGACTGTATACGCTGCATACCCCTATATGACTGTATACGCTGCATACCCCTATATAGCTGTACACACATTATACTTGGATGGAAAATGCATAAAAACTGTTGTACAGGTGGATCTTTCCCTCAATGTTGCTTAACTCCTGACTTGTTTTTTTCTCTCTTGTGAGACTAAACAGTACATTAATCCCCCCCCCCCCCCCCCCCCCCCCCCCCCCCCGTCACATACCTCACATATATGCTGTATTTTTAGTTAAAGCAGCTCTCCAAAACATGAATTCTCATAAATAAATGGTCAGACGGGATTCATTGAGGGAGTGGGATGGTATCAGGAGAAAAATGTGCGGCGTCTGATCTGTAATTTATGATGCAGATTAAACCATGAATCGGTGTTGATGTGATTATTATAAATCATAGAAGAAGTAACAGCCAGAGAGTCGACTGGAGGAAGTTATACTGTGTAATACAGCTGGCATTCATTGATAATAGTGTGTGGGCTGATCCTTACATTCTGAATACACCATATCATTAATACTAAAGAGTTCTAGTACTTGATTTAGGCATGTCCCATAATCCAACAATTCTAGACAGAACCTCGAGACCCCTGTTGACCAATAATCTCCAACCTAGTCCTCAGTTTTATTTGTTGTTACCCCATTGGAATAGAGCATGTAAAAAATACACTTGGAGTGTAAGTGTGGTGTCCCAGCACCAAAGGCTGCAGATCTCCTCGGACATGCCTGTGGCACAGGTGTTCGGCCCACTAAGTGACTGTCTGCTGTATTGCAAATGTTCAAGCACTCATATCATAGAGCAGAGGAACCGTGTAATCCATGTGACCCTGCATGACCAATGGGAACCCCGAAATTCTGAAGCATATAGTGTAGTGGGGGGGGGGGTTGCCCCAGTTTAGTTTCAGTTTAGTGCTAGGCACTGGTGAAAGCTGAGTACAAGTGTGGTAAAGAAGTGAAGTGTGTGTGGAGAAATCCTGAAGGAGGCCCCAGAACAAATCTTTTCTCAATCCTATCTAGCCATTCTGCAAGTGATCCTCTGTACAGTAGAAATTCAAGCCCTGGTGTTACGCCGAGCGCTCTGGGTCCCCGCTCCTCCCCGGAGCGCTCGCAACATCCTTGCACTTGCAGCGCCCCGGTCAGATCTGCTGACCGGGTGCGCTGCGATACCTCTCCCAGCCGGGATGCGATTCGCGATGCGAGTGGCGCCCGCTCGCGATGCGCACCCCGGCTCCCGTACCTGACGCGCTCTCCGTGGGTCCTGTCCCGGCGCGCGCGGCCCCGCTCCTTAGGGCGCGTGCGCGCCGGGTCTCTGCGATTTAAAGGGCCATTGCGCCACTGATTGGCGCAGTTGGCTTAATTAGTGTGTTCACCTGTGCACTCCCTATTTATACCTCACTTCCCCTGCACTCCCTCGCCGGATCTTGTTGCCATTGTGCCAGTGAAAGCGTTTCCTTGTGTGTTCCTAGCCTGTGTTCCAGACCTCCTGCCGTTGCCCCTGACTATGATCCTTGCTGCCTGCCCCGACCTTCTGCTACGTCCGACCTTGCTCTTGTCTACTCCCTTGTACCGCGCCTATCTTCAGCAGTCAGAGAGGTTGAGCCGTTGCTAGTGGATACGACCTGGTTGCTACCGCCGCTGCAAGACCATCCCGCTTTGCGGCGGGCTCTGGTGAATACCAGTAGCAACTTAGAACCGGTCCACTAGCACGGTCCACGCCAATCCCTCTCTGGCACAGAGGATCCACCTCCTGCCAGCCGAATCGTGACAGTAGATCCGGCCATGGATCCCGCTGAAGTTCCACTGCCAGTTGTCGCCGACCTCACCACGGTGGTCGCCCAGCAGTCGCAACAGATAGCGCAACAAGGCCACCAGCTGTCTCAACTGACCGTGATGCTACAGCAGCTACTACCACAGCTTCAGCAATCATCTCCTCCGCCAGCTCCTGCACATCCTCCGCAGCGAGTGGCCGCTTCCGGCCTATGACTATCCTTGCCGGATAAATTTGATGGGGACTCTAAGTTTTGCCGTGGCTTTCTTTCACAATGTTCCCTGCACTTGGAGATGATGTCGGACCAGTTTCCTACTGAAAGGTCTAAGGTGGCTTTCATAGTCAGCCTTCTGTCTGGGAAAGCCCTGTCATGGGCCACACCGCTCTGGGACCGCAATGACCCCGTCACTGCCTCTGTACACTCCTTCTTCTCGGAAATTCGAAGTGTCTTTGAGGAACCTGCCCGAGCCTCTTCTGCTGAGACTGCCCTGCTGAACCTGGTCCAGGATAATTCTTCCGTTGGCGAGTACGCCATCCAATTCCGTACTCTTGCTTCCGAATTATCCTGGAATAATGAGGCCCTTTGCGCGACCTTTAAAAAAGGCCTATTCAGCAACATTAAAGATGTTCTGGCCGCACGAGAAATTCCTGCTAACCTGCATGAACTTATTCATCTAGCCACTCGCATTGACATGCGTTTTTCCGAAAGGCGTCAGGAGCTCCGCCAGGATATGGACTTTGTTCGCACGAGGCGTTTTTTCTCCCCGGCTCCTCTCTCCTCTGGTCCTCTGCAATCCGTACCTGTGCCTCCCGCCGTGGAGGCTATGCAAGTTGACCGGTCTCGCTTGACACCTCAAGAGAGGACACAACGCCGCATGGAGAATCTTTGCCTGTACTGTGCCGGTACCGAACACTTCCTGAAGGATTGTCCTATCCGTCCTCCCCGCCTGGAAAGACGTACGCTGACTCCGCACAAAGGTGAGACAGTTCTTGATGTCAACTCTGCTTCTCCACGCCTTACTGTGCCTGTGCGGATATCTGCCTCTACCTTCTCCTTCTCTACTATGGCCTTCTTGGATTCCGGATCTGCAGGAAATTTTATTTTGGCCTCTCTCATCAACAGGTTCAACATCCCGGTGACCAGTCTCGCCAGACCCCTCTACATCAATTGTGTTAACAATGAAAGATTGGACTGTACCGTGCGTTACCGCACGGAACCCCTCCTAATGTGCATCGGACCTCATCACGAAAAAATTGAGTTTTTGGTCCTCTCCAATTGCACTTCCGAAATTCTCCTTGGATTACCATGGCTTCAACGCCATTCCCCAACCCTTGATTGGTCCACAGGAGAGATCAAGAGCTGGGGTACTTCTTGTTTCAAGGACTGTCTTAAACCGGTTCCCAGTACTCCCTGCCGAGACCCTGTGGTTCCCCCTGTAACCGGTCTCCCTAAGGCTTATATGGACTATGCTGACGTGTTTTGCAAAAAGCAAGCTGAGACTTTACCTCCTCACAGGCCTTATGACTGTCCTATTGACCTCCTCCCGGGCACTACTCCACCCCGGGGCAGAATTTATCCTCTGTCCGCCCCAGAGACTCTTGCTATGTCTGAATACATCCAGGAAAATTTAAAAAAGGGGTTTATCCGCAAATCCTCCTCTCCTGCCGGAGCTGAATTTTTTTTTGTGTCCAAAAAAGATGGCTCCCTACGTCCTTGCATTGATTACCGCGGACTTAATAAAATCACGGTAAAGAACCGCTACCCCCTACCTCTTATCTCAGAACTCTTTGATCGCCTTCAAGGTGCCCACATCTTTACCAAACTGGACTTAAGAGGTGCTTATAACCTCATCCGCATCAGGGAGGGGGACGAATGGAAAACTGCATTTAACACCAGAGATGGACACTTTGAGTATCTGGTCATGCCCTTTGGCCTGTGCAACGCCCCTGCCGTCTTCCAAGACTTTGTTAATGAAATTTTTCGTGATCTCTTATATTCCTGTGTTGTTGTGTATCTGGACGATATTCAGATTTTTTTCTGCCAACTTAGAAGAACACCGCCAGCATGTCCGCATGGTTCTTCAGAGACTTCGAGACAATCAACTTTATGCCAAAATGGAGAAATGTCTGTTTGAATGTCAATCTCTTCCTTTCCTAGGATACTTGGTCTCTGGCCAGGGATTACAAATGGACCCGGATAAACTCTCTTCCGTCTTAGATTGGCCACGCCCCTCCGGACTCCGTGCTATCCAACGTTTTTTGGGGTTCGCCAATTATTACAGACAATTTATTCCACACTTTTCCACTATTGTGGCTCCTATCGTGGCTTTAACCAAGAAGAATACCAATCCCAAGTCCTGGCCTCCCCAAGCGGAAGACGCATTTAAACGGCTCAAGTCTGCCTTTTCTTCTGCTCCCGTGCTCTCCAGACCTGACCCATCTAAACCCTTCCTATTGGAGGTTGATGCCTCCTCAGTGGGAGCTGGAGCGGTTCTTCTACAAAAAAATTCTTCCGGGCATGCTGTTACTTGTGGTTTTTTTTCTAGGACCTTCTCTCCGGCGGAGAGAAACTACTCCATCGGGGATCGAGAACTACTGGCCATTAAATTGGCACTTGAGGAATGGAGGCATCTGCTGGAGGGATCAAAATTTCCAGTTATCATTTACACCGATCACAAGAATCTCTCCTATCTCCAGTCTGCCCAACGGCTGAACCCTCGCCAGGCCAGGTGGTCGTTGTTTTTTGCCCGTTTTAACTTTGAAATCCATTTTCGCCCTGCCGACAAGAACATTAGGGCCGATGCTCTCTCTCGTTCCTCGGATGACTCGGAAGTAGAGGTCTCTCCGCAACACATCATTCCTCCTGACTGTCTGATCTCCACTTCTCCAGCCTCCATCAGGCAAACTCCTCCAGGGAAGACCTTCGTTTCTCCACGCCAACGTCTCGGGATTCTCAAATGGGGTCACTCCTCCCACCTCGCAGGCCATGCGGGCATCAAAAAGTCCTTGCAACTCATCTCTCGTTTCTATTGGTGGCCGACTCTGGAGACGGATGTTGTTGATTTTGTGCGGGCTTGTACTATCTGTGCCCGGGATAAGACTCCTCGCCAGAAGCCTGCTGGTCTCCTTCATCCTCTGCCTGTCCCCGAACAGCCTTGGTCTCTGATTGGTATGGACTTTATTACAGACCTACCCCCATCCCGTGGCAACACTGTTGTTTGGGTGGTCGTTGATCGATTTTCCAAGATGGCACATTTTATTCCTCTTCCTGGTCTTCCTTCAGCGCCTCAGTTGGCAAAACAATTTTTTGTACACATTTTTCGTCTTCACGGTTTGCCCACGCAGATCGTCTCGGATAGAGGCGTCCAATTCGTGTCAACATTCTGGAGGGCTCTCTGTAAACAACTCAAGATTAAATTAAACTTCTCTTCTGCTTATCATCCTCAATCCAATGGGCAAGTAGAAAGAATTAACCAGGTCCTGGGTGACTATTTACGGCATTTTGTTTCCTCCCGCCAGGATGACTGGGCAGATCTTCTACCATGGGCCGAATTCTCATACAACTTCAGAGTCTCTGAATCTTCTGCTAAATCCCCATTTTTCGTGGTGTACGGCCGTCACCCTCTTCCCCCCCTCCCTACTCCCTTGCCCTCTGGTTTGCCCGCTGTGGATGAAGTGACTCGTGATCTTTCCACCATATGGAAAGAGACCCAAAATTCTCTTTTACAGGCTTCATCTCGCATGAAAAGGTTTGCCGATAAGAAAAGAAGAACTCCCCCCATTTTTGCTCCCGGAGACAAGGTATGGCTCTCCGCTAAATATGTCCGCTTTCGTGTCCCCAGTTACAAACTGGGACCACGCTATCTTGGTCCTTTCAAAGTATTGTGCCAGATTAATCCTGTCTCTTACAAACTTCTTCTTCCTCCTTCTCTTCGTATTCCCAATGCCTTTCATGTCTCTCTCCTTAAACCACTCATCATCAACCGTTTCTCTCCCAAACTTGTTTCTCCCACTCCTGTTTCCGGTTCTTCTGACATCTTCTCCGTGAAGGAGATATTGGCCTCCAAGACGGTCAGAGGAAAAAGATTTTTTTTGGTAGATTGGGAGGGCTGTGGTCCTGAAGAGAGATCCTGGGAACCTGAGGACAACATCCTAGACAAAAGTCTGGTCCTCAGGTTCTCAGGCTCCAAGAAGAGGGGGAGACCCAAGGGGGGGGGGGGGGTACTGTTACGCCGAGCGCTCCGGGTCCCCGCTCCTCCCCGGAGCGCTCGCAACATCCTCGCACTTGCAGCGCCCCGGTCAGATCTGCTGACCGGGTGCGCTGCGATACCTCTCCCAGCCGGGATGCGATTCGCGATGCGAGTGGCGCCCGCTCGCGATGCGCACCCCGGCTCCCGTACCTGACGCGCTCTCCGTCGGTCCTGTCCCGGCGCGCGCGGCTCCGCTCCTTAGGGCTCGCGCGCGCCGGGTCTCTGCGATTTAAAGGGCCACTGCGCCACTGATTGGCGCAGTTGGCTTAATTAGTGTGTTCACCTGTGCACTCCCTATTTATACCTCACTTCCCCTGCACTCCCTCGCCGGATCTTGTTGCCATTGTGCCAGTGAAAGCGTTTCCTTGTGTGTTCCTAGCCTGTGTTCCAGACCTCCTGCCGTTGCCCCTGACTACGATCCTTGCTGCCTGCCCCGACCTTCTGCTACGTCCGACCTTGCTCTTGTCTACTCCCTTGTACCGCGCCTATCTTCAGCAGTCAGAGAGGTTGAGCCGTTGCTAGTGGATACGACCTGGTTGCTACCGCCGCTGCAAGACCATCCCGCTTTGCGGCGGGCTCTGGTGAATACCAGTAGCAACTTAGAACCGGTCCACTAGCACGGTCCACGCCAATCCCTCTCTGGCACAGAGGATCCACCTCCTGCCAGCCGAATCGTGACACCTGGCAGACAAAGTTGTTGAACCTTGTCAAAACCCTAGCCGGTGTGAGGTACAGACTTGCGTCCTATGCAAGTTTGCATCTGCCCCTCCCCTCAGCTGTCTGGAGATTTCCGAACATACAGTGAGGGGAGGGGGAAGGCAGAGTTGTGCAGGATGCAACTCTGCACCTCCCTCAGGAGGACATAGATTTTCACAGCCCCGCTCCTGGACGTAGATTCTCACAGCCCCGCTCCTGGACGTAGATTCTCACAGCCCCGCTCCTGGACGTAGATTCTCACAGCCCCGCTCCTGGACGTAGATTCTCACAGCCCAGCTCCTGGACGAAGATTCTCACAGCCCCGCTCCTGGACGTAGATTCTCACAGCCCCACTCCTGGACGTAGATTCTCACAGCCCCGCTCCGGGACGTAGATTCTCACAGCCCCGCTACGGGACGTAGATTCTCACAGCCCCGCTCCGGGACATAGATACTCACAGCCCCGCTCCTGGACGTAGATTCTCACAGCCCCGCTCCTGGACGTAGATTCTCACAGCCCCGCTCCTGGACGTAGATTCTCACAGCCCCGCTCCGGGACATAGATTCTCACAGCCCCGCTCCTGGACGTAGATTCTCACAGCCCCGCTCCTGGACGTAGATTCTCACAGCCCCGCTCCTGGACGTAGATTCTCACAGCCCCGCTCCTGGACGTAGATTCTCACAGCCCCACGCCCCACAGCCCGTTCCTGGACGTAGATTCTTACAGCCCTGCTCCTGGACGTAGATTCTCACAGCCCCGCTCCTGGACGTAGATTCTCACAGCTGTGAAAATCTACGTCTTGGGGCTGTAAAAATCTACTCGTGGTTGTGTGACTTACAGAGCCATTGTGAAAATCTGCGTCCAGGGGGCTGTGTGAGCGGGGCTGTGCACCTCCCTCAGGAGTAGAGGGAGTCTCACAGTCCTGCTCCTGGATGTAAATTTTCATGCACCTCCCTCAGGAGGAGAGGGATTCCCACAGCGCCGTTTGCACAGACCCCTGGGCGTAGATTTTCACAGCTGTCAAAATCTACATCCAGGAGAATTTATGTCGTCCTCCTGAGGGAGGGGCTAGGAGGGAACTGTGTAAGGGAGCTGAGGGAGGTGCAGAGTTGCATCCTGCCGAGCTCTGCCTTCCCCCTACCCTCCCTGTATGTTCAGAAATCTCTGGACAGCTGAGGGAGGGGCCAACGCAAAATTGCATGAGGCACAGTTCTGCACCTCACACCCGCCTGAAGAATCTTCAGTCTCATATCAAGTCAGTATTAATCAGTTGGGTGAAAAGCACCATAAGTCCCAGCAAGGCAACAGGCTCCCAACGGGTTACACTGTATTCCCTCCACTCTGCTCCATACTGTCTGCGTGTAATAACATCTTCACCCTGCTCAGTAAAAGGCAGTTATCCATAACCCTGCATCGGTGTGTTTCTTTACTCCCTTTGTCTGGCCCAGGAGAAGCTGTCTCCAAGTGGGCCTTAAGGACTGGGTTGGAGACCACTGCCATAGACTGTATCCCTGAAGTATGCTTATTCCAGGTGTTGGATGAAAAGGTTTGAGCACAGCATGACAAGAAATTAAGGAACTTTGCCAGAGTTCAGCGAACCATCAGAATCAAAATCCTGTACCTGTACTTTCCTGACCTGTACTTCACTTCACTTCTTTGAAAAAGCCAGGGTACACTGGCGAAACGTCAGCAGGAGGGGCTATAATGTTTTTATAAATCGGCATCCTAGTGACACAATAGCAAGATTCGAACAGGGTGGGGGTTTTCTCTAGTCAGCGGTGGCGACACTGTCTGGCTTAACTAGACCTTTCCACTGTGACACTGATCACAAGACATATGGGCAATTTTGACCTATGTTGTAGTCACTCAATGGATGACCGGACTTTTTAACATTTTTTCACTATGGTACCAAAAGCACAATTTATAATTAAGTGGTTGTAATAAAAGTTAAGTTTTAATAATTTAGTTAAGTAGTCTCTAGTTTAGGGCAGTCCTTGGGGACGTGTCCCTAAAATTGTAATTTTCATTGTTTTGCCCTGAGACACTTAGGAGTATTTGCTTGGTTTGACCTGTACTTCACGGCACAGGAGATCGGCGGCAGAAACTGGCTGTCAATCACAGGTGGGATCCAGCCACAGCTGCCGTGACCGAGCCTTGATTAGTCCTGATCACAGCATCTACAAGACTGACAAGGGGAGAAGAGGGAGCACCTCTTTTCTCCCATTTCTGACAAATCTTGTAGCCTCTTCAAAAGGCCTTAGGACATAACAAGTGTCCTGGATTAGCCGCCAATCCCTCAGCTGAAAGTCACATTGGCTGCTAAATATGTTTGTCTGCTGCATTAGGAAGTCTGTCACCGCTTTGTGCTGCTGTTACAGGTGGTCCAACATGTGTAAATCTAAAGGCATAAGAAGGGCTAAACCGAAAACAAACTTTCCTGCACATAGCCAGAACATTGAGACCACCGCAATATTTCAAGAAACATTTGACAACACGATTTAGCCCATGTGTCATACAGGGAGAGTGTGTCATTCCACCTACATGCGGAGCTTTTACGATGTTTGTGCCGTTATCGAGCCGCTGTCACCCCAAAGTTCTGAGCGAGGCCGGGTTTGCCAGGCTCGGTTCGCTCATCTCTAGTTCCTAACATATAAATGCCATTATAATGAACTTTGGACAAATTCTGAATGATTTTCTCATACACAATGCCTGAAAAAGATGGAAATCTTTCTTATAAACTTATAAAGTACTATGAAGAGAAATGAAAAACCTAACCACAGCATAGAGGTTCTTTATAGGCAAATATCTTTAGAAGTGTAATTCTCTTTCAATGATGTGTCACATTTGATAGAAATGTAAATACTCTGCTTTACCATTTTAGTATTATTTAAGATGCAGTATGTATGCAATTTCTATAAAGCATTTCAACATCAACACCTAGGCTAGACTGTTGACTTGTAGGCCAAAGCATATCCTAAGGTCCTAATCACATCATTTTGCAGCCTTCTGACAGACATATATTTTGGAATATTGCACAATGTATACCTCTGACAGAAGGTCCTGACATGTTGTAGTGATAAGGCATACAAAGAAAAACTGGATATCACCCATAGACTCTAATAATAAAAAATATATATACTACAGGACATCATTTCTTGCAGGAAGCTTTTCTATACAGTAAATACCAATGTATACCAACCCCATTTATTTGGTCTCTGTCAAGTTAATGGAATCCTACTGATACTATACTGGACAAAAACATAATGTAAACAGGTCCAGAGTAGACAATATCTACCTATGGCTCAACAAGCTGCAATGAGGGATTGCTGGGTACTGGTGACAAAGAATGGTTGCTGCAAATTTACAAGATCATTCCATTTCAAACCCCTTCATCTATATATATATATATATATATATATATATATATATATATATATATATATATATATATATATATATTCTTTTTTTATTTTTTTTATTTTATTATTATTATTATTATTTTGTTTGTTTGTTTGTTTCCCCTTCTCTACATTGGAGCCTTATTGGACTGGACAGCAGGGATTTGAACAGCTGGTATCCTTGGTGCAGATATGGACTAAGGTTTACAATTACCAACACTTGGACTGCACTGGTGGGTGATAGATAGATAGATAGATATCCACACCACAAACGAAGACCGCAGCACTCCAGTAGATAAAAGTGAAAAATGTTTATTGACGGTGGGCGGAGTCTGACCGCTGACTGGAATGGCCGCGTGAGTCTGCTGCTCTCTGGCCTCGCACCTCTGAATCACCGTTTATTCCCTCTTTATCGCTTCGGTTATGGTGAAGATAGGTCGCTCATACCCCAGTGACCCTGCTGAAATGCCAAAATCTCAAAAAAGCCAAGCAGATGTGGCTAATTTCTTCAAGAAACAAGCGGAACGCTCCCCGGCCAGAGCACTCAAGATTGCGCCTGAGCCTGCTTCCCATACTAACTTGGAAGAGGAGGGAGGACAAGACAGCGACTCAGAGGGGAGCAGCGTGGCAACTCTCACACCAGCGTTCTTTAAGGCATTCATGAAGAAGGCACTTTCCCAAGCACTTAAACCGGTACGTGCAGACCTTGCTGAGATCAAATCTGAGGTCCAAGCTATAGGCTTCCGCATGGAAGCCCTCGAAACAGTCGGCCACGACCTGACGGCCCACTCAGCTGCAATGTAGTCGAGTACTACGATGCTAGAAGCTCACATCAACAGTGCCCTCATGCTAATAGAGGACCAAGAAAACAGAAGCCGGCGAAAAAACATACGCCTCAAAGGGCTACCGGAGTCCTGGTCGGCCGAAGCCCTCCCCAAGATTGCGCACAAAATCTTCGAGGGTCTCTTGGGCAAAGACAGAGCCGCTGAGATCGTGGTCGAGCGCATACATAGAGCCCTGAAACCCAAGCCCAAACCACCAGAACCGCCAAAGATGTTATATGCGGTCTCCTATCATTCGTGGACACAGCGGCTATTTTGCAGGCGGCAAAAGAAAAAAGCCCCATAACTTACGGGGATGCGGAACTTACCTTCTACTCTCATGAAGAGTCGTCTGATGCGTCCTCTGCTGGAAAAGCTCAGGGAAAAGGGACTACCTTATGCTTGGCTGTTCCCCTTTGGTCTCTCTGTGCTTAAAGGTGGCAAAAGGATCATTATCAAGACGCCCGAGGATCTCTCGTCCGCATGGACCTCCCTGGGGATTTCCCCGGTAGAGGTACCTTCTTGGCAACCCCTCTCAGACAGCATTCTGCTTCCACACCTACCCCGGCTGGACGATTGGAAACAGGTTACGAGGCAAAGGGCCCCTAAGCTGAAGAAGACTCCGATCAAAGACGTGCCTTCTGACCGATAAAGATAAGTACTGTGTTGTATACCTTATGCATTATATGCTATCAAAGGGGACAGGATCTGTCTCTTTGAGATGGATCTCCTTTGCCTCCCCCCTTGAACTCCCTACTTTGGCCTGTACGGTTGTTCTTTTTGCTCTGGGACCTGGCTACGCCTACCACTTATAACCCGGCTCATTGGGGTGATATTTTATGGGGGGAGATATGTACGGTATATTACGAGACATCTCACCTGATATGCCTGGCTGCGCGCTCATCTAGAAGGACACACTTATCACACTTGTTCTCCCCAGTGATGTGCGACCAACAGGTATGCTGTCACCTCTGATCCTCATATGCTTGACGCCCCCGGCTACTCACCCCTGAAATGACCCCTGCTACACCTCCTGGCCTGGCAGTAATGATGTTCTCCTCCATATGTTGAACTGTGTTTAGTTCAGATGCTGAGACTGAATCTGTGCCTTCCACATGCTGATCGCTCGGATCTTGTGAAGGGATGGAGAGCTGCTCGTGCAGTCAGTCTCCTTGACTCTCCATGAAGACATCCTGGATCTGGTACTGCTGTACGGACTACCCCCTGGTCTTGAACTGCCCCTGGTTGCCCTCTTATCCCCACAAAGTTCTCTCCTTCCTACTGCCGACGTGATCTCTCCCCCTGCCCCCCCCCCTATTCCCTACCCCTGCTCAATGTGGGACTCTCCAGTGATTGCGTTGCACGGAGGGGGACTTGCTCCCTGGTCCTTGCTCTCCCAGTATTATACTGGACCATGAAGGTCCTCCCCAACCACTTGCCTGTGCCTCGTTTGTATTATGATGTTATCTTTTTATTTTCATTTTTTGTTCATCTCTACCTGACGGAGACTGAATGTTGTTTATTGCCTCTTGTCTCCTTTCCCACTCCTTCTTCCCGATCTGTCTCCCCTCTCCGTATTCCCCTCCTGAACGGCTCTTCTTACCTACTTAGCTCCTCCCCCAGGTCAGCAGCTACCACATTCCTCCCCCTTCTTATCCCCTTTGCCCTGCTTTCATTGTTCTCCCGACCCTCGGGTCCCTCCCGTGTACTTCATCCCTTCATCCAGCCAGTCTCTCCCCCCCCCTCCCTTCCCCACACCCTCCTCTAACCCTATCCCTTCCTTTTCTCTTCCACCCTTCTTTCCCTCCCTCTACCTCTTCCCTCCATCTCTCTGATGTAATCCTGATGATTATGCAGGTACCCCTCGGGGGCACTGTGAATGACTTTCCTTAGTTAAAACCTGCCGGAAGCTTACTGATATTGAATGCTCTTAGGTTTAAGTTTATGCTAGGTTCTGCAAGTTGCTTATAACAACAGATTTCCTGTTATGTTAATTCCTTTTTATATGTCCCTGCTATCTCCATTTAGGGCCATTTTTATCCTATACCTTGTGGCTCTCCACTGCTGTCTCATTATCGGTGTGGATGAGGTGCTCCACAGGTCAGAACGTTTTTCCCCCCCTCACATTTTGACACAGCAAGACACCTGACTAACAATCTAGCACACATTATTACGGACCCTCAGTGATAAGGGTTGCTGCCCTTTCACATCCCTCTCCCAACCATTAAGCTACCCCATGCTGAATAACCCACTCGCAACTACCATTACCTTCTCTCCCCTTACTCCCTACATTCCCCCCCCCTAACCCGCCCCTTCTTTCACTTGCTAGGCACTCCTAACCTCCCCTTCCCCCTACAGCCCCTGACCACCTCTCTCTACCATCTTCTAACGGCCCCTTTGTCTTCTCCCGATCCCCCTCTCCCCTCAACTCATTCCCTTCTACTCTCAGCTCTCCTTATCATCTCTATCTATATAGCTCTTACTTCTCTCTCAATGTATTATCTCATATAATTTAGCACCCTTTTACTGCCTCTATATCAAACCCCCCCCCCTTTTTTTTTTCTCTTTCGAGGAGTCCCTTCCCAGTCTGGGCCCTTAAATAATGTCCTCATTCACATGTGTGTCTTTCAATGTCAAGGGTATGCTGACACCGAATAAACGTCACCATGTACTCACGGTTGTTAAAAAGCTTAAGCCATCACTCTTGTTTCTACAGGAAACACACTTCAAAAAGGGAAAAACCAAGCAGTACTCTCATTGGTTTCATTCCAGCCACGAGACCTCTGCATCCAAAGGTGTTTCAATTGCTGTCCACAAGGCAGTACCAATCAAAGTCCTCAGAGAACACTCTGACGATGAGGGAAGAGTACTCTTCCTGCGTGTATTGATACGCAACTCTAAATTCACCCTAGCGAATATTTATGCTCCCAATCATGCGCAGATCCCATGGCTCATTAGAGTATTAAGTGACCTAAAATTATTTGCTGATGGCCCGATTATACTAGGGGGGGGATTTTAATGTAGCGCTTAACCCCACTATAGACACTACGGCCACTAGATCTTCAATTTCTCATAGAGCTCTGGCATGTCTCCGTAATAAACTGTCTGATCTCTCCCTTTTAGATGCGTGGCGGACAAGGAATCCCACGGTCAGAGACTTCTCGCACTCCACAACTCATACCAAAGGTTGGATTACCTTTTCATCCACTCCTCCCTGATCTTGTCTCTCACGGCTGCAGGTATTGATGTCCTATCTCTTTCTGATCATGCTCCTATCTTTCTGACTCTCTCTTTAACTGCCTCACCTGTCCGCTCTACCAGATGGAGATTAAACAAACACATATTAGAAAATCCTCAGGCTATAGATGACATCCTATCCCATATTAACTCTTACTTCGAGTCCAATTTGAATTCTGGCCCGTTCTTTCCCGTAATTTGGGAAGCTCACAAAGCCTACATAAGAGGTATTCTTATTTCCTGGGGAACAAAACTAAAAAAATCTTACCAGGCTGAGATTGATTCCCTTCTTTCACGCATAGCCACTCTGGAAAAAAACCCATAAAACCTTTAGACATGAAGACACTCAGAAGGAACTTAGTGCGGTCAGGAAAAAACTGGTCGACCATCTAAATTACAAGTCCACTAAAGCGTACCTGAATTACAGGCATAGACTATATGCCCATGGTGACAAGGGAGGAAGACTCATGTCCTCACTGTTGAAGAAAGCGAAAGCTAAACAACATATTCAGGAGATTAGGAGTACTGATGGTTCCTTATGCTCGACTACTAATGACATCGCTCTAGCCTTTCAGAAGTTTTATTCTAGCTTATATAATCTGTCTGACCCCTCCAGCTCGCCCTCGAAGGAGGAAAAGGAGAAACTGACACAGAACTTCCTAGATGATATTTCCCTGCCCTGCTTAGATGACACTATGGCAAATGACCTCCTCGTTCCAATCACGGAGGATGAGGTGAGAAAGGTTCTCTCCTCCTTTCCCCCAGGCAAAAGCCCAGGTCCAGATGGCCTGCCGCTTTTGTATTATAAAAAATTTCTGGACTCACTCTTGCCCCACCTCACTACCTGGTGCTCCTCTCTTCTCTCCCTTCTTACTGGCTCTGCCCTCCCCCACAGTCCCTTGAAGCTCACATAACACTTATAGCGAAGGAGGGTAAAGACCCTATTGATTGCGGTAGTTATCGCCCTATATCACTCCTTAACTTAGACCTCAAAAAACTCTTGCCCCATCTCATTGGAGAGGAGCAGGTGGGTTTTGTGCCTGGTAGGGAGGGTCACACCAACACGGCGAAACTGCTCCCAGCCATGTCTCAGGCCCATTCCCGAAAGTCCCCACTGGTCCTTCTCGGCATAGATGCCGAGAAGGCTTTCGACAGGGTCGACTGGCAGTATATGGTGGCGACTCTACAGATATTGCGGATTCCTCGCCCTTTCATTGATGCTGTTATGACACTGTATTCGTCCCCCTCTGCCTCCCTCCTGGTAAACAAATCCATCTCCCCCACTTTTAGTATAACGAGTGGCACTAGACAGGGTTGCCCCCTCTCCCCCACCCTGTTTATTTTAGTAATGGAGACCCTTCTCCAGAAGGTACGCCAGGCACCTTCTATAAAAGGACACCAAACGCCTTGGGGTGACTTGAGGGTTTTAGCCTTTGCTGATGATCTACTGTTCCTCTTGTCAAACCCTTTAGAGAGCCTTCCCTCCCTAGTACAGCTGTTCACCGAGTTTGGCGCTGTCTCGAATTTCAAAGTCAATGTTTCAAAATTAGAGCTGCTTAACATCTCCCTCCCCACCCAAGCCTCTGCCCAGCTTTGCAACAGCTCCGGTTTTAGATGGACCACATCACACCTCAAATATTTAGGGGTACATATTACTCCCAGGTTGGACGATCTCTATAAGGCAAATTTCGACCTGCTTCTAGAGGGGATTAAATCTATCTTGAAGGAGTATGGCATATCATTGATTTTGTGGCTGGGCAGAGGGAATATTCTGCAATGCTACATACTTCCCAAGATCACATATAAATTCACAATGTTACCGATTATGCTACCAGACAAATTCTTTGCCTCCATTAAATCGCTCTTCTCTAAATACCTCTGGAAGCAGAAGCGACCTAGACTGTCACACTCTTTGCTCACCCGCCAGCGGACGGAGGGAGGCATTGGTCTGCCGGACATCCGTAAGCTTTATGATGAAATTCAACTCAGGTGTTGGACACGACTAGCACGCCCAGCATATGGACCGAGAGAGATACAGTGGACGCATGAAGCTCACAGAGGGGACTTACTTAGGGCTTTGTGGCTGCCGACAGTGAGAGGTAGGCGACATACTGACCCCGACGATCGGTTGCTGTTTGGTGGCATCTCCTCATCTTGGTTACGTTTCTCCCCCTCTCTATCACCTTATATTTTACCCCTTCTCCCTTCACACCTTATACCTGCAGCCATGGACATGTCTGTTTCCACCTTCGCCCCTATGTGGAGCAGGGTGTCAAAATTGCCGATTATGCATTTTTCTCTGATGGTGGGATCCCGTCCGACGATGCATTGCGCAGCATGATGCCTGAGGTAGGTACCTCCTTCTTACATCTAGAACATGTCAAAAATTGCTGTAGGGTCTTTCGCAACATGTTCTTACCACTGAGAAGTCTGTCAGACTTTGAGAACTCCATGGTGATCTCCTGTGATGAACCGTGGAAGTTTTCAAAAATCCGCTCTGCATGTCATTTGGCGCAGCCAAAATGAAAACTTCACTACATCACCTCATGGGAGGCGGAGCTAGGTCACACCTTTACTGAGATGGAGATTGCTCGCATCCTCTCTGCCTCACATGGTCAGTCCAGGTGTATTAGGATGCAGGAAACACACTTTAAAATATTGTCCCGCTGGTATAAAGTCCCTGAGCTCCTACACGCACATGGCCTGTCCCCCTCTGACAAGTGTTGGAGGTGCCTGACTCAGATAGGTACACATGCCCACATTTGGTGGTTTTGCCCCTCCATTGCTCCGTTCTGGCGGGAGGTGGAGTCAACAATCAATTCCATAGTGAACTCTCCCATACAACTCATCCCAGAGGCAGTCCTGCTGGGGTGCCCCTCATTGTCGTATATCCCGACGTCTGATACCTTGATCTCACACATGGTAGCTGCGGCCAAATCCCTAATCCCCTTACATTGGTTGAAACCTGCTCCTCCATCCAAGAGTGAATGGCTTACTAAAGTTTCTCAGATCTGTAGATTTGAAGAAATGTACAGTAGACTTAACAGAACACATGACTCCTTTTGCAACTTATGGAAACCATGGCTGGAGTCACCCTATGTGTTGGTTTCGTGACCTTGACTGACTGACACCTATCTGTACAATCTGGGGCCCAGGCTCCCTGACAGTTCCTCTCTTTCTTCTTTTCTTCCCAGTCTTCTTCTCCTCTGCCTCTTTTCCCTCTCCACCGCTCTAACCTCCCTCCTGAGCTTCTCTCTTCTCTCCTCTTTCATATGCCCGCTTCCACCCCCACCCCCCCACTCACACACGCGTCAGCCCATCATAACTAGATTGTTTTTCTTTTTTTTGGCTACCTCTGCTATACTTGCTGACACTTTGTGTAGGCTCCTGTTGAGTCTAACATTTTAAAATATTACTGCTGTGTAACCTGTAGGTACTTTAGTTTTGATTCCTACTGTTCTTTATGAAAACTTGGAAAATTGTGAGCATTGATGCCGTGCCACCTGCGAGTGGTTCCTTTGTGTTTCTTCTGCCCTTTTTTCACATGCTCAATAAAGACAAAGTTGATAAAAAAATAAATAAATAAAAAAAGGTTTATTGACCCAACATCAAGGTTGATCCTTGATGTTGGGTCAATAAACCTTTTTCACCTTTATCTACTGGAGTGTTGCGGTCTTCGTTTGTGGTGTGGATATCTATAGGATCCCTGACCAGGGACCTTTCAACTGCCTGCACCCGCTGTCTTCAACCTAGGTTGTGCTGCTCTTCCTACTTCGATAGATAGATAGATAGATAGATAGATAGATAGATAGATAGATAGATAGGAGAAAAGAATATGATATGTACCTAGATAGATAGAACAGGTGAAACTCGAAAAATTAGAATATTGTGCAAAAGTTATTTATTTCAGTAATGCAACTTAAAAGGTGAAATTAATATATAAGAGACTCATTACATTCAAAGCAAAATAGTTCAAGCTGTGATTTGTCATAATTGTGATGATTACAGCTTACAGCTCATGAAAACCCCAAATCCACAATATATTATATGATTTGGGGAGCCATGTCATCTGCTGGTGTTGGTCCACTGTGCTTCATTAAAGGCGTACTCCAATGGAAAACTTTTTTTTTTTTTTTAATCAACTGGTGCCAGAAAGTTAAACAGACTTGTAAATGACTTCTATTAAAAAATCTTAATCCTTCACAGTGCTCTTTGCTGACATCTTTGTCCATTTTAGGAACATTTTAGGAATTGTAGTATTCAGCAGCTAATAAGTACTGGAATGATTAAGATTTTTTAATAGAAGTAATTTACAAATCCGTTTAACTTTCCGGCACCAGTTGATTTAAAAAAAAAGAAAGTTTTCCACTGGTGTACCTCTTTAAGTCCAGTGTTAACGCATCCATCCATCCATCTTGAGCACAGATTTGAGCACTTCATGCTTCCTTTCCTTTTAAGTTGAATTAATGAAATACAATGGACTTGTGCACGATATTCACATTTTTCAAGTTTCACCTGTATACATAAACTTCTGTCATTAGCTTATCCCCTATCCAAAGGATAGGGGATAAGATGTCTGTTCACGTGGGTCCCGCCACTTGGGACCCCTGCTATCTCGCATGCAGCACCCACCTTTGGGGGCTGCATGCAGCACTGCAGCCTCCGAGTCTGCCGGGTCACGACTACGAGGTTGGAGTATCATGACATCCCGACTCTGCCCCCATGTGACGTCATATCCCACCCCCGCACTGCAAGTCTATGGGAGGGGGCGTGATGGCCCCTCCCATAGACTTGCATTGTGGGGGCGAGGCAATGCAATGTAACTTAACAGGAAAGACTCGGAGGCTGCAGCACTGTGTGCAGCTCCCACAGCTGGGTGCTGCATGCGAGATAGCGGGGGTCCCCCATGATCAGACATCTTATCCCCCATCCTTTGGATAGGGGATAAGATGTCTTGGGGCCGGAGTACCCCTATAAAGGCAGGTGGCAATATCCCAGCTCAAAGGCAATCCTATCTTGCAAAGAAAGTCAATGCGACTTCTGGCACTTTGACAGGGAAGAATAAAGTTACCAGGGTTTTGAGCTGCGGTCCTGTCACTTGCCTCAAATGATAGGTATCCTTTAAGCCGTTTCTGTATAGGGGCATTCTCATTTCACAAAGTTATCCTCTATACACAGAATAAGGCCTGCCGAGAGTTTAGCTCAGCAATGTTGGGAAGCCCTATAGAGAATGAATTGAGAAATTGCCACACAGAGGTTGCTCGACCCGTTCATTCTAGGAAACAAAGCCCCATAATATGAATGGAAGGCTGGCCATCCATAGGGCTGTGCAGTTCATTCTGGGCAATAATATTCCAGTCAACAAAGTTATCCCCTTTCCTGTGGTGGGAGAAAACTTTGTGGGATCTATATCTATATATGTATCTAATATCTATCTCTATCTATATATCTAATATTCCAATGTATAGTTGGACAGCTTTAGAAAATATTTTATTTCTATACCATCCATACTTCCAGTAAATGTCCTCGTTTTGCTTAATACATAAGGAATTCATTGAACATCCACAATTACTTGTTTAACCTGATGGATCTGAGACTTTTTTTGACATTACTTACAAGGTAACTATGTATTTCCTAATGTCTTCATTCACTTCCTTGCAGGATCTGGCATGGATTGAAATAATATACATTTCAGATGTCTAATGGACTTTGGCATCAAACAGAGCTTTAAGAGATCGATCAGGATTGACATTTGCTCAGAATTCATCAAAATAACTGTTTATCCTGCCGCACGCTCGGCATATGTGAAAGTCATATAGGGCCTGTGTATATACGTCTACAACTGATTATACAGGTTATTGAAATAGTTCAAAAGCTCTGGAAAAACCTGAAGGCTTGAAAGGATGGAATAAGAATGGTTTAATTTACTTGGAGGATTATGAAGTGTTTTTTCGAGCCCAGTACTGGAACTTTCGCAAATACCACGTCAAACCTAGGGGCGCTGCACCTGTGGCTGCCGTGTGAAGTATTCTGCCAACATCCTTCTATATAATGAGGTCTCTTTTATGGATACAAAATACTTTGGTATTTATTGTAATGTTTTTGCGAAGGTAAATGTTTTTAAAATACAGATAATTAAACTATTTGCTCTCATTGAGCTGCATTTTTATTTGTCCCACAGACCTCTGTAGGGAAGACTGGCATTTAGGCAACAGAATGTTTTGCACCAGTGTTGTAAAACCACATTCAAACATAATGAAGATCTGAATAGATCTGAGAATTAATTGCAAATTTTTATTTTTTTTGCAGAATATGCAATCGGCAGTATCAGATCTTACCTCATATTTGCTGTGAAAATGCTGGCTTATTTATTAATGTAATATGTCAGGACACTCCCACTGCTTCCCTGCAGCTAGTGTAACATTACAGGGGTACTCAGGTGGAAAACAAATGTTTTCAAACCAATTGGTGCCAGAAAGTTAAACAGATTTGTAAACTATTTCTACTTAAAAATCTTAATCCCTCCAGTACTTATCAGCTGCTGTATACTGCAGAGGAAGATGTGTAGTTCTTTCCAGTCTGACCACAGTGCTCTCTACTGACATCTCTGTCCATGTCAGGAACTGTCCAGAGTAGAAGCAAATCCCCATATCAAACCTCTCCTGCTCTGGACAGTTCCTGACATGGACAGAGGTGTCAGCAGAGAGTACTGTGGTCAGACAGAAAAGAACAACCCAACTTCTTCTGGAGCATAAAGCAGCTAAGTACTGGAAGGGTTAAAATTTTTAAATAGAAGTAATTTAGAAATCTGTCTAACTTTCTGGCACCAGTTGGTTTGAAAAAAAAAAAATTCCCCTCCGGAGTACCCCTTTAATTTCTGCAGGGAAGCAGTTTAAAGGTTAACTCATCTAACATTGTACTGCAATGATGTTAGTGATATGGAGGCACTTGCAACCCCTATCCCAGGACAGTGCTGTGAGCAACATTGAACCCTGTGTTTTCCAGTTTACAGTTTGCACCAAATTTTAACACTCTCCCCCTGTGGCTGGATACCAGTCATGGCATAAGCCATTCAATATGTTTTTTAGCTCTATGCAGCTTTGCATAGAGCAGAGGAGAATAGCATCAGAAAACTGTTCTCCTCACCTGTCAGGTTCAGAAGTCCATCTCTCAGGCTCCTGAGGGTCCTCCTTAATGTTGCACTTGGGACTTGACAGATTCTCTTTAATGTCCACCCACTATACAAATATTATTGGCAAAATATTTTTGATCTCATATCTATCTATCTATCTGTGGTAGGCCTCTGGGATAGTGGTAGTGTAATCAGGGTTTTGCTTCAGTATATCAGGGGTTAAGGTTAACTCTATTGTTCGTGACGCCAGGCTGAGGGCTAGTATGAGGTCATTCTCCGGCCTATCGCCGCCCTTCCCAGTAATGATAGGTGCATGCATAAAATGACTGAAGGTCCACAAGGTAGTTGAACTTGAACTTGGATAAACATTACTTAAAGGCTTGCGGTACATCCAATGAACAGTAACAGTTTCATTCAAACAGCCTCTATACACTTCAGTGACTGACAGTTGTTGCGGACCTTGACTTTTGATATAAGTCCCTGAATTTAGGGTTAATTGCGAAGATCCGTCTGGACTTAGGGGATAGATAAGGTCCGGTGATCTTGCAGAGTGCTCAGGGATTGATACACTCACAGTTTAGTAATGATCAGCCATTGCCACAAGGCTCGGGCCTAACTCACTAATGACAGCAGCGCAGATCCTCCTCTCACAACAGCCCACGAGGAAAGAGAGATGTTACTTGCTTGGCTGCACAGGAACAAGCAAGAGAGCAATGGCCGCCGCTCCCTTATATGGGCAGGGGCAGGGCCGTTTTAATTGGTCCAAATATCTGTCACTCACCGTTACAAGGAACGATGGGTGCAATACGTCATAGGGACCTCCAAAGGTCCTTAAGCAAAAACCATAGAGTTTACCTGATCACGTGACCCGCAGGTCCTGCTACACTCCGTACAGGTAATTAACCAGTTATATACATTTATACAATTATATTTATATAAATCCTGAATAAACTGTTAGATTTACTAATTCCTAGATGAGAGGTGACAAGGGGCGGACTAGATAAGAAGGACCCCGATGTCCTAGGGACTCTGGCTATGGGGACCTATATACAGGTACCGTATAGGATGCAGTACCGGGACACCACATATCTATCATCTATCTATTTATTTACAGTGTCTATCTTTTTTTTTATCTATTAATACAATAATTGTTATTTAGGATATGATGATAATGAACATAATAAGTAATAAAATGATATACTACTAGTACTACGAATGATGTTTATTTTATATTTAAATGGGCACTGTCAGATACAAAAACTTTGTAAACTTTGGCAAAACAGTAACCTATCTAATATACTTGATGAGAAAATTTTATTTCCTCTTTATAGAAATCATGGCACATACAATCATGGCTTATATAAGCTGAAGTACAGGCATGAACAAAGTCCAGTAAGTGAGGGTGGGCTAGCACTCCTCTGTGCTCTCTCCTGTCTGATAGGACTCCTCTGTGCTCTCTCCTGTCTGATAGGACTCCTCTGTGCTCTCTCCTGTCTGAGAGTACTCCTCTGTGCTCTCTCCTGTCTGATAGGACTCCTGTGTGCTCTCTCCTGTCTGATAGCACTCCTCTGTACTCTCTCCTGTCTGATAGCACTCTTCTGTACTCTCTCCTGTCTGACAGGACTCCTCTGTGCTCTCGCCTGTCTGATAGCACTCCTCTGTGCTCTCTCCTGTCTGATAGTACTCCTCTGTGCTCTCTCCTGTCTGTTAGTACTCCTCTGTGCTCTCTCCTGTCTGATAGCACTCCTCTGTGCTCTCTCCTGTCTGATAGGACTCCTCTGTGCTCTCTGTCTGATAGCACTCCTCTGTGCTCTCTCCTGTCTGATAGGACTCCTCTGTGCTCTCTCCTGTCTGATAGGACTCCTCTGTGCTCTCTCCTGTCTGAAAAGACTCCTCTGTACTCTCTCCTGTCTGATAGGACTCCTCTGTGCTCTCTCCTGTCTGATAGGACTCCTCTGTACTCTCTCCTGTCTGATAGGACTTCTCTGTGGTCTCTCCTGTCTGATAGGACTCCTCTGTGCTCTCTCCTGTCTGATAGGAATCACTTTCTGGACTTGGCCCATGCCTGTGCTTTAGCTTGGAAAAAGCCATGATTTTATAAGTCATGATTTCTATAAAAAGGAAATAAAAATTTCTTATGAAGTATATTAGAAAGGTTAATGTTTTGCCAAGATGTACAACATATAAAGAATTTTGTATCTGAGAGTGCCCATTTAACATTATCATTAAAATATCTTTATGTATAAATATGTTATATATGTTGTATCTGCTTGTGTCTGATCACAAAACAGTGAATAAAGTGCAAGTCCAATCTCACTATTTTTTAAAATATTTCTTTGTATATATTTTTTTTTTTACCCTATACATTTATTGCGTGTTTTCCGGAATTCTGGTTGTAAGACGTTCGGACTTTCATGGCTTGCAGCACTGAACATTTGGGTTTTTTGTTTCATTGTTGTAAACTAGATTTATGAATATGTTTGGAAAATACTTTTGTTTTACAGATTCTCATTATTCATGTAGAAATTAGATACCTTGTTGTTTGCTTAGAGGAAGTTCCAGGTCACTGAATAGAAAACTGGCCAGATCAAAGATGTACTGAAAAATTGTTTCCATCTGCAAAGCTTGCTTATAATTGTGATGTAAATTTAATGTACTGAATATCTACTTTAAAATATATATATATTTTAAATAAAATTTTACTATAAAAAATAAATAAAATGAAATGCACTTGTGAGTGGGAAATGTAAATAGTATACATATGTATAGATAGATAGAGCCTTAAAAGTCACAGCTATGGAAATTGATGAAGCTGAGAGTTAGGGTGCTCTTTTATGGAGCTCAAAGATAAGTGGATTGATTTTTGTTTCTTATGAAGAAGGTGGGGTTTGTCTCCTTAACCTCCTAAACTACTATGGAATACAAATACTATTGATAACTGAAACAAATCTGTAGTGGGAGCATCCCAGACATCACCTTGGTCTCCCGTGAGTCTGACATATTGCAGGTAGCAGATCTTGCTAATGTGTCCAGTCTAAGAAGTCATGTTTTAGCTAAATAACTCAGCAGTACAGAGTCTTAACTTATGGTAAATTGATTTAACAGTGCAACAGTGTACACTGAAAATTAGCCTCAAATATCGTGTCCGTATATTTTTTTATGTTGTCTACATATTTGTGCTTTAAGGAGTGTTTTTGTAGCTCTTTTGGAAGTTTTTATTTTTAAGGTATTTTAAAGGTGTTTGTTTTATTATTTAATTTATTTTATGTTTCAAGTATTTTTACAGGGGTTATTCAGTGTTTATTCAGTGTTTCAGGGGTTCGACCACTGGGATCCCCTGTGATCTCCAGTACAGATCGACAGGCTCCCTCCATGCTTTCTCTATTGGAGTGCCAGAGACCAGGGCTCGTGTATCTCTGGCTCTCCCATACAGATGCATTGAGAGGGGCATGTCGGCCACTGCTTTATGCTGTGGTCAACACAGCTGTTTGAAAGCCAGGGCACCAGGCATGAGGTCATGGTGGTAGCATCTATTGGACCCCCGTGATCAGACACTTATAACCTATTCCGTGGAGTACCCCTTTAGGCATTTGCTGTGGAATGACACACTGCCCCCAACTACGGGTGTGATGACCTGGGAAGCTAAAACGTATGACAGTAAGTCACCCCTGTTACTGATAAGAGGAACACTAACAGCTGTATAGGTCATCCTTTGACCCCATATGTTGCCTCTCATGGTAGGGCTTCCAGTTGGCATGTTTTAGCAGGATGTTGCTCTCCCACACACAGCAAGGGTTTTCCAGTCAGGCCAAGAAAGATTTCAACACTTTCTTGGCCTGCCTGGCCGCTAGATTTATCAACAATAGAGCATTTATGGGACCCACTGAGATGCCAGCTTATCCTTATCCTCCAATATTGTAATAACTTCCATATATCACCATTACATTTACACATAACAACTCTCAAGTCCTTTTTTTTTTCCATAAGCCTATTTACTAAAGCTTATATTACAAATTAGCACATAGGTTGTCTTGAAGCTTTATTTGTATAGGACAAGGGAACCTCATAAACACTCCATCCACCTGTAGGCCAAAAAATTTGTCCCCAATTTGGGTGCTGGGTTTAAAAAAAACAAGACCAAGAGACTTTGGGGAGAATTTTTTTTATTAGTGGTAGAGCAGTTTTGTTGTGTATATTTGGCACAAATGTCACAATGGTGTTTTTGCAAAAATAAAACTATGTCTTTCCACTTGGTGTAGCTGTAAGTCTTTTTTTTGTAGAAAGTGGTATTGTGGAATCATTTTCCTGTATAGCTTTGGAGTAGTAATGTTTTTGTGAAATGCATCTTTTATCATTGAAAAAAAATTGAGCAAAACATGAAATTTTGGTTTAAACTCATGCCCGCCTGTACCACGCTTCTACATGACTACATATCAGCAACTTTGCTATTTATGAAGAATGTAATGTACACCACATAAATAAATGTGGGGCAAGTACACAAGATTTATGCTCAGGAAAACAGGGGTAAAAAGAACTTGATTTACACATACAATGATAAATCCCCCTAGGGTCAATTCCCTTAGCTTTCCATTTGCTGAAATGCACTTTTCTCTGCAGAGGGGAGTCCTACACCTTAGTAAATATCATATATGACCAAAGATACAAGAGACTATATTTTGATAATTTTGCTAAATGTTTTGCACACATAGGATGCAATGACTAACTCATTCTTTGTGGACATAGAAAGAGACTGAACATTCATTGCTCTGTGCGCATTTTAAGACTGGATGACTACACTTCCTACCCTTGACACTTTAAACACACTGTGTGTGTCTTTTTCTTGGAACTATTTGGTCCCACCTTAACAAGTGGGATAGTTTTCACTGACATAAAATACTGATTTGTAGACAAGGGGATGAAATGGCTAATAGTGTAATAAAACAAACTGTTTAGCTCCTGCTTCAAAGACACCAGCATCTGTTGCGGGGAGAGAGTCTAAATTGCCTCCATCTATAAACGTATTACATCAATGTCAACTGCCAAGAATTTAATAGGTTTAAGGGTGGTCATTTCTCTGTGGGGGGAATGGTAAAATTCCTATGGAAATCATCAAATTAAAAAAATATATACTTGGAGGCAAAGAGCCAAACCAACAGATGTTTCACCCTGTTTGCCCTAGAAAGATGTTAGTTATTGAGCAATGAAGATATAGAATCATAGACAAGATACCTCGGTCATTATCAAATCAGAAGTTTATGTACCAGAAGCCTGGTCTGACAGAACATGTAAATATGGCAAAGCCAAGTTTGTCATATGACACAATTCCTTGTCATTATAATGTTATCTGTAGTTTTCTATTAGACTGCAGGTAAACCTAAATATATTATCGTAATTTAAGAGTTAAAGGGTTTTTCCAACATATTGATCATTGAGGGGTTATCTGTCAGAATCCCCTGTGATTTAAAGAAGGAAATGGGCCCTAAAGGTAGCTAAGTGCTGCAGGACCTTCACAGTGTTTTCCTGCATAAGCAATGCTCCTGGTCACTTTCTGTGCAGGATCCCATTAACCAGCTCTCATGTCCTGATGATGCAAGAGCTTTGCATACTGTTCTCGCTCTGTGCGGTGCCACTGCGCATATGCCGGTTCAATTCACAGCATCCAGCAGCTGTGTAAAATCTTCATGTGCATGCGCTCTGCAGACAGAGTGCTGCACTCAGGGGACACGCGTCTCTACGTCACTAGGATGTGGAGTTGAAGATAATGAATATGCAAACAACGGGGGCTGGCTGTCTGCCGATGGGGGCCCCGCCTTGAATGCACGATCCTTAGACCAAAGAGCGGAATTTCAGAGGGGCATAACTCGGCGGCCAGTGGATTAAAAAAAAGTAAGTGACTCCTGTATGGACTCCTGTTCACACACACTATAACCCAGTGTATTGGGTTTAGTGTGGGTGAACTGGCTGACATTTTTCCTTTAATATTGTCCAGGCACCAATTATGGTACATCTTCTCTCTGCAGAGTTTGACATCTGGACATCACAAGCTCTATATGAAGGCAATAATCATTATGACCCTGCCAAACACTGCACCAAGAATATAATACTGCCACACTCTGTGCCCTGAATAAAACCCTGATACATTCTGTGCCCTGAATATAACTCTGCCACATTCTGTTCCCTGAATATAACTCTGCCACATTCTGTTCCCTGAATATTACCCTGCCACATTCTGTGCCCTGAATATAACCCTGTCACACACTGTACCCTGAAAATAATACTGCTATCCCTATACTGTCCTCCTTCATACCCCTCTATTGTCACCATCCTCTCTTACCCCCAGACCCCCGTGTCCTCCCCCAAGACCACAATGTCCTTTTCCAGACCCCTCTCTCCTCCTCCTCCAGCCAGACCCTATGTGCCTCCCAGATCCCTTTGTTCTCCTCCTCAAGACTACTATGCCCCTGACCTCTCTGTCCTCCTCCTCCAGACCCCATACCCCCCCCGACTCCTCTGTCCTCCTCCTCCAGACCCCTATGACCCCCCAGACCCCTCTGTTCCCTCCTCCAGACCCCTAATCCCCCCTATAGACTTATCTGCACCCAACAGATTTCTAAGTCTCGCCATGCTATGTCCTCAGTACACAGGCAGCGCAGGAGATTACAGACAATGGAATTTCCAAACCTTACCTCTGCTCCTCCATGACTAGTGTGAGAAGAGTGTATAAGGAGACGTGCCTGCGCGGCACAGCTCATAAAGTTGCAACCGCTGGCCACAGCTCTTAAAGCAGCGACCTACGGCCTCAGCTCTAAAAACGCTGACCACCACCTGCAGTTTTAAAGCAGCCGCTGACTGCAACTCTTAAAGTGGGTCCGCGGCTACAGTCCAGCACTGGCTTTAGGTGAGGTTCCCAACCACCAACCTTGTACTGTTTGTAGATAGTTTGTAAAGAGTATGCCTTCTACTGGATGAGTTCAATAAAATTTTCATTGAAGAAACATAGAGTTTGCCTAAACTGTGTTTCTCGATGACAGATTTGACACCCGGCCATGGTCCCTTTATTAAACTTTTGATTGTGTTATGTCTTTGTTCAAGTAGAGGTACAAGGCTGTCACCATAAGTGAAAAGGAAATAGCCCCGCCTACTCAAAAGCCCACTAAATCCTAGATAACACACTTAGCCTGGGGCATTGCTATTTTGTTTCCATGCTATCTGGCCTTTATGCCATGTTGTGATTTGGGTTTGATAATTAAAGCTCAGTCTCTTTACAAACCACCAAGCACTATGTGTCTCTACAACCCCAGTGATTTCATGCACAAGCTGAGGCCACTTTCACATGGCGGTATTGAGATCAGTATTTTAAGAGAGCATTTGTAAGCCAAAACCAGGGGTGAAAGAAACACACACACACACACACACACACACACACACATATATATATATATATATATATATATATATATATATACACACACACAGTGGGGCAAAAAAGTATTTAGTCAGCCACCAATTGTGCAAGTTCTCTCACTTAAAAAGATGAGAGAGGCCTGTAATTTTCATCATAGATATACCTCAACTATTAGAGACATAATGAGAAAAAAAAATCGATAAAATCACATTGTCTGATATTAAAATAATTTATTTGCTAATTATCCTGGAAAATAAGCATTTGGTCACCTACAAACAAGCAAGATTTCTGGCTGTCACAGACCTGTAACTTCTTTGTTAAGAGTCTCCTCTGTCCTCCACTCGTTACCTGTATTAATGGCACCTGTTTGAACTTATCAGTATAAAAGACACCTGTCCACAACTTCAAACAGTCACACTCCAAACTCCACTATGTCCAAGACCAAAGAGCTGTCGAAGGACACCAAAAACTAAATTGTAGGCCTGCACCAGGCTGGGAAGACTGCATCTGCAATAGGCAAGCAGCTTGGTGTAAAGAAATCAACTGTGGGTGCAATTATTAGAAAATGGAAGACATACAAGACCACTGATAATTTCCCTCGATCTGGGTCTCCATGCAAGATGTCACCCAATGGTGTCAAAATAATCACAAGAACGCAAAAATCTCCACACAGGGGGACCTAGTGAATGACCTGCAGAGAGCTGGGACAAAAGTAACAAAGGCTACCAACAGTAACACACTACGCCACCAGGGACTCAAATCATGCAGTGCCAGACGTGTCCCCCTGCTTAAGCCAGTACATGTCCAGGTCTGTCTGAAGTTTGCTAGAGAGCATTTGGAAGATCCAGAAGAGGATTGGGAGAATGTGATATGGTCAGATGAAACCAAAGTAGATGCTGAGTTGCATTCAAAGAACACCATACCTACTGTGAAGCATGGGGGTGGAAACATCATGCTTTGCAGCGGTTTTTCTGCCAAGGGATTAGGACGACTGATCCATGTAATGGAAAGAAAGAATGGTGCCATGTATCATGATATTTTGAGTGAAAATCTCCTTCTATTAGCAAGGGCAATGACGATAAAATGTGGCTGGGTCTTCCAGCATGACAATGATCCCAAACACACAGCCGGGGCAACGAAAGAGTGGCTTCGTAAGAAGCATTTCAAGGTCCTGGATTGGCCTAGCCAGCCTCCAGATCTCAACCCGATTTAAAACCTTTGGAGGGAGTTGAAAGTCTGTGTTGCTCAGCGACAGCCCCTAAACATCACTGCCCTAGAGGAGATTTGCATGGAGGAATGGGCAAAAATACCAGCAACAGTGTGTGAAAACCTTGTGGAGACTTGCAGAAAACGTTTGACCTCTGTCATTGCCAACAAAGGGTATATAAGAAAGTACTTGGATGAACTTTTCTTATTGACCAAATACTTATTATCTACCATAATATGCAAATAAATACTTTAAAAATCAAACAATGTGATTTTATGTTTTTTTTTTCTCATTATGTCTCTCATAGTTGAGGTATACCTGTTACGCCTAGCGCTCCGGGTCCCCGCTCCTCCCCGGAGCGCTCACGGCGTCTTTCTCCCTGCAGCTCCCCGGTCAGTCCCGCTGACCGGGAGCGCTGCTCTGTCATGGCCGTTGGGGATGCGATTCGCACAGCGGGACGCGCCCGCTCGCGAATCGCATCCCAGGTCACTTACCCGTTCCCGTCCCCTGCTGTCATGTGCTGGCGCGCGCGGCTCCGCTCTCTAGGGCGCGCGCGCGCCAGCTCCCTGAGACTTAAAGGGCCAGTGCACCAATGATTGGTGCCTGGCCCAATTAGCTTTATTGGCTTCCACCTGGTCCCTGACTATATCTATCCTCCTCCCATGCACTTCCTTGCCGGATCTTGTTGCCCTTGTGCCTAGTGAAAGCGTTTTGTGTGTTTAAAACCCTGTGTACCAGAACTTCTGCTATCTCCCCTGACTACGAACCTTGCCGCCTGCCCCCGACCTTCTGCTACGTCCGACTTTGCTTCTGCCTACTCCCTTGTACCTCGCCTATCTTCAGCAGCCAGAGAGGTGAGCCGTTGCTAGTGGATACGACCTGGTCACTACCGCCGCAGCAAGACCATCCCGCTTTGCGGCGGGCTCTGGTGAAAACCAGTAGTGTCTTAGAACCGGTCCACTAGCACGGTCCTCGCTATCCCTCTCTGGCACAGAGGATCCACCTCCTGCCAGCCGGCATCGTGACAGTAGATCCGGCCATGGATCCCGCTGAAGTTCCTCTGCCAGTTGTCGCTGACCTCCCTACGCTGGTCGCCCAGCAAGCTCGTCAGATCGCCCAGCAGTCGCAACAGATAGCGCAACAAGATCACCAGCTGTCGTACTTGACCACCATGACACAGCAACTCCAGTCACAACTACAGCAAGTACAGTCGCAGCTACAGCAGCAACAACCATCTCCTCCGCCAGCTCCTGCACCTCTTCCGCGGCGAGTGGCCGCTCCTAGCCTCCGCCTGTCCTTGCCGGACAAATTTAATGGGGACTCTAAGTTTTGCCGTGGCTTTCTTTCGCAATGTTCCTTGCACTTAGAGATGATGTCGGATCAGTTTCCTACTGAAAGGTCTAAGGTGGCTTTCGTAGTCAGCCTTCTGTCTGGAAAAGCCCTGTCATGGGCCACACCGCTCTGGGACCGCGATGACCCCGTCACTGCCTCTGTACACTCCTTCTTCTCGGAAATTCGAAGTGTCTTTGAGGAACCTGCCCGAGCCTCTTCTGCTGAGACTGCCCTGCTGAACCTGGTCCAGGGTAATTCCTCCGTTGGCGAGTACGCCATACAATTCCGTACTCTTGCTTCTGAACTATCCTGGAATAATGAGGCTCTCTGCGCGACCTTTAAAAAAGGCCTATCCAGCAACATTAAAGATGTTCTGGCCGCACGAGAGACTCCTGCTAACCTGCATGAACTCATTCATCTAGCCACTCGCATTGACATGCGTTTTTCTGAGAGGCATCAAGAGCTCCGCCAGGAAAAAGACTTAGATCTCTGGACACCTCTCCCACAGTCTCCACTGCAATCTGCGCCTAGGCCTCCCGCCGAGGAGGCCATGCAAGTGGATCGGTCTCGCCTGACCCTGGAAGAGAGGAATCGCCGTAAGGAAGAGAATCTTTGTCTGTACTGTGCCAGTACTGAACATTTTTTGGTGGATTGCCCAATCCGTCCTCCACGTCTGGGAAACGCACGCTCGCACTCAGCTCTCGTGGGTGTGGCGTCTCTTGATGCCAAGTCGGCTTCTCCACGTCTCACGGTACCTGTTCGGATTTCCACTTCAGCCAGCTCTCCCCTCTCAGCCGTGGCCTGTCTGGACTCTGGAGCTTCTGGGAATTTTATTCGGGAGTCCTTTGTGAATAAATTCCGCATTCCGGTGACCCGTCTTGTCAAGCCACTCCACATTTCCGCGGTCAACGGAGCCAGGTTGGATTGCACCGTGCGTTACCGCACGGAGCCCCTCCTAATGTGCATCGGACCTCATCACGAGGAGATTGTATTTTTTGTCCTTCCTAATTGCTCTTCTGAAGTTCTCCTTGGACTACCCTGGCTTCAACACCATTCCCCAACCCTGGATTGGTCCACTGGGGAGATCAAGAGTTGGGGTCCCTCTTGTTCCAAGGACTGCCTTCAACCGGTTCCCAGTACTCCCTGCCGTGACCCTGTGGTTCCTCCTGTATCCGGTCCCCCTAAGGTCATTAAGGACTCTGCCTGCCACAGGAAATGCCCCTCCCCCCCTCCCAGTTCCATCAGGCAAGCTTCTGTGTCCCCTCATGGCCCTCGTCCTGGTGTCACACTGCCCCGTGCCAGGTCTCGCCCTCTGCCCTCTCTCCCCATTCCTACTCCTGCGGTTCTGCCTGCCGTTGAGGAATCCCTCCATCCTTTCCCGGTGTCCTCATCCCAGGGGAGGCAGTTACCCGATAAAGAGAAGGGGAGACCTAAGGGGGGGGGTACTGTTACGCCTAGCGCTCCGGGTCCCCGCTCCTCCCCGGAGCGCTCAAGGCGTCTTTCTCCCTGCAGCTCCCCGGTCAGTCCCGCTGACCGGGAGCGCTGCTCTGTCATGGCCGTTGGGGATGCGATTCGCACAGCGGGACGCGCCCGCTCGCGAATCGCATCCCAGGTCACTTACCCGTTCCCGTCCCCTGCTGTCATGTGCTGGCGCGCGCGGCTCCGCTCTCTAGGGCGCGCGCGCGCCAGCTCCCTGAGACTTAAAGGGCCAGTGCACCAATGATTGGTGCCTGGTCCAATTAGCTTAATTGGCTCCCACCTGGTCCCTGACTATATCTAACCTCCTCCCTTGCACTTCCTTGCCGGATCTTGTTGCCCTTGTGCCTAGTGAAAGCGTTTTGTGTGTTTAAAACCCTGTGTACCAGAACTTCTGCTATCTCCCCTGACTACGAACCTTGCCGCCTGCCCCCGACCTTCTGCTACGTCCGACTTTGCTTCTGCCTACTCCCTTGTACCTCGCCTATCTTCAGCAGCCAGAGAGGTGAGCCGTTGCTAGTGGATACGACCTGGTCACTACCGCCGCAGCAAGACCATCCCGCTTTGCGGCGGGCTCTGGTGAAAACCAGTAGTGTCTTAGAACCGGTCCACTAGCACGGTCCTCGCTATCCCTCTCTGGCACAGAGGATCCACCTCCTGCCAGCCGGCATCGTGACAATACCTATGATGAAAATTACAGGCATCTCATCTTTTTTAGTGGGAGAACTTGCGCAATAGGTGGATGACTAAATACTTTTTTGCCCCACTATATATATATATATATATATATATATATATATTGATTCACCATGCTGACCAAAATATGCCCCTGTGAAAGTGGCCTTAGTCCAAGTTTGTGGACTGTTTATTATTCTTTCATCAGACCGGGACTCCTGAACTGTCCTTTTGTATTATGGTAGCTTGTGCTGGCCGGCTGACAATGTGTTCTACATCTGTGTATAATTGTGCACTATTCATTGGACTACATAATATATAGATCCTCATGTGAACAGTAAAGTCTCCACTGAAAAAAACTCCAGACACATATTTATCAGACAATTTCTGCCTACTAAGTAATACACCTGGGATAAAGGCGGAATATGCCATTAATAGCATTGAGGATGGCACCATGGCATTACCTGGTGGCTTAACTAGAATTTTTAATCTATATATATAAAACTCAATGTGTGTATGTATGTATGTATGTATGTGTGTATGTTCCAGCATCACGTCCAAACGGCTAAAGATATTAACATGAAACTTGGCCACATGTTACTTATATGTCAACAACAAACATAACTTCCAAACGGCATAACTTCCAAACGGCTGGAGATATTTCGATAATACTTGGTCACATGTTACTTCTATGTCCACTTAAAATATAGGATAGTTAATTTAACCCTTCACTACCCCCATTTGTGAGGGTCAGGGTTTTTGTTTGGTCAGGATAGGAGGACGGGATAGGAGGTCGAGATAGGAGGACGGAATAGGAGGTCAGGATATGAGGTCGAGATAGGAGGTCGGGATAGGAGGACGGGATATGAGGACGGGATAGGAGGTCAGGATAGGAGGTCAAGATAGGAGGATGGGATAGATGGGCTGGATGGGAGGACGGGATAGGAGGTCGGGATAGGAGGTCGAGATAGGAGGTCGAGATAGGAAGTCGAGATAGGAGGTCGAGATAGGAGGAGGGGATAGGAGGACGGGATAGGAGGACGGGATAGGAGGTCGAGATAGGAAGTCGAGATAGGAGGTCGAGATAGGAGGAGGGGATAGGAGGTCGGGATAGAAAGTCGGGATAGGAGGTCGGGATTGGAGGACGGGATGTGAGGATGGGATATGAGGTCGAGATATGATGACGGGATAGGAGGTCGGGATAGGAGGTCAGGATATGAGGACGGGATATGGGGTTGGGATATGACAACAATATATGAGGACGGGATATGAAGTCAAAAGGTTCCTCCCCAACAAGGATTAGGAAGGAAAAACCGGGCAACGCCGGGTACTCAGCTAGTCTATATAAAAAACTCAATGGCCCTTATTTACTATTCTAAACCCGACTTGTTTTGTCGTTTTTTTTGTCGCATCTTTGTCTGCGACATGTCGCAGACATCGTGCGCCAATCTGCGACACGATGCAACATTTTTTTCCGATGGACCCGATTTGGATTCTCCCAACCCCGAAAAAGGGGGGTAACCCGACATTTCTGAGCTTTCCCACGTATTTATAAAGCTTTCCAACCCAAATTTGTTGAATTGTTGTGGATTTTTTCCCTACAACTCAGAGGAGTTGGAAACCAAGCCAAAAAAGCGCACGTGCGACAAACAGGATGCAACATAATAATAAATACCAGGGGGAAAAAGCAATCGTGTAAGAAAGCAACATAGACTTACAACCCGATTTTCTAAGTAAATGAGGGCCAATGTGTGTATGTGTGTATGTATGTATATATGTGTGTATCAGGAACCGGACTGGAAGTGGGTAGTGGATCCTCTGTGTTAGTGAGGCGATGGCGTGGGCCGTACCAGGGGACTGGTTCTAAGAAGTTACTGGTTTTCACCAGAGCCCGCCGCAAGGCAGGATGGACTTGCTGCGGCGGTAACTCCCAGGTTGTATCCCCCGATAGCGACTCAACCTCACTAACAGCTGAGATAGGCATAGTACACAAGGATAAGGCGCGGGCAAGGTCGGACGTAGCAAGAGGTCAAGGCTGGTGGCAAAGGTCTGGATACACAAGCTTTGAAACACACAGAATGCTTTCTCAGGGCACTAGGCAACAAGATCCGGCAGGGACAGGAAGGGGAAGTGGTCTTTTATAGTGTAGGGAGTGATTGGAACTAATTGGGCCAGGCACCAATTAATGGTGCACTGGCCCTTTAAATCTGAGAGACCCGGCGCGCGTGCGCCCTAGAGAGCGCCGGGACTGAGCAGGAGGACAAGGCCGGTGAGTGATCGCATCCCCGCCGAGAGACACAGAGCAGCGCTCCCGGTCTGCGAGTCTGACCGGGGCGCTGCAAGCAGGAGTGCAACGCTCCGAGCGCTCCGGGGAAGAAACGGGACCCGGAGCGCTCGGCGTTACAGTATGTATGTTCCAGCATCACGTCCAAATGGGTAAAGATATTAACATGAAACTTGGCACACATGATACTTATATGTCAACAACAAACATAGGCTAGGTGATTTAACCCCTACTCACCCCCATTTGTCAGGGGTGGGGTTTATGTTTAAAGTCCCATACAAGTCAATGGGAAATATGTGTTACTGCGTAACTTCCAAATGGCTGGAGATATTTCGATAATACTTGGTCACATGTTACTTATATGTCCACTTAAAATATAGGATAGGTAATTTAACCCTTAACTACCCCCATTTGTGAGGGTCGGGTTTTTTTGTTTAAAGTCCCATGCAAAATGGGAAATGTATGTTCCCACATAACTTACAGCTGGAGATATTTCAATACCTGGTACGCATATTACAGGTCGGGATAGGAGGTCGGGATATGAGGTCAGGATAGGAGAACAGGATAGGAGGACCAGGATAGGCGGACCGGAATAGCAAGAACGGGATATGATGATGGGATAGGAGGTCGAGATAGGAGGTCAAGATTGGAGGACGGGATAGGAGGTCAGGATAGGAGGTCGGGATATGCGGTTGGGATATGACAACAACATATGAGGATGGTATATGAAGTCAAAAGCTTGCTCTGTTGATTTTCCTCCACAACAAGGATAAGAAAGGAAAAACCGGGCAACGCCAGGTACTCAGCTAGTCTATATATAAAACTCAATGGGGGAGATGTATCATTGTTGTTGTTGGTAGACTTTTTTGTAGATCATTTTGGTTGGTCTAAATTTGGTTCAATTTCTCCAAATTTATCAAACTTGTGCAAGCCCCATGATAAATTTCGTGCAATGGTCTAAATCTCCACACAGTTCTATTTGTAGACCTGTTCTACACCTCACAGGAAAAGTGGTGTATCCTGGACACTGGGCTTTTGTTCTATTGTTTTTCAGGATTCCACTGAGGTTTTTTTTGTCCACCAGCAAAAACACCTGAAAAACGGTCCCAGCTTTTCCTGCATTTTGGTAATTTTTCTTGGGGGAGATTTATCAAAAACTGTACAGAGGAGGAGTAGTGCAGTTGCCCATGGCAACCAATCAGATTGCTTATTTAAAAATGAAAGGAGCAATCTGATAGGTTGCTATGGGCAACTGCACCGCTCTTCCTCTACATAGGTTTTGATTAATCTCCCCCTTGTGTTTTTTCTTGCATTTTTGCTGGTGTGCGGAAACAAACATTTTTGTACTGTGTGCATTTTTTTCACTGCCTTCAGGTACTACTCCATGGGTCGGATGCAGAGCGCCCGCCCCACGGAGTGTAAGGAGGTAAGGAGTGATGTATAGCATATACATATACAGGGTGCAGAGCATCACTACTTACCTCCGCCCGCTGTATAGTATACAGGGGGCATAGTGTATCCATGTATACTATACAGGAGCCCAGCAAGGAAAGAGTTAACCCACACTGCTGCTGAGCAGTTCTGAGTTAAATCTTTGTGCGCTCTCCTGTATATACAGCCATCTATAGATGACTGTATATACAGGATACAGTAGGCAGACAAGAACAATTGGAGGCTCCCTGTTACACACTGCAGTATGGGCGCACTCACCAGGTGAGATCGCAAATGATGTCCTAACCTTTTTTTTTTTCTCATTTCAGATACGTGAATGGGGAGGACTACATCAGATTCAGTGTATTGCGATGATGACCAGCTTTTTTTAATGTCAATAAAAGGTTTAATGAGGGCTGTGTGGGGAGTGTTTTTTTTTTTTAAATACATTTTTTCAGTGTGTCGTGTTTTTTTTTATTGAATTTTTCAGGCTTTGTAGTGGAAGCTGTCTTGTAGACGGAATCTATTACTAAGCCGGGCTTAGCGTTAGTCACAAAAACAGCTAGCGCTAACCCCCAATTCTTACCCCGTTACCCACCGCCACAGGGTTGCCGGGAAAAGCCAGTACCAACAGGCCTGGAGTGTCAAAAATAGCGCTCCTGGGCCTAGGCGGTAACAGGCTGGGGTTATTTAGGTTGGGGAGAGCCAGTAACAATAGTCCTCGCCCACCCTGGTTACGTCAGGCTGTTGCTGATTGGTTGGTATCTGACTGACACTGACTGACTCACACCCATATTTTCAGTGTCAGTCAGACACCAACCAATCAGCAACAGCCTGACATTACCAGGATGGGCGAGGACCATTGTTACTGGCCCTCCCCAGCCTAAATAACCCCAGCCTGTTACCACCTAGGCCAAGGAGCGCTAATTTTGATGCTCCGGGCCTGTTGGTACCGGCTCTTCCCGGCACCCCTGTGGCGGTGAGTACCGGGGTAATAATTGGGGGTTAGCGCTAGCTGTTTTTGGTGCTAACGCTAACCCCAGCTTAGTAATAGATTCCGTCTACAAGACGGCTTCCACTACTAAGCCTGTAATTTCAATTATAAAAAACACAACACATGAAATAAAAAATTTATTTAAAAAAAAATCTCCACCACAGCCCTCGTTAACCCTTTTAGTGACATTAAAAAACGCTGGTCATCGTCACAGTCCACCAAATCTCAGGTAGTCCTCTCATTCACTTATCTGAAATGACAAGAAAATAAAAACACGAAAAATGGGTTAGAGCGCGCATAATGCAGTGTGTTTCTAAAGAGGGAGCCTCCAATTGTTGCTAAACTACAACTCCCATCATGGGGGCTGTAGGTAAACAACAGCTGGAGTCTCCCTGTTTGGGAACACACTGCCAAAAAGGCTCTGTTCCCATTATGCAAAATGCATAATGAGAACAGAGCCATACTTACCACACTGGGTTCAGGCCTGGACTGTGATGTCCGGCCCCACTGACCTTTATATGTTATAAATCTTTATGATACACACTGCCCGTCCTCCTCTTCTTTCTGCTGATACCGGAGACGCGCAGCTTCTGCTTTCACTATAGTCAGAGCGCCCCCTGCCGTTGTCTGGCCCCAGCCCTGTGCAGTGTGGAGGCAGGGAGGGAATTCTCTGTCTATAGACTATGATACAGAAGCCGTTCGTCTCCGGCATCAGAAGAATGAAGAGGAGGACGGGCAATGTGTATCATAAAGATTTATAACATATAAAGGTCAGTGGGGCCGGACACTTGCGCTGGGGACCTGTCAATCACACAGCGGTCCCAGCGCTCACTATAGAAGGGGTCAGTATTAGTCTGGGGGGGGGTACAGTACACATAACAATTATATACTGTAGAAGCGGCTCCACTCGCTCCCCTGTATAGACCTGTCACAATTCATAATCCCCGCCAGAAGACAGGAGCTCTGATTGATGAATAGTGGTGAATAGCTTTCCACCAATCAGAGCTCCTGTCTCCCGGCAGCGGAGATTATAAATTGTGATATCTGCATACGGGAGCCGGCGGCAGCGCAGTGGAGCCGCATGTACCGCCGGCTTTTTAAGTTAATAAATGCAGATTGCAGCGGGTCTCTGGAGAATGACCTGCTGCGATCTGTCCTTCAGCCCCAGGACTACAACTACCATCATGGATGGAGTTTGTCCATGATGGGAGTAGTACTCCTAACAGTCACAATAGAGTCCCACAGACGGGGGATGTGCGTCTCTCAGCGCTGCGGTACTACAACTACTCCCATTATGGGACAGATTCTGTCCCATGATGGGAGTAGTTGTAGTACTGCAGTGCTGAGAGACGGCTCCTGCATCCCCCACCTGCATCTTCCACCGTCTGCCATTTTCTATGAGTCCTTGCTAGCACTCTTAGGTTAGACTACTTATCTTGCAAAAAAAGCGCAATTGCGCAAAATTTGTAGACGTGAAAAATGGTCTAAATGCAATGATACATCTCCCCCAATGTGTGTGTATGTGTATGTGTGTATGTTCCAGCATCACGTCCAAACGGCTGAAGATATTAACATGAAACTTGGCACACATGTTACTTATATGTCAACAACAAACATAGGATAGGTGATTTAACCCTTACTCACCCCTATTTGCCAGGGTCGGGGTTTTTGTTTAAAGTCCCATGTAAATCAATGGGAAATGTCTGTTCCCACATAACTTCCGTACAGCTGGAGATGTTTCAGTAATACCTGGTACGCATATTACTTAAGGTATATGTCAAATAAAAAGATATGATAGTTAAATTAACCCTTACCTACACCCTTACATAAAAGATGGGTTTTTGTTTCAAGTCCCATGTGAATATATGGGACTTCCAGTACCTTACTCCACAAGCTCCGCTCTGCATCTCCTGGTGAATGTGTCAATCCGGTTTGCAAGCCACACCCCATCTCACAAAGAGAGGAGGTCGGGATAGGAGGTCGAGATATGAGGATGGGATATGAGGTGAAGGTAGGAGTACGAGATAGAAGGTCAGGTTATGAGGACGGGATATGAGGTCGGCATAGGAGGTCGAGATATGAGGTCAGGATATGAGGACAGGATATGAGGACAGGATATGAGGTCGAGATAGGAGGATGGGATAGGAGGTCGGTATATTAGGTTGGGATATGATGACGGGATATGAAGTCGGGATATGAGGACAGGATATGAGGACGAGATATGAGGATGTGATATGAGTACGGGATATGAGGTCAAGATATGAGGACGGGATATGAGGTTGAGATATGATATGAGGACAGAATATGAGGACAGGATGGGAGGACGGGATAGGAGGACGGCATAGGAGGACAAAATAGGAGGTCGGGATATGAGGTCGAGATATGAGGATGGCATATGAGGACGGGATAGGAGGTCAAGTTATGAGGTCGAGATATGAGGAGGGGATATGAGGTCGAGATATGAGGTTGGGATGTGAGGACGGGATATGAGGACTGGATATGAGGTCGGTATATGAGGTCGAGATATGAGGATGGCATATGAGGACGGGACAGGAGGTCAAGATATGAGGTCGAGATATGAGGACGGGATATGAGGTCGAGATATGAGGTTGGGATATGAGGACGGGATATGAGGACAGGATATGAGGTTGGGATATGACAACATTATATGGGGATGGGATATGAAGTCAAAAGCTTCCTCCTTTGTTTTCCTCCCCAACAATGAAAAGGAAGGAAAAACCGGGCAATGCCGGGTACTCAGCTAGTACATATATATATATATATATATATATATATATATACTACCTTGGTAGGATGGAAAGAGATTTTGGCAAAGAGCATTTAATGTAATAAAACCGTGTCTCATCTTGTTATCTTGGGAAACTACGGGGTGAATGTGTGTTCAGACAGTGGTCAATGGTGGTCTATATTTTCCCTTAGGGAAAATAATGCCAAGAAATCATATTGTGAACTCTGTTGTTATCCCTGCCTATTATAGTTATATCATCTGTAGGTACTATACAATATCTGCTTTAACATGACAAACAAGGATTAAACCCCAGGAGTAACAAGCTTTTTTGTAAGCATTATAAGGAGTGGACTACCTCTGGACCTTATGTAAACCTATTATCATGCCCAATGTTTTGTTAAAGAAACTTAATTAGAAAATTTATGGTGAGTTTTACATTGAGTACAAACAGCCTAGGGGTGGCTGTTTATTAGGGGTTGCCATGTAATGAAGAAATAAAAAAAAATGTAAAATTGTATTTATTATTTTTGTATTTATTTTATTTCAAATTAAAATAATATGTGTATTTGCATGAAGAGATATGTTTTTTCAAAGTCCCCTGATATTTTAGGCATCAGGTGCTTAGAGATGAGATGTAAATTTGTAGGAAAAAAAAAAACTGTTATTGAAAAAAAGCAATACAAGAGAATTTTAAAAAATCTGCATCCTTACCCCTATATCTGACAATCCTCATGCTGTTACCTTATAGGCAGCTCTAGTTACAGAAATCTTCATACAGTCACATAACCCTCATATAGCATCTAAGTGAATATGATTCAGTAAGCAGATACTATAAAAGGTCTGACAAACCTATCACATAGGGCACAAATAAGACAATTTCTTGACTTTGAAATACACCAAGACAGTAAATTGCTTTAACTCACTAAAATGTTATAATATCAATTTACAATGAATCCTTTTTTTTCTGCAACAAACAGCAGAAACACGTCATTGTTCATACTTATGGTTACTGCTTGTTCTCAGCAGAAATGTCCCCACTTCAGGAAAGAGGAACCCTCCCACTTTGTTCTCTCCAGGAGTTAATATTTTGGTATCTTGCATGGAAATTCTCACTTACTCTTAAAGGGAACTTTTTAAAAATCTCATGACAGGTTCCCTTTAAAGATTAACCAGTTCACATACCCAGCGACTTATGGGGCATTTCTCACACCTAGATTCAATCCTCCAGAATCTCCTCAGCTGCCAACAATGCTCCTCAGCACTGGCTCAAGTGTACAGCAATCCCAGCTGTGGTGTATTTAAAGGGGTTATCCAACATAAGGTGATTTTATTACATACCTTTTAGTATTTACCTGGCAGACAGTAATGGACATGCTTAGGAAGGATCTGCACTTGTCTTGGGGCTAAATGGCTATGTTGTGAGATTACCATAATACTGTGGCTATGCTTTTTGTGAACTTGTATTTCCTGTTTGAGTTTCCTTCTTTGCCTACAAATTCCATAATTCCATTTTCCTCCCTCCCACACATCAGCCACCCCACCCATTTAAACATTAATGAGCTGAATCCATTCAAAAGACCTATGGTTTTCAATCAGGGTGCCTACAGCTGTTGCAAAAATACAATTAGTTGCAGATTGATCTTTCTCCCACCAAGCGATCGCTCCACCCATTGAAGCAGACAGGCTCCCTGTCATCAGCTGACTAGTGAGGTCAGGTCTCAGCTGCATTGCAAACTGGGAAAAACAGGCATTTTGTATGCTGATAAAAATAAATATTGGAGTGAAAATCACAGAAGAATTGTAAGAAAACCGTCACACACAGGTACAGACACTATATTATGAACTACACTAACTTTCCACCCCTGTAGCATAGTCAAATAAAAAAAATCCTGGAATACCTCTTTAAGTATCATGCTGCCCTAGGCTTGACTAAACTCTTATTAAGACCACACCTTTTCCTCTTTAATACCCACCCCCTCCTTTGTAAATGCCACCCTTCCCCCTTTTGTCCCCACCTTTCCTCTTACTCAAATCTTTCCTCTTTGGGCTCCACCTTTTTTACTTTTTGGACTAAACTCAGAAACAGAGTGCCTATTTGTATATTTTGTAGTTTTTTGTACCATTTCTAATGTTCTATCTTTTATTTTAAGAGATTATGACTAGAGATAAGCGAACTTTTAAAAAATTTGATTCGGCCGATTCGCCAAATTTTCCAGAAAAGTTTGTTTCGATCCAAATTTTTTCGCGGCGAATCTATATTAAAAAAGGCTATTTCTAGCCTACATACAGCCTCTATAGGGGTATAGAACACTTTTATGTGTTCTAAAACGCATATGGAGTGTGCTGGGTTAGTGAAATAATACTGTTATTCAGAATAACAGGCAGATTACCGGCATCGCTCTTAGAATCACTGACACACAGCAGCACAATGACCGAGCCTGCGGGTGGCATCAGTGTCAGGAGACCAAATAGTGACTGAATGACAGCGTGGAAGTGTTGGCAGCATGAGGAGACCATTTAGTGGCTGAATGGCACAGCGTTGAAGTGTTGGCTGCATGAGGACACCATATAGTGGCTGAATGACACAGCTTAGATGAGGCTGAAGCATGAGGACACCATATAGTGGCTCAGTGACACAGAATAGAGGTGTTGGCAGCATGAGGACACCATATAGTGGCTGAATGGCACAGTGTGGAAGTGTTGGCAGCATGAGGACACCATATAGTGGCTGAATGACACAGCTTGGATGAAGCTGAAGCATGAGGACACCATATAGTGGCTGAATGACACAGCAGGGAGGTGTTGTCAGCATGAGGAGACCATATAGTGGCTTAATGACACAGCATGGACATGTTGGCAGCATGAGGACACCATATAGTGGCTGAATGACACAGCTTGGATGAGGCTGAAGCATGAGGACACCATATAGTGGCTGAATGACACAGCATGGAGGTGTAGGCAGCATGAGGAGACCATATAGTGGATGAATGACACAGCCCGGAGTTGCCAGCAGCATGAGTAGGCACTAGGCTTTCACAATCCATAAGATTAAAAGATGAATTAAGAAATTTAAACCGAAGATTTTGGATAGCGGGTGCTACTTATGAGAACATTTGAAATTAACAGACCCAGGCCCCACAGCGGCATCAGTAACCCATATATTGCCTGAATGACACAGCCTGGAGTTGGCTGGTGCACGAGTTCACACCAGGGCTTCACAATCCCCCCCAAAAACAGCACAATTTTAGAAATTTTTGAAAAAGATTTTGGATGGCGGGTGCTACCCATGAGAAAATTTGAAATTAACAGACCCAGGCCCAGCAGCGCCATCATTTTTTTATGTGAAATTTAAAACAACCTTTGCGTGTCCCGGACCACAGTGTGTGGGTACGAAGGACCAAATCCAACAAGCCCCCACAGGGCTCATGTGGCCGTGAGATTTAGGCGAAACGTCTCCATTGCCCTGACTGACCATTGTTTCCAAGACTTCTTGCCAAGGCAAACCATGTGAAGAACAGCGTGACACCGCCGTGACCTGCACACATGGAAGGGCCACTGAGACTTGTCCGGGCAGTGGAGGCTTAAGACACAGAGGAGGATGTGGAGGCGGAGTAGCACACTGTCACAGGACCAACGGGCTGACAGAGTGTAGCCGGAAGCAGCATTGAGTACACACCAGGGCTTCAGAATCCCAAAGAAAAAGAAAGACAACCATTTTTAAAATAATTTTAAGAATATTTAGGACAGCGGGTGCTACCTATATGTTGCATGAATGACACACCCTAGAGTACACACTAGGGCTTCACAATCCCTAAAAAAAAACCACAATTGTAGAAATTTATGAAGAAGACTTATGGATAGTGGGTGCTACCTATGAGAAAATTTTAAATTCCCAGACCCAGGCCCAGCAGCGCCATCAGTAAACCATATATTGCCTGAATGACACAGGCTGGAGTTGGCTGATGCATGAGTACGCACCAAAGCTTCACAATCCCTAATAAAAAAGACAAACATTTTTGACGAAAAACTTTAACAAAAATTTAGGACAGCAAGTGCTCTCTATATATTACCAGAATGACGCAGCCTGGAGTTGGCTGCAGCATGAGGAGACTAGAGATGAGCGAACTTTTCAAAAATTCGATTCGGCCGATTCGCCGAATTTTCCCGAAAAGTTTGCGGCGAATCGATATTAAAAAAAGGCTATTTCTAGCCTACATACAGCCTCTAAAGGAGTATAGAACACTTTGCTGTGTCCTAAAACGCATATGGAGTGTGCTGGGGTAGTGAAATAATACTGTTATTCAGAATAGCATGCAGATTACCGGCATCACTCTTAGAATCACTGCCGCACAGCAGCATATTGACAGAGCCTGGTGGTGGCATCAGTGTCAGGAGACCATATAGTGACTGAATGACATAGCGTGGAGGTGTTGGCAGCATAAGGACACCATATAGTGGCTGAATAGCACAGCGTGGAGGTGTTGGCAGCATGAGGACACCATATAGTGGCTGAATGGCACAGCGTGGAGGTGTTGGCAGAATGAGGACACCATATAGTGGCTAAATGACACAGCGTGGACATGTTGGCAGCAAGAGGAGACCATTTAGTGGCTGAATGGCACAGCGTGGAGTTGGCTGATGCACTAGTACACTACACACCAGGGCTTCACAATCCCCCCCAAAAAACAACACAATATATGACATTTTTGACAAAGATTTCTCATAGGTAGCACCCGCTATCCAAAAATTTGAAATTTCCAGACCCAGGCCCCACCTCTGCGGTATCAGGAACCCATATATTGCCTGAAGGACACAGCCTGGAGTTGGATGATGCACCAGTACACACTCGGGCTTCACAAAATGTTAGACATTTTTTACCGAAATACCTTTGTGTAAGAACAAGCGCATATCCAACAGTTCACATGACTCTATAATGCAGGACGATGGACCACCCAAAGACATTCTTCTCAAAAATAATAAACCACACAATGTTTGAAATTTTTTTACAAAAACTAAGTCAATCTGTGTGTAAGCGCATCTGTCTCCAAAAGTTCAGATCACCAAAGGACTTTTTTGACCCAAAATGATGAAGCAGAGTTAATCCCTGTCCGTATTTTTTATTTTTTTTATTTTCATTAAAAAATCACACGCAAAAAGCATTCCGTTGTGCAACGATTAGCATTCTGGAAAATTCAATTTTATTACCGATAAAATTATCAGTAAATTAAAAAAAAAAACACTATCCAAGAGTGTTTAATTACCCCATACATTACACCAGGAGCAGTCAAGAGTAGGCCTCAGCAGTACCCTAGAGGCTTTAATAATCCCCACCTTTGCACGATGAATTGCGAGATCGAGCAATACCAGGTGTGTTATGCCCTTAGATTTCCGGGGCCGCAGGCGCGCTCCACTGAACGGATTAGCGTGTCTCTATCTTTCATCGACCGGTGCTGGTAACCCGCAAACTCCCGGAAAGGTAAGCTGCCGCAAAGCAGGTGGTCTCCCCCGGGCACGTTTGGCTCCAGAATTTCCACTACTGCCACACCACGCTGACTACCAACCGTGCTACCGCCTCGCTGACTCAAGGGTAACCAGCAACTCTCTTCTCCCGATGATGAACCCCCCTTCTCCTGAGATCGAGCAATAACAGGTGTGTTATGGCCTCAGATGTCCTGGGCCGCACTAGCGCTTCACTGAACGGATTAGTGTGTCTCTATCTTTCAAGGACAGGTGCGTGTTGCACGCTGAAACCAGTTCGTGATAGGGATCTGGGATTGCAATTATTTAACTTAAAACGAGGAATTACCATATGCTGGCGTTGATTAAGTCCCTGCCCTTTGTACACACCGCCCGTCGCTATAAGCGATTGGATTAGTTAGTGAGTTGGTTAGTGAGGTCCTCGGATCGGCCCAGGCGGGGTAGGAGAAGGCCCTGGCAGAGCGCCGAGAATTTAACGATCATTGTTGAAATTTGCATTAAGCATGTATTTAGCTACTGCTAAACTTCAAAAAATTACAGGCCCAAGGCCAGAGGCACCAGGGAGGCAAGTAGTTTGTGAAAGACACAGAATGAGTCTGGAGCAGTCATTTGCAGTACCCAAGAGGGTTTCATAACCCCTTACATTTAAAGATCAATGTTGACATTTGCATTAAGCATGTACTTAGCTACTGCTAAACTTCAAAAAATTATATGCCCAAGGCCAGAAGCATCAGTTTTCCCCATATTAGGAGCATAGTTGTCCCCCAGATTAGGCAGCATAGATGTCCCCCAGATTAGGAGCATAGTTGTCCCCCAGATTGGGCAGCATAGATGTACCCCAGATTAGGAGCATAGTTGTCCCCCAGAGTAGGCAGCATAGATGTCCCCCAGATAAGGAGCATAGTTGTCCCCCAGATTAGGCAACATAGATGTCCCACAGATTAGGAGCATAGTTGTCCCCCAGATTAGGCAGCATAGATGTCCCCCAGATTAGGAGCATAGGTTCCCCCAGAGTAGGCAGCATAGATGTCCCCCAGATTAGGAGCATACTTGTCCCCCAGAGTAGGCAGCATAGATGTCACCCAGATTAGGCAGCATAGATGTCCTCCAGATTAGGTAGCATAGCTGTCACCCAGATTAGGCAGCATAGATGTCCCCCACATTAGGAGCATACTTGTCCCCCAGAGTAGGCAGCATAGATGTCCCCCAGATTAGGAGCATACTTGTCACCCAGATTAGGCAGCATAGATGTCCACCAGATTTTCCGCATTTTCTCCACATTTTTAGTGAACAGACGAGTTCGTCTTGGGGTGACTATGGCCCCGGCCGCACTAAACACCCGCTCTGATGGCACACTACTGGCCGGGCAGGACAGCTTTTCCAGGGCAAACTCCGCTAGTTGCGGCCATAAATAGAGTTTGGCTGCCCAGAAGTCCAGCGGATCTTCAACGGTTGTTGGCAGGGTCATGTCGAGGTAAGCCACCACCTGCTGGTTCAGGTCCTGCTCCATGTCCACCTGCTGCTGATGAGTAGCTTCACTATGCGGCTGAAGGAAGCTACTCATCAGCGACTGTAGACTCAAGCTGCTGCTGATTGAGCCGCTACTGCTCCTGCCACCCCTCCCCAGCAGCCGTGGCAGTGGAAGGTGAGCGCAGAGGGCCCCCCCGAGTCAGACCTGCGAGTGAATGGACCATGTGGCCGATAGGCATCGGCCAACCGACTACGTAGAAGCTCCCTGAAGTAGGTCAGTTTGTCCTCCCTCTCAGTGGGTGTAAAAAAGGCCCCCATTCTGGGCCGGTAGCGAGGGTCTAATAAGGTGGAGATCCAGAAGTCATCGGTCTGACGAATTTTGACAATTCGGGGGTCACTACGCAAGCAGCTCAGCATGCATCATGCCATTTGTGACAGTGACTCTCTGGGACTACCTGCCTCCATCTCCAGTGCATACTACCACGGTGTGTCTGGGTCCTCTGTCTCGTCTCCCTCGTAATAACCCTCCAGCTCCTCTGGCTGCTCCTGCTCCTCCTCTCCTGTCCAATGACCAAAAACACTGGCCATCTCACCCATAGTAAACTGTGCTCCGCTCTGCCCCTCATCATCCTCCTCCAGTTCATCCCCCACAGGGCTCATGTAGCCTTCTGATGTAGGCGCAACGTCTCCATTGCCGTGACCAGCCATGTTTTCAATAATTTTTGGGAGTAAATGTAGGAGTGGAATTACGTCGTTCATGGTGCAATTCGAGCGACTAACAAAAAATGTGGCTTCCTCAAAGGGCCTCAGCAAACGGCAGGTGTCACGTATGAGCTGACACTCGTTCACATTGAAGTTACACAGGGGAGTACTCCTATCTGTTTGTATCATCAAAAAAATCTGTGATGGCTTTTCTTTGTTCGTATAGTCTGTCCAACATATGGAGGGTGGAATTCCAACGTGTGGCAACATCACAAATGAGACTATGTTGTGGGATAGCGTTCGGACGCTGCAGCTCAAGCAAAGTGTGCTTGGCGGTGTACGAGTGGCTGAAGTGCATGCACAGTTTCCTTGCCATTGTCAGGACGTCTTGCAAATGGGGTGAAGACTTGATGAACTTCTTGACAACCAGATTCAACACGTGTGCCATGCAGGGCGAATGGTTCACACTTCCTTGTCGCAGCGCGGCCATAATGTTCTTCCCATTGTCGGTCACCATGGTTCTCATTTCCAGATTTTGTGGAGTAAGCCATACTCTGATTTCTTCCCTAATGAACTTTAGCAGTTCCTCCCCTGTGTGACTCTGTTCGCCAAGGCAAACCATGTGAAGGACAGCTTGACACCGCTGTGCCCTACACACGTGGTGCGATGAAGGGCCACCAAGATTTCGACGTGCAGTGGAGGCCGAGGGAACGGGGGAGGAGGAGGAGGAGGCGCACACTGTAAAAGGACCAACTGCCTGGGAGCGAGAGCGTGGAGGAGGAAGCGGTGTGACCTGTCCAAGTTGCTGTTGTGGCTGTGCAGGAACAACATTTACCCAGTGGGCCATAAAAGACATGTATTGTCCCTGCCCGTAGTTACAGCTCCACACGTCGGCGCTGCTGTGCACTTTTGAACACACCGACAGGCTCAAGGACTGGCCCACCTTCTCTTGTACAAACTTATGCAGGGCTGGTACTGCCTTCTTCGCAAAGAAATGACGGCTTGGGACTCTCCACCTCGGCTCAGCACAAGCCATCAATTCCCTGAAAGCTGCAGAGTCCACCAGTTGGAAATGGAGGGACTGCAACACCAGCAACTTGGACAGGAGCACATTCAACTTATGCGCCGTTGGATGAGTGGGCGCATATTGTTGTCACTTGGACATGGCTTCGCCGATCGATTGTTGGCGGAATGGTTGACTACGAGGGGAAGAAGCAGGAGCGCAAGAAGGAGGGTTTGACACAATGCTCCCTTCGACTGAGGTGGTGGAGCCTTGACTGGATGACGGAGGGAGCGGATGGCCACTGCGTGATGCGGCAGGCTGGACCACTACATCGGAGCCACGGTTATCCCAGGCCGCTTTATGGTGGCGAATCATGTGTTGACGCAGGGCCGTGGTGCCGAGATTGGGACCCTGGCCACGCTTCACTTTCTGCCCACAGATTTTGCATGTGACTACGCTAAGGTCCTCCGGATTCTTTATGAAGAACAACCACACCGCACAGTAGCTGATTTTCCCACCTGCAGTCCGCACTATTTCACTGCTATTGGCGCCGTCTCCAGGAACCCCTGTTCCACTACCTCCCTGAATGGTAGCTTGCCGCGAAGCAGGTGGTCTCCCCCTGGCACGTTTGGCTCCTTAATTTCCACTACTGCCACCACCACGCTGATTGCCAACCGTGCTACCGCCTTGCTGCCTCATAGACAAAGAGCAAATCTCTTCTCCTGATGATGATGAAGCCCCGGCTTCTGCACCCGGCTCCCAATTGCGATCGGCTTCATCATCATCAAAAGATGTGCGCACGTCACTGATGTCCTCCTCATGTTCCACAACAGTGTCTGCATCAGTACCCTGAACAATTGAAACACCGCCTCCCATGTCACTCTCCGCATCACTACTTGGCCGCCTTGCGGAGCAAGCAACGCATGTCTCCTCACATTCTTGGCTGCCCATTAGCTGCTGACTGTCCTCTATTACATCGTCCTCACTACATAGTGGAGCTGAACCCAAAGCATGATATACTTCTTTGGGAGAGGGAACAGCATAGGACAAAGGCAATGGGAATACGGGGACTGCTCTCGAGCCATGCCAACTGAGGGTTGTGTCTGAGGAACCCACCGACTCTTGACTGGGCTTGTCAGATGTCGCTTGTGATGATCGGGATGAGTGTGCAAACCAATTGACGAGGAGAGATGGGTCAACGACATGACCGCTGGGTGTTAACGGGAGCTCAGGCCTATTGCTGCGACTCCTGCTGCCACTCGCCCCAAGTCTGCTGCCAACTCTGCCTGACGTATGTAGGCCTCTGCCCCTTCTCTGTGCACGTCCTGGCACTTCCCTGCCTGACATACTTAGTGCGTTCATGAGGGTATAGAACAGCAGCAGGCAATTACTTACGGCTGTCCTTTCAAAGTATATAGGCCCTAGACAGAATAACAGTTACTAAATAGTACACTCCTTTGTTGTATGTATGCCCTTTGCAATGATAAGCGCATTAAGGTATGCGTATTTCTACGCAGAAAAAACACTTTTTTTTTTTTTTTAAATACACCAGCAGGTGTATACTAATGTGTGGAATAGCAATGAATTTAGCACAGAGACAGAATAACAGGTAGTAAATAGTACACTACTTGGTTCTATGTATGCCCTTTGCAATGATGAGCGCACTGTCAAGCATATTTATACGCAGAAAAAAACTCTTTTTTTTTGTTGTATACACCAGCCGGTGTATACTAATGTGTGGAATAGCACTGAATTTAGCACCGAGACAGAAATACAGGTACTAAATAGTACACTACTTGGTTGTATGTATGCCCTTTGCAATGATGAGCGCACTGTTAAGCGTATTTGTACGCAGGAAAAACTTTTTTTTCTTTAATACACCGGCAGGTGTATAACGTGTGGTATAACACTGAATTTAGCATAAAGACAGAAAAAAAGGTGGTATATGGTACGCTATTTGCTTGTATTTAGGCCCTTTGCAATGATGAGCGCACTGTTCAGCGTATTTGTACGCAGGAAAAACTTTTTTTTTCTTTAATACACCGGCAGGTATATAACATGTGGTATAACACTTAATTTAGCATAAAGACAGAAAAAAAGGTAAGTATATGGTACGCTATTTGCTTGTATGTAGGCCCTTTGCAATGATAAGTGTTACGCCGAGCGCTCCGGGTCCCCGCTCCTCCCCGGAGCGCTCGCTACACTTCCCTCACTGCAGCGCCCCGGTCGGTTCCACGGACCCGGGGCGCTGCGTTACCACCTCCGGCCGGGATGCGATTCGCGATGCGGGTAGCGCCCGCTCGCGATGCGCACCCCGGCTCCCGTACCTTACTCGCTCCCCGTCAGTTCTGTCCCGGCGCGCGCGGCCCCGCTCCCTAGGGCGCGCGCGCGCCGGGTCTTTGCGATTTAAAGGGCCACTGCACCGCTGATTGGTGCAGTGGTTCCAATTAGTGTTTACACCTGTGCACTTCCCTATATCACCTCACTTCCCCTTCACTCCCTCGCCGGATCTTGTTGCCCTAGTGCCAGTGAAAGCGTTCCTTGTGTGTTCCTTGCCTGTGATTCCAGACCTTCTGCCGTTGCCCCTGACTACGATCCTTGCTGCCTGCCCCGACCTTCTGCTACGTCCGACCTTGCTTCTGTCTACTCCCTTGTACCGCGCCTATCTTCAGCAGCCAGAGAGGTTGAGCCGTTGCTAGGGGATACGACCTGGTCACTACCGCCGCAGCAAGACCATCCCGCTTTGCGGCGGGCTCTGGTGAAAACCAGTAGTGACTTAGAACCGATCCTCTAGCACGGTCCACGCCAATCCCTCTCTGGCACAGAGGATCCACTACCTGCCAGCCGGCATCGTGACAGTAGATCCGGCCATGGATCCCGCTGAAGTTCCTCTGCCAGTTGTCGCTGACCTCACCACGGTGGTCGCCCAGCAGACACAACAGATTGCGCAACAAGGCCAACAGCTGTCTCAACTGACTGTTATGCTACAACAGTTACTACCACAGCTCCAGCAATCATCTCCTCCGCCAGCTCCTGTACCTCCTCCGCAGCGAGTGGCCGCTTCTGGAATACGACTATCCTTGCCGGATAAATTTGATGGGGACTCTAAGTTTTGCCGTGGCTTTCTTTCCCAATGTTCATTACACTTGGAGATGATGTCGGACCAGTTCTCCACTGAAAGGTCTAAGGTGGCTTTCGTAGTCAGCCTGCTGTCTGGAAAAGCCCTGGCTTGGGCCACACCGCTCTGGGACCGCAATGACCCCGTCACTGCCTCTGTACACTCCTTCTTCTCGGAAATTCGAAGTGTCTTTGAGGAACCTGCCCGAGCCTCTTCTGCTGAGACTGCCCTGTTGAACCTGGTCCAGGGTAATTCTTCCGTTGGCGAGTATGCCGTACAGTTCCGTACCCTTGCTTCAGAATTATCCTGGAATAATGAGGCACTCTGCGCGACCTTTAAAAAAGGCCTATCCAGCAACATTAAAGATGTTCTGGCCGCACGAGAAATCCCTGCTAACCTACATGAACTCATCCATCTTGCCACTCGCATTGACATGCGTTTTTCCGAACGGCGTCAGGAGCTCCGCCAGGATATGGACTCTGTTCGCACGAGGCGTTTCTTCTCCCCGGCTCCTCTCTCCTCTGGTCCCCTGCAATCTGTTCCTGTGCCTCCCGCCGTGGAGGCTATGCAGGTCGACCGGTCTCGCCTGACACCCCAAGAGAGGACACGACGCCGCCTGGAGAATCTCTGCCTGTACTGTGCTAGTACCGAACACTTCCTGAAGGATTGTCCTATCCGTCCTCCCCGCCTGGAAAGACGTCCGCTGACTCCGCACAAAGGTGAGACAGTCCTTGATGTCTACTCTGCTTCTCCACGTCTTACTGTGCCTGTGCGGATGTCTGCCTCTGCCTTCTCCTTCTCTGCTGTGGCCTTCTTGGACTCTGGATCTGCAGGAAATTTCATCTTAGCCTCTCTCGTCAACAGGTTCAACATCCCGGTGACCAGTCTCGCCAGACCCCTCTACATCAATTGTGTAAACAATGAAAGATTGGACTGTACTATACGTTTCCGCACGGAGCCCCTTCTAATGTGCATCGGATCTCATCACGAGAGGATTGAACTGTTGGTCCTCCCCAATTGCACTTCTGAAATCCTTCTTGGACTTCCCTGGCTTCAACTCCATTCCCCAATCCTGGATTGGTCCACTGGGGAGATCAAGAGTTGGGGGCCCTCTTGTTCCAAGGACTGCTTAAAACCGGTTCCCAGTAAACCTTGCCGTGTCCCTGTGCTTCCTCATGTAACCGGTCTCCCTAAGGCCTATATGGACTTTGCGGACGTTTTTTGCAAAAAACAAGCTGAGACTCTACCTCCTCACAGGCCTTATGATTGTCCCATTGACCTCCTCCCGGGCACTACTCCACCCCGGGGCAGAATCTATCCTCTGTCCGTCCCAGAGACTCTTGCCATGTCTGAATACGTCCAAGAAAATTTAAAAAAGGGCTTTATCCGTAAATCCTCCTCTCCTGCCGGAGCCGGATTTTTCTTTGTGTCCAAAAAAGATGGCTCTCTACGTCCTTGCATTGACTACCGCGGTCTTAATAAAATCACGGTTAAGAACCGCTACCCCCTACCCCTCATCTCTGAACTCTTTGATCGTCTCCAAGGTGCCCATATTTTTACCAAACTGGACTTAAGAGGTGCTTATAATCTCATCCGCATCAGAGAGGGGGATGAATGGAAAACGGCATTTAACACCAGAGATGGACACTTTGAGTATCTGGTCATGCCCTTTGGTCTATGCAACGCCCCTGCCGTCTTCCAAGACTTTGTTAATGAAATTTTTCGTGATCTACTATACTCCTGTGTTGTTGTATATCTGGACGATATCCTGATTTTTTCTGCCAATCTTGAAGAACACCGCCAGCATGTCCGTATGGTTCTTCAGAGACTTCGTGATAATCAACTCTATGCCAAAATAGAGAAATGTCTGTTTGAATGCCAATCTCTTCCTTTTCTAGGATACTTGGTCTCTGGCCAGGGACTACAAATGGACCCAGATAAACTCTCTGCCGTCTTAGATTGGCCACGCCCCTCCGGACTCCGTGCCATCCAACGTTTTTTGGGGTTCGCCAATTATTACAGGCAATTTATTCCACATTTTTCTACCATTGTGGCTCCTATTGTGGCTTTAACAAAAAAAAATGCCGATCCCAAGTCTTGGCCTCCTCAAGCGGAAGACGCCTTTAAACGACTCAAGTCTGCCTTTTCTTCGGCTCCCGTGCTCTCCAGACCTGACCCATCTAAACCCTTCCTATTGGAGGTTGATGCCTCCTCAGTGGGAGCTGGAGCTGTCCTTCTACAAAAAAACTCTTCCGGGCATGCTGTTACTTGTGGTTTTTTTTCCAGGACCTTCTCTCCGGCGGAGAGGAACTACTCCATCGGGGATCGAGAGCTTCTAGCCATTAAATTAGCACTTGAGGAATGGAGGCATCTGCTGGAGGGATCAAGATTTCCAGTTATTATTTACACCGATCACAAGAACCTCTCCTACCTCCAGTCTGCCCAACGGCTGAATCCTCGTCAGGCCAGGTGGTCTCTGTTCTTTGCCCGATTTAATTTTGAAATTCACTTTCGGCCTGCTGATAAAAACATTAGGGCCGATGCTCTCTCTCGTTCCTCAGATGCCTCTGAAATTGAACTCTCTCCTCAACACATCATTCCTCCTGACTGCCTGATTTCCACTTCTCCAGCCTCCATCAGGCAAACTCCTCCAGGAAAGACCTTTGTTTCTCCACGCCAACGCCTTGGGATCCTCAAATGGGGTCACTCCTCCCATCTCGCAGGTCATGCGGGCATCAAGAAATCTGTGCAACTCATCTCTCGCTTCTATTGGTGGCCGACTCTAGAGACTGATGTGGTGGACTTTGTGCGAGCCTGCACTATCTGTGCCCGGGATAAGACTCCTCGCCAGAAGCCCGCTGGTTTTCTTCATCCTCTACCTGTCCCCGAACAACCTTGGTCTCTGATTGGTATGGATTTTATTACTGACTTACCCCCATCCCATGGCAACACTGTTATTTGGGTGGTCGTTGATCGATTCTCCAAAATGGCACATTTCATCCCTCTTCCTGGTCTTCCTTCAGCGCCTCAGTTGGCTAAACAATTTTTTGTACACATTTTTCGTCTTCACGGGTTGCCTACACAGATCGTCTCGGATAGAGGCGTCCAATTTGTGTCTAAATTCTGGAGGGCTCTCTGTAAACAACTCAAGATTAAATTAAATTTTTCTTCTGCATACCATCCTCAATCCAATGGACAAGTAGAGAGAATTAACCAGATCTTGGGTGACTATTTACGACATTTTGTTTCCTCCCGCCAGGATGACTGGGCAGATCTTCTACCTTGGGCCGAATTCTCGTATAATTTCAGAATCTCTGAATCTTCCTCCAAATCTCCGTTTTTCGTGGTGTACGGCCGTCACCCTCTTCCCCCCCTCCCTACCCCCTTGCCCTCTGGTCTGCCCGCTGTGGATGAAATTTCTCGTGATCTTTCCACCATATGGAAAGAGACCCAAAATTCTCTCTTACAGGCTTCTTCTCGCATGAAGAGATTCGCAGATAAGAAAAGAAGAGCTCCTCCCATTTTTTCCCCTGGAGACAAGGTATGGCTCTCCGCTAAATATGTCCGTTTCCGTGTCCCGAGCTATAAGTTGGGACCACGCTATCTTGGTCCTTTTAAAGTTTTGTGTCAAATTAATCCTGTCTCTTACAAACTTCTTCTTCCTCCTTCTCTTCGTATCCCTAATGCCTTTCACGTCTCTCTTCTTAAACCTCTCATCCTCAACCGTTTTTCTCCTAAATCTGTTTCTCCCACTCCTGTTTCCGGCTCCTCGGACATCTTCTCTGTTAAAGAGATTTTGGCCTCTAAAAAGGTCAGGGGAAGAACTTTTTTTTTAGTGGATTGGGAGGGTTGTGGTCCAGAAGAGAGGTCCTGGGAACCTGAGGACAATATCCTGGACAAAAGTCTGATCCTCAGGTTCTCAGGCCCCAAGAAGAGGGGGAGACCCAAGGGGGGGGGTACTGTTACGCCGAGCGCTCCGGGTCCCCGCTCCTCCCCGGAGCGCTCGCTACACTTCCCTCACTGCAGCGCCCCGGTCGGTTCCACGGACCCGGGGCGCTGCGTTACCACCTCCGGCCGGGATGCGATTCGCGATGCGGGTAGCGCCCGCTCGCGATGCGCACCCCGGCTCCCGTACCTTACTCGCTCCCCGTCAGTTCTGTCCCGGCGCGCGCGGCCCCGCTCCCTAGGGCGCGCGCGCGCCGGGTCTTTGCGATTTAAAGGGCCACTGCACCGCTGATTGGTGCAGTGGTTCCAATTAGTGTTTACACCTGTGCACTTCCCTATATCACCTCACTTCCCCTTCACTCCCTCGCCGGATCTTGTTGCCCTAGTGCCAGTGAAAGCGTTCCTTGTGTGTTCCTTGCCTGTGATTCCAGACCTTCTGCCGTTGCCCCTGACTACGATCCTTGCTGCCTGCCCCGACCTTCTGCTACGTCCGACCTTGCTTCTGTCTACTCCCTTGTACCGCGCCTATCTTCAGCAGCCAGAGAGGTTGAGCCGTTGCTAGGGGATACGACCTGGTCACTACCGCCGCAGCAAGACCATCCCGCTTTGCGGCGGGCTCTGGTGAAAACCAGTAGTGACTTAGAACCGATCCTCTAGCACGGTCCACGCCAATCCCTCTCTGGCACAGAGGATCCACTACCTGCCAGCCGGCATCGTGACAATAAGGACACTGTTAAGTGTATTTGTACGCAGGAAAAACTTTTTCTTTCTTTAACCCCTTAAGGACCAGGCCATTTTATACCTTAAGGACCGGAGCGTTTTTTGCAATTCTGACCACTGTCACTTTAAACATTAATAACTCTGGAATGCTTTTAGTTATCATTCTGATTCCGAGATTGTTTTTTCGTGACATATTCTACTTTAACTTAGTGGTAAAATTTAATGGTAACTTGCATCCTTTCTTGGTGAAAAATCCCAAAATTTGATGAAAAAAATGAAAATTTTGCATTTTTCTAACTTTGAAGCTCTCTGCTTGTAAGGAAAATGGATATTCAAAATATATTTTTTTTGGGTTCACATATACAATATGTCTACTTTATGTTTGCATCATAAAATTTATGAGTTTTTACTTTTGGAAGACACCATAGGGCTTCAAAGTTCAGTAGCAATTTTGAAATTTTTCACAAAATTTTCAAACTCACTATTTTTCAGGGACCAGTTCAGTTTTGAAGTGGATTTGAAGGGTCTTCATATTAGAAATACCCCATAAAAGACCCCATTATAAAAACTACACCCCCTAAAGTATTCAAAAAAACATTCAGTAAGTGTATTAACCCTTTAGGTGTTTCACAGGAATAGCAGCAAAGTGAAGGAGAAAATTCAAAATCTTCATTTTTTACACTCGCATGTTCTAGTAGACCCAATTTGTGAATTTTTGCAAGGGATAAAAAGGAGAAAATTTTTACTTGTATTTGAAACCCAATTTCTCTCGAGTAAGCACATACCTCATATGTCTATGTTAATTGTTCGGCGGGCGCAGTAGAGGGCTCAGAAGGGAAGGAGCGACAAATGGTTTTTGGGGGGCATGCCGCATTTAGGAAGCCCCTATGGTGCCAGGACAGCAAAAAAAAAAACACATGGCATACCATTTTGGAAACTAGACCCCTCAGGGAACGTAACAAGGGGTAAAGTGAACCTTAATACCCCACAGGTGATTCACGACTTTTGCATATGTAAAAAAAATATATATTTTTTTTACCTAAAATGCTTGGTTTCCCAAAAATTTTACATTTTTAAAAAGGGTAATAGCAGAAAATACCCCCCAAAATTTGAAGCCCAATTTCTCTCGATACAGAAAACACCTCGCATGGGGGTGAAAAGTGCTCTGCTGGTGCACTACAGGTCTCAGAAGAGGAGGAGTCACATTTGGCTTTTTGAAAGCAAATTTTGCTCTGGGGGCATGCCGCATTTAGGAAGCCCCTATGGTGCCAGAACAGCAAAAAAAAAACACATGGCATACCATTTTGGAAACTAGACCCCTCGGGGAACGTAACAAGGTGTAACGTGAACCTTAATGCCCTACAGGTGTTTCACGACTTTTGCATATGTAAAAAAAAAATTTTTTTTTTACCTAAAATGCTTGTTTTCCCAAAATGTTTACATTTTTAAAAAGGGTAATAGCGGAAAATACCCCCCAAAATTTGAAGCCCAATTTCTCCCGATTCAGAAAACACCCCATATGGGGGTGAAAAGTGCTTTGCTGGCGCACTACAAGTCTCAGAAGAGAAGGAGTAACATTTGGCTTTTTGAAAGCAAATTTTGCTCTGGGGGCATGCCGCATTTAGGAAGCCCCTATGGTGCCAGAACAGCAAAAAAAAAACACATGGCATACCATTTTGGAAACTAGACCCCTCGGGGAACGTAATAAGGGGTAATGTGAACCTTAATACCCTACAGGTGTTTCACGACTTTTGCATATGTAAAAAAATATATATTTTTTTTACCTAAAATGCTTGGTTTCCCAAAATTTTTACAATTTTAAAAAGGGTAATAGCAGAAAATACCCACCAAAATTTGAAGCCCAATTTCTCCCGATTCAGAAAACACCCCATATGGGTGTGAAAAGTGCTCTGCTGGCGCACTACAGGTCTCAGAAGAGAAGGAGTCACATTTGGCTTTTTGAAAGCGAATTTTGCTCTGGGGGCATGCCGCATTTAGGAACCCCCTATGGTGCCAGGACAGCAAAAAAAAACCACATGGCATACCATTTTGGAAACTAGACCCCTTGGGGAACGTAACAAGGGGTAATTTGAACCTTAATACCCTACAGGTGTTTCACGACTTTTGCATATGTAAAAAAATATATATTTTTTTTACCTAAAATGCTTGTTTTCCCAAAAATTTTACATTTTTTAAAAGGGTAATAGCAGAAAATACCCCCCAAAATTTGAAGCCCAATTTCTCCCGAGTACGGCGATACCCCATATGTGGCCCTAAACTGTTGCCTTGAAATACGACAGGGCTCCAAAGTGAGAGCGCCATGCGCATTTGAGGCCTAAATTAGGGACTTGCATAGGGGTGGACATAGGGGTATTCTACGCCAGTGATTCCCAAACAGGGTGCCTCCAGCTGTTGTAAAACTCCCAGCATGCCTGGACAGTCAACGGCTATCTGGCAATACTGGGAGTAGTTGTTTTGCAACAGCTGGAGGCTCCGTTTTGGAAACAGTGGCGTACCAGACGTTTTTCATTTTTATTGGGGAGGGGGGTTGTATAGGGGTATGTGTATATGTAGTGTTTTTTACTTTTTATTTTATTTTGTGTTAGTGTAGTGTAGTGTTTTTAGGGTACAGTCGCACGGGCGGGGGTTCACAGTAGTTTCTCGCTGGCAGTTTGAGCTACGGCAGAAAATTTGACGCAGCTCAAACTTGCAGCCGGATACTTACTGTAATCCTCCGCCCATGTGAGTGTACCCTGTACGTTCACATTGGGGGGGGGGGGGAACATCCAGCTGTTGCAAAACTACAACTCCCAGCATGTATGGTCTATCAGTGCATGCTGGGAGTTGTAGTTTTGCAACCGCTGGAGGCTCCGTTTTGGAAACAGTGGCGTACCAGACGTTTTTCATTTTTATTGGGGAGGGGAGGGGGGCTGTGTAGGGGTATGTGTATATGTAGTGTTTTTTACTTTTTATTTTATTGTGTGTTAGTGTAGTGTAGTGTTTTTAGGGTACAGTCACACGGGCGGGGGGTTCACAGTAGTTTCTCGCTGGCAGTTTGAGCTGCTGCAGAAATTTTGCCGCACCTCAAACTTGCAGCCGGATACTAACCGTAATCCTCCGCCCATGTGAGTGTACCCTGTACGTTCACATTGGGGGGGGGACATCCAGCTGTTGCAAAACTACAACTCCCATGTACGGTCTATCAGTGCATGCTGGGAGTTGTAGTTTTGCAACAGCTGGAGGCACACTGGTTGTGAAACACCGAGTTTGGTAACAAACTCAGTGTTTTGCAACCAGTGTGCCTTCAGCTGTTGCAAAAGCTACAACCCCCAGCATGTACGGACAGCGGAAGGGCATGCTGGGTGTTGTAGTTATGCAACAGCTGGAGGCATACTACTTTGGCTGGGGATGCTGGGGATTGTAGTTATGCAATAGCTGGAGACACACTGGTTTACTACTTAACTCAGTGTGCCTTCAGCTGTTGCAAAACTACAACTCTCAGCAGTCACCGACAGCCAACGGGCATGCTGGGAGTTGTAGTTATGCAACCACCAGATGCACTACTACAACTCCCAGCATGCACTTTAGCTGATTGTGCAAGCTGGGAGTTGTAGTTACACAACAGCTGAAGGTACACTTTTCCATAGAAAGAATGTGCCTCCAGCTGTTGCAAAACTACAAGTCCCAGCATGCCCATAAGGGCATGCTGGGAGTTGTGGTGGTCTGCCTCCTGCTGTTGCATAACTACAGCTCCCAGCATGCCCTTTTTGCATGCTGGGAGCTGTTGCTAAGCAACAGCAGGAGGCTGTCACTCACCTCCAACGATCCTCGCCGCATCAGGTCAGTCCCTCGTCGTCTCCGCCGCCGCCGCTGCTCCTGGGGCCCCGATCCCAACAGGGGCGCCGGGGATCGGGGTCCCCAGCACCCGGGGTGCACGTCCCGCACCCGCTCACGTCCTCCGGAAGAGGGGCGGAGCGGGTTGCGGGAGTGACACTCGCAGCAGGCGCCCTGATTGGTCGGCCGGTAATCCGGCCGACGAATCAGGGCGATCGTGAGGTGGCACCAGTGCCACCTCACCCCTGCTGGCTATGGCTGTTCGGGGCCGTCTCTGACGGCCCCGATCAGCCAATAATTCCGGGTCACCGGGTCATTGGAGACCCGATTGACCCGGAATCTGCCGCAGATCGCTGGACTGAATTGTCCAGCGATCTGCGGCCATCGCCGACATGGGGGGTCATAATGACCCCCCTGGGCGATATGCCCCGATGCCTGCTGAACGATTTCAGCAGGCATCGGGGACCGGCTCCGCTCCAGATGGTTGCGGGGGGCCGGTAAAACACATGACGTTCTCATACGTCATGTGTCCTTAAGGACTCGGAAATGGAGACATATGAGAAGGTCATGTGTCCTTAAGGGGTTAATACACCGGCAAGTGTATAACGTGTGGTATAACACTGAATTTAGCACAGAGACAGAGTAACAGGTCAAAAATGGTAAAAAGGCACTAAAGTCCACACTAATATGACTTATTTTTGAACAGCAGCAGGACCCAACTGGGCAGCACCACAGAATATTTTTTTTTACAGGGATTAAACCCTAAATTGCACTCTGTCACACAATTGTGAGAATCAGATTTGTGGAGCAACAGAAAAAAGTCAATCGGGCTGAAAAAAGAGGAGATTAGATGCTCCATACAGGTAAAACAGCTGTGAGATCTATGACGCAGGTGACTGCTATGCAGCACCTCTATGCCTGCTATATGGAGTAAGGAGAATACGAGGTTTTGCTAGAATCATTCTCGGTCAGAACTGCAGCAGCACTGTGCCCTGTGTCTTTCCCTAATGCCGATGTCACCGCTGCATATATGATGTATAACGCCGTTGTATGCGATCAGCACACAGACGTGCAGTCACTTCATTTCCCTATCTCGTGTGGAGAAGATATGACCAGAGGGAAGATGGCCGCCGATTATATAGGGCATCACAGGGGTCAGTGAACACTGATGGGCTTCATCTGACATGTGATTCAGGGTCAGCCCGCCTACCTTGATTCCCGCGCCAGCTTTCTGCCCTCCCATGGTGCCTTGCCCCATGTACTGACATGTGGAGCCGCCATCTTAGGTGTAAAACAGCCTAGAACGCAGGAAAATGGAGTTTAATAAAGCGATTCATGCGATCGAATCGCGACGAAGTTCGTATTCGATCAGAATCAAATTTTGCCTGAAATTCGGAACGAATTCGGGTTCGTCAGATTCGAATCGCTCATCTCTAGTCTATGTGTATCAGGGCATGCCGTGCATTGTAGTTAGTAACTGCAACTCCCAGCAAGCCCTGATACAGCCTATGGTTCAGCAGCTGCCCCAAAACACAACCTGCAGCATGTTACACTATATAGTATTATATAATTATGGTGTTACATGCTAGGAGTTGTAATTTTGGGGCAGCTGCAGAGCCATAGACTGTATCAGGGCATGCTGGGAGTTTCAGTTACTAACTACAATGCCCAGCATGCCCTGATACAGCTAACCCAAAAGGTTTGGTCAGCTGAATAGGATGTATTTGTATCAGGACATGCTGGGCATTGTAGTTAGTAACTGCAAGTCCCAGCATGCCTTGATACAGTCTATGGCTCTGCAGCTGCACCAAAATACAACCTGCAGCATGTTGCACTATATAGTATTATATAAATTGCGTTTTGGGGCAGCTGCAGAGCCATAGGCTGTATCAGGGCATGCTGGGAGTTGCAGTAAGTGACTGCAATGCCCAGCATGCCCTGATACATCCTATGCAGCTGCACTATATATTAGTTTCTAGTCACCCACCCCCTTACCCTTATTTATGCTGTTTTGTGTGGCTGCACTAACTCACCCTGCTCCTCTCCGGTGGGGCTGGTGACGTCACTGCCTGCCTGGTAACAGACGTGACGGCGCACACGTCAGTTACCAGCAGCCCCCGCGCTGGTGCCTGGGACTGGGGGACGGACCGGACTGTGTGACGTTCCCAAAGAGGTGAGGGGGAGCCGGAGGAGAAGGTCAGAGTCGAGGGGAAGGTGGGCGGGGATTTGGGCCTGGCCACAGGCAGTGCAGCACAGCACATAGCGGCGCAACTAATGTGTGTTCAGGCGCACCTGCTGGCAGACATAGCAGTCCGGCGGGCCGCGGCGCTGGCCACACATGGGGGCAGCGCTGACATTCCGGGCCTTTTTGATAAGGTTCGGGGCTCAGGCCCTGGTTCTTTCAACGTAGTGACGCCTGTTACGCCGAGCGCTCCGGGTCCCCGCTCCTCCCCGGAGCGCTCGCTTCACTCTCCCCGCTGCAGCGCTCCGGTCACATCCTCTGACCCGGGGCGCTGCGATTCCGCTGCCAGCCGGGGTGCGATTCGCGATGCGGGTAGCGCCCGCTCGCGATGCGCACCCCGGCTCCCGTACCTTACTCGCTCTCCGTCTGTTCTGTCCCGGCGCGCGCGGCCCCGCTCCCTAGGGCGCGCGCGCGCCGGGTCTCTGCGATTTAAAGGGCCACTGCGCCGCTGATTGGCGCAGTGGTTCCAATTAGTGTGTTCACCTGTGCACTTCCCTATATCACCTCACTTCCCCTGCACTCCCTTGCCGGATCTTGTTGCCATTGTGCCAGTGAAAGCGTTCCTTGTGTGTTCCTAGCCTGTGTTCCAGACCTTCTGCCGTTGCCCCTGACTACGATCCTTGCTGCCTGCCCCGACCTTCTGCTACGTCCGACCTTGCTTCTGTCTACTCCCTTGTACCGCGCCTATCTTCAGCAGCCAGAGAGGTGAGCCGTTGCTAGTGGATACGACCTGGTCACTACCGCCGCAGCAAGATCATCCCGCTTTGCGGCGGGCTCTGGTGAAAACCAGTAGTGGCTTAGAACCGGTCCACTAGCACGGTCCACGCCAATCCCTCTCTGGCACAGAGGATCCACTACCTGCCAGCCGGCATCGTGACAGTAGATCCGGCCATGGATCCCGCTGAAGTTCCTCTGCCAGTTGTCGCTGACCTCACCACGGTGGTCGCCCAGCAGTCACAACAGATAGCGCAACAAGGCCAACAGCTGTCTCAACTGACCGTTATGCTACAACAGTTACTACCACAGCTTCAGCAGTCATCTCCTCCGCCAGCTCCTGCACCTCCTCCGCAGCGAGTGGCCGCTCCTGGGCTACGCCTATCCTTGCCGGATAAATTTGATGGGGACTCTAAGTTTTGCCGTGGCTTTCTTTCCCAATGTTCCCTGCATCTGGAGATGATGTCGGACCTGTTTCCCACTGAAAGGTCTAAGGTGGCTTTCGTAGTCAGCCTTCTGTCCGGAAAAGCCCTGTCATGGGCCACACCGCTCTGGGACCGCAATGACCCCGTCACTGCCTCTGTACACTCCTTCTTCTCGGAAATCCGAAGTGTCTTTGAGGAACCTGCCCGAGCCTCTTCTGCTGAGACTGCCCTGTTGAACCTGGTCCAGGGTAATTCTTCCGTTGGCGAGTATGCCGTACAATTCCGTACTCTTGCTTCAGAATTGTCCTGGAATAATGAGGCCCTCTGCGCGACCTTCAAAAAAGGCCTATCCAGCAACATTAGAGATGTTCTGGCCGCACGAGAAATTCCTGCTAATCTACATGAACTTATTCACCTAGCCACTCGCATTGACATGCGTTTTTCCGAAAGGCGTCAGGAACTCCGCCAAGATATGGACTCTGTTCGCACGAGGCGTTTCTTCTCCTCGGCTCCTCTCTCCTCTGGTCCCCTGCAACCTGTTCCTGTGCCTCCCGCCGTGGAGGCTATGCAGGTCGACCGGTCTCGTCTGACACCTCAAGAGAGGACACGACGCCGTATGGAGAACCTCTGCCTGTACTGTGCTAGTACCGAACACTTCCTGAGAGATTGTCCTATCCGTCCTCCCCGCCTGGAAAGACGTACGCTGACTCCGCACAAAGGTGAGACAGTCCTTGATGTCTACTCTGCTTCTCCACGTCTTACTGTGCCTGTGCGGATGTCTGCCTCTGCCTTCTCCTTCTCTACTGTGGCCTTCTTGGACTCTGGATCTGCAGGAAATTTTATTTTGGCCTCTCTCGTCAACAGGTTCAACATCCCGGTGACCAGTCTCGCCAGACCCCTCTACATCAATTGTGTAAATAATGAAAGATTGGACTGTACCATACGTTTCCGCACGGAGCCCCTTCTTATGAGCATCGGATCTCATCACGAGAGGATTGAACTTTTGGTCCTCCCCAATTGCACCTCGGAAATTCTCCTTGGGCTTCCCTGGCTTCAACTTCATTCCCCAACCTTGGATTGGTCCACTGGGGAGATCAAGAGTTGGGGGTCCTCTTGTTCCAAGAACTGTCTAAAACCGGTTCCCAGTAACCCTTGCCGTAACTCTGTGGTTCCTCCAGTAACCGGTCTCCCTAAGGCCTATATGGACTTCGCGGATGTTTTCTGCAAAAAACAAGCTGAGACTCTACCTCCTCACAGGCCTTATGATTGTCCTATCGACCTCCTCCCGGGCACTACTCCACCCCGGGGCAGAATTTATCCTCTCTCTGCCCCAGAGACTCTTGCCATGTCTGAATACGTCCAGGAGAATCTAAAAAAGGGCTTTATCCGTAAATCCTCCTCTCCTGCCGGAGCCGGATTTTTCTTTGTGTCCAAAAAAGATGGCTCCCTACGTCCTTGCATTGACTACCGCGGTCTTAATAAAATCACGGTTAAGAACCGCTACCCCTTACCCCTCATCTCTGAACTCTTTGATCGCCTCCAAGGTGCCCACATCTTTACTAAATTGGACTTAAGAGGCGCCTATAACCTCATCCGCATCAGAGAGGGGGATGAGTGGAAAACGGCATTTAACACCAGAGATGGACACTTTGAGTATCTGGTCATGCCCTTTGGCCTGTGCAACGCCCCTGCCGTCTTCCAAGACTTTGTCAATGAAATTTTTCGTGATCTGTTATACTCCTGTGTTGTTGTATATCTGGACGATATCCTAATTTTTTCTGCCAATCTAGAAGAACACCGCCAGCATGTCCGTATGGTTCTTCAGAGACTTCGTGACAATCAACTCTATGCCAAAATTGAGAAATGTCTGTTTGAATGCCAATCTCTTCCTTTTCTAGGATATTTGGTTTCTGGCCAGGGACTACAGATGGATCCAGACAAACTCTCTGCCGTCTTAGATTGGCCACGCCCCTCCGGACTCCGTGCTATCCAACGCTTTTTGGGGTTCGCCAATTATTACAGGCAATTTATTCCACATTTTTCTACCATTGTGGCTCCTATCGTGGCTTTAACCAAAAAAAATGCTGATCCCAAGTCCTGGCCTCCTCAAGCAGAAGACGCCTTTAAACGACTCAAGTCTGCCTTTTCTTCGGCTCCCGTCCTCTCCAGACCTGACCCTTCCAAATCCTTCCTATTGGAGGTTGATGCCTCCTCAGTGGGAGCTGGAGCTGTTCTTCTACAAAAAAATTCCTCCGGGAATGCTGTCACTTGTGGTTTTTTCTCTAGGACCTTCTCTCCAGCGGAGAGGAACTACTCCATCGGGGATCGAGAGCTTCTAGCCATTAAATTAGCACTTGAGGAATGGAGGCATCTGCTGGAGGGATCAAGTTTTCCTGTTATTATCTACACCGACCACAAGAACCTCTCCTACCTCCAGTCTGCCCAACGGCTGAATCCTCGCCAGGCCCGGTGGTCTCTGTTCTTTGCCCGATTTAATTTTGAGATTCACTTTCGTCCTGCCGATAAGAACATTAGGGCCGATGCTCTCTCTCGTTCCTCGGATGCCTCAGAAGTTGAACTCTCTCCGCAACACATCATTCCACCTGACTGCCTGATCTCCACTTCTCCTGCCTCCATCAGGCAGACTCCTCCAGGAAAGACCTTTGTTTCTCCACGCCAACGCCTCGGAATCCTCAAATGGGGTCACTCCTCCCATCTCGCAGGTCATGCGGGCATCAATAAATCTGTGCAACTCATCTCCCGCTTCTATTGGTGGCCGACTCTGGAGACGGATGTTGTGGACTTTGTGCGAGCCTGCACTATCTGTGCCCGGGATAAGACTCCTCGCCAGAAGCCCGCTGGTTTTCTTCATCCTCTGCCTGTCCCCGAACAGCCTTGGTCTCTGATTGGTATGGATTTTATTACTGATTTACCCCCTTCCCGTGGCAACACTGTTATTTGGGTGGTCGTTGATCGATTCTCCAAAATGGCACATTTCATCCCTCTTCCTGGTCTTCCTTCTGCGCCTCAGTTGGCTAAACAATTTTTTGTACACATTTTTCGTCTTCACGGGTTGCCTACGCAGATTGTCTCGGATAGAGGTGTCCAATTCGTGTCTAAATTCTGGAGGGCTCTCTGTAAACAACTCAAGATTAAATTAAATTTTTCTTCTGCATATCATCCCCAGTCCAATGGACAAGTAGAAAGAATTAACCAGATCTTGGGTGATTATTTGCGACATTTTGTTTCCTCCCGCCAGGATGACTGGGCAGATCTCCTCCCATGGGCCGAATTCTCGTATAACTTCAGGGTCTCTGAATCTTCCTCCAAATCCCCATTTTTCGTGGTGTACGGCCGTCACCCTCTTCCCCCCCTCCCTACTCCCTTGCCCTCTGGTCTGCCCGCTGTGGATGAGATTTCTCGTGACCTTTCCATCATATGGAGAGAGACCCAAAATTCTCTCTTACAGGCTTCATCACGCATGAAGAAGTTCGCGGATAAGAAAAGAAGAGCTCCTCCCGTTTTTTCCCCTGGAGACAAGGTATGGCTCTCCGCTAAATATGTCCGCTTCCGTGTCCCTAGCTACAAGTTGGGACCACGCTATCTTGGTCCTTTCAAAATTTTGTGTCAAATTAATCCTGTCTCTTATAAACTTCTTCTTCCTCCTTCTCTTCGTATCCCTAATGCCTTTCACGTCTCTCTTCTCAAACCACTCATCCTCAACCGTTTTTCTCCCAAATCTGTTCCTCCCACTCCTGTTTCCGGCTCCTCGGACATCTTCTTTGTCAAAGAGATCTTAGCTTCCAAAAAGGTCAGAGGGAAAACTTTTTTTTTAGTGGACTGGGAGGGTTGTGGTCCTGAAGAGAGATCCTGGGAACCTGAGGACAACATCCTAGACAAAAGTCTGCTCCTCAGGTTCTCAGGCTCTAAGAAGAGGGGGAGACCCAAGGGGGGGGGGTACTGTTACGCCGAGCGCTCCGGGTCCCCGCTCCTCCCCGGAGCGCTCGCTTCACTCTCCCCGCTGCAGCGCTCCGGTCACATCCTCTGACCCGGGGAGCTGCGATTCCGCTGCCAGCCGGGGTGCGATTCGCGATGCGGGTAGCGCCCGCTCGCGATGCGCACCCCGGCTCCCGTACCTTACTCGCTCTCCGTCTGTTCTGTCCCGGCGCGCGCGGCCCCGCTCCCTAGGGCGCGCGCGCGCCGGGTCTCTGCGATTTAAAGGGCCACTGCGCCGCTGATTGGCGCAGTGGTTCCAATTAGTGTGTTCACCTGTGCACTTCCCTATATCACCTCACTTCCCCTGCACTCCCTTGCCGGATCTTGTTGCCATTGTGCCAGTGAAAGCGTTCCTTGTGTGTTCCTAGCCTGTGTTCCAGACCTTCTGCCGTTGCCCCTGACTACGATCCTTGCTGCCTGCCCCGACCTTCTGCTACGTCCGACCTTGCTTCTGTCTACTCCCTTCTACCGCGCCTATCTTCAGCAGCCAGAGAGGTGAGCCGTTGCTAGTGGATACGACCTGGTCACTACCGCCGCAGCAAGACCATCCCGCTTTGCGGCGGGCTCTGGTGAAAACCAGTAGTGGCTTAGAACCGGTCCACTAGCACGGTCCACGCCAATCCCTCTCTGGCACAGAGGATCCACTACCTGCCAGCCGGCATCGTGACAACGCCACTGCACCGTCCCCATGCGACGTCACAGCCAGTACAGCGCCCGCCACAGTGGGGAGTGTCTGGGCGCACAATGCGCCTCTTCCCCTCGCTAGCATCCGCCCCGGAGCCGCGGCAAAGGTGTAAAAGAGCCACATGCGGCTCCGGAGCTGCGGGTTGCCGACCCCTGTCCTAGCCACATGATAATGTGAATACGTGAAATTCTCTTGTGTGCCACTTCCAAGACATATGCCCCCCCTCTATACTTTAGGGTTATTATGGTATTCTTTTGGGTCACTTCCACCTTACAGAATAGAAACTGCATGTGCCAGAATGGGGTCACCCCCAACAGTTCTAAAAACAAATGACACAATTATTCATACATAAAATACATGTTTAAAAAAATAGTAAAAAGTTTTTGTGGAACATCAAGGAAACATGTTTTCCTCTCTTTTGTTCCCTTGAAATTTTTGACACTCCAGAAATAGCTGGAATATGATTTTAATTGGACGTCTTTCCTCAGAACCATCTAGTGCTTTAATCTGGGACTTCAGAAGATACATAATGGGCACAGTTGATACATCAAACTTAGTTTGTTATTCCAGCTTCTCTTCAAGTCATCGGGAGTTACGGTTAGAATGACTATGTTAACACATGATGCAATATTGATGAATCACCCCTAGGAGACCTGACAATGTAGATCAATCAGTACAGTAATCACTTACAGCTCACCCCCTCTGAACTCCGCCGGCTTCATAAAGGATCTTCATTTGATGTCAGGAGTTCTTAAGGAGACTTTACATGGAAAATTGGCTGGCCTTATATATGGATAGAAAGAACCTTTTTTTTGCATCTGGATATTTAAAGAAAGTATATATTTTTAGGAATATAAATAAAGAGAAAGCTGTAGGCTATAGTATGGCAATATATATAGCTTAGAATAAATATTATAATAATGAGAAAGGTGTTCTTCCCTATGGTTACACACAATTATTCTCAAATTTTTTTCATTACCACCTACAGAAAGATTATTGCTGTGTTAGTCATTTAAGAAGTATTCCCATTTGGACATTCATGACATATTTATCTATCTAGATATCTATATCTATATCTATATATATATATATATATATATATATATGTCTGATCGATAGAGATCCCACCTCTGAGGCCTGCACCAATCTCAAATTAAGGGCCCTTTGTCCCTTCCAGCCTGAGGGTGACAACTAGAGGTGGTCGGGAAGCCAAAAACAGCCAACGGGGCTTTTTTTTTAATGCAGTTTACTTCTTTTAATGCCAATGGAATACTAATAATAATCCCATAAATTCTAATGGAAGTGGCTCAAACAGTATGGCAATGTAAAGGAAACAAGTCTGATGGCTGTGGAATGTAATGATGAAATAGTGTCAGCATCCCAGACCTGATCCAGATCCACAAACCTACAAAGAAAAAATTGGTGCATCAATACAAAAATAGCTACTGTAAATAAGTGATAATTTGTTTTCTCATACTCATGCAATGTTTCAGCTCCTACATGGATATATATATAATCCCAAAATAAAGCAGCACTACTTATCCAGTCCAACCAAAAAATTGGTGCCAGCGTCCCAAAGGACTTGATCAGAGTCCATCCAAGATAAAAACCAGATACAGGCGCAGCACTCCAACAAAATAAGTGATTTAATATCTCATGTCAGCATTACAACGTTTCAGCTCCTCCTGGAGCCTTTTTCAAGCATGTATATATATATATATATATATATATATATATATATAGTGCCTGAGAAGCAGCATAGAAGTAGAATACTAACTAAACACTACTGTACAGTGCTAAATTAATATAATTAGTCACCATACAGATCTATAGATACAATAAGTACAATACAATGTCTATATAAGGGGCCATTTACATTTTATTTAATTACAATGCTATAAGAAAACATTGTGATGTACTGTAAACCATGGCAAGTCTTTAGACTTTAAAGGGTTATCCAGGAATTTATTTATTTGATTTCTCACAATTCTTCTGTGATTTTCACTCCAATATTTATTTTTACCAGCAAACAAACTGACTGTTGTCTCAGATTTCTCCCAGCTTGAGGGCAAGACCTGACTCACTAGTCAGCTGATGACAGGGAGCCTGTCTGCTCCAATGGGTGGAGCTTAGTGGGAGAGAGATCAATCTGCAACAGCTGTAGGCACCCTGATTAAAAACCACACTGATTTGAATGGATGCAGCTTATTTATGGTTCAATTGGTGGGGTGGCTAATGTGTGGGAGGGAGGAAGATGGAATTGTGGGATTTGTAGTAAAAAAAAAAGAAAAGTCAAACAGGAAATGCAAGCTCACAAAAAGTTAGCCACAGTGTTATGGTAATCTCAAAACATAGCCATTTATCCCCAAGACAAGCACAGATCCTTCCTAAGCATGTCCATTACTGTCTGCCAGGTATGTACTAAAATCACCTTATGGTGGAGAACCCCTTTAATAGACTAAAATGAAAAATGAAAATACATTTCTTTTAACTCAGACTGTTTACCGTCGCCGGTAATCAGACCCGGAGCGAACACGCTCCGGGGACTGATTACAAACGGGGTGCCGCGTGCAAGATCCCCAGCGGGGACCCCAGCGGCGGGACTCCTGTGATCAGGCATCTTATCCCCTATGCTTTGGATAGGTGATAAGATGTCTAAGCACCGGAGTACCCCTTTAAACTACATGGATTCTTTACACAGATTCTTCACAAAGTTTTGATCGGTTGGGGTTACAACCGATCTCTAGATATGGCTGGAAGAAGTGCATGGCAGTGAGCTTTACTCCCTGGCTCAGCACTTTATCCCTCTTATAGTAGTCAGGCTTCATAGACTTAGGGTCTATACACACGGCAGAATTCCGCCTCAAATTAAATCCATAGATTTCTATGGGATTCCGCACTCCCATTCACACTTTTGAATTTCTGCTTGTGGATTTCCGCAAGAGGAAATTCAGAAGTGTGAATGGGAGTGCGGAATCCCATAGAAGTCCATGGGTTTAATTTGAGGTGGAATTCCGCAAGTGGAGTTCCGCAAGTGGAAATTCTGCCGTGTGAATAGACACTTGAATAGACACTTTCCTGGCTATATCTTGAGATCAGTGGGGGTCTCAGCACTGAGATCCTGACCAATCAAAACATCTGACATGTCTGTATGACATGTCAAAACTTTTTTTTTTTTTTTTTTAAATGACAGTAATCGAGGGCTTGACAAATTTATTGAGAATTTAGGAGCCATCAAAAAAAATAAAAAAAAATTTAGGAGCCAGGAGGCTGCTGTAGCACAGCATTGTTTGCAGTCTCCTATGAGGACTAAAAATAGTGAATACAATGTTAATAAATGTAAATAGGATTCCTTAATAAAAGTTTATATCAACCCTTCCCCCTTTCCCATTTTCACATAAAATGATTAAAAAAAAAAAACAAAAAGAAAAAACATAAACATATGTGGTATGGCTGCGTGCAAAATATATCCCAACTATTAACTTTAAGAGCTCAGCGTTTTTCCGTTTTTGAACTTTTGTTTTTAACTCCCTACCTTTTACAATCATAACCTTTTAAATTTTGCACTTACAGACCCATATGATGGCTTGTTTTTTTTGTGCCACAAATTCTACTTTGTAATGACATCAATCATTTTACCCAAAAATCTACGGCAAAACCACCCAAAAAAATATTTGTTGCCCAAAATTGAAAAAAAAAAAAGCCATTTTGTAAATTTTGGGGGCTTCTGTTTCTACGCAGTGCATTTTTCAGTAAAAATGACCTTATCTTTATTTTGTAGGTCGATACAATTAAAATGATACCCTACTTATATAGCTTCGATTTTGTTTTACTTCTGGTAAAAATCATAACTACATGCAGGGAAATTAATATGTTTAAAATGTCCTTTTCTGACCCCATAACTTTTTTTATTTTTCTACATACAGTGCGGTATAAGGGCAATATTTTTGCACTGTGATCTGAAATTTATATCGGTACCATTTTTGTTTTTATGAGACTTTTTGATCACTTTTTATAACATTTTTTATGGTATAAAAAGTGACCAAAAATTCGCAGTTTTGGACTTTTGAATTTCTTTACATATACTCCATTGATTATGCGGTTTAATTTAATTTAATTGATATATTTTTATAGTTCGGACATTTACGCACACGGTGATACCACATATGTTTAGTGTGGAAATTGTTTTGAATTACATTTTTTGAATAACAGTATGTACAACCTCAAGTTTACACCTATACCCTTCGGGAAGGGTTATTTCAACTACATACCGCAAAGAGACGGCAGTCATTGCCACTCTCCCCGGGATGTCCTGTCATTACCCCCACGTAATTATAAACTTACCTGTGGGGGAAGCCATAAGAATTAGTAGAAACTGTAGCACAACTGATGACTTTATTAAATAAATGGATAGTCTTACCAATAGACTTGAATGTCATGGCTATCCTAAATGGTCACTAAACAGAGCGAAGCACATTGCATTGTCTAACAACTGGGCAGATCTCATCACTTCTAACAAAACACGAGCGTCACCTGAATGTTTAGAACCCAAAAATGTAGCATTTTTTTGTACAGTGTACAGTATTGATTTTGCAAACGTATCTAATATTATTAAAAAATATTGGCCTATCATTTCGACTGACCCACTTATTAGTAACTCGATTCCTAGCAATGTGAGATATATCGCCAGACGTGCCCCTACAGTTGGTCAAATGGTATCCCCTTCCATATTCAGGTCTTGTGTCCCATCTCCACCTATACGGCTTAGATATCAGGGATGTTATTTTTGTGGACACAACAAATGTGCATGCTGTCAGGTCCTATCTCCCTCTACTGGCTTTGCATCATTTGTCACAGGTGAAACATTTAATATTAAACAATATATTAATTGTAATACATCTTTTGGAGTATACTGTACTTGTACTCCTGTGTTTCATGTAAAGTCCAGTATGTGGGATGCATGACCAATGCCCTGACGGTTTGTGTCAGAAAACATTTGTTTGACATTAAAGGGGTACTCCGGCCCTAATACATCTTATCCCCTATCCAAAGATGTCTGATCGCAAGGGGTCCTGCCGCTGGGGACCCCCGCAATCTGTCATTCCGCACCCACCTTTGTGAGCTCTCCGCAGGGCTGGAGGCACCGAATGTGAAGTGTAACAGCCACGGGGCCAGAGTATCGTGATGCCCCATGTGATATCACGCCCCGCCCCCCCCAATGCAAGTCTATGGGAGGGGGTGTGACGTTCATCACGCCCCCTCCCATAGGCTTGCATTGAGGGGGCGGGGTGGAACGTGACGTCACACTAGGGCCAAGTCGTTATGTCGCGATACTCCGGCCCCGTGGTCGTTACGCTTCACACTCAGAGCATCCAGCGCTGCGTAGAGCTCACAAAGGTGGGTGCGGAATGACAGATTGCGGGGGACCCACGTGATCAGACATCTTATTTCCTATCCTTTGGATAGGAGATAAGATGTATTAGGGCCGGAGTACCCCTTTAAACATTTAAATTCCAGACACATATCAGCAGTCGCTGAACACTGCGCAGAACAGCACGCAGGGGATACATCTACCATCAAATTAACAGGCATAGAGAGAGTTAACTTACTGTACTGGGGAGGAGATCACAGGAAAACATTAATCAACAGAGAAGTATATTGGATTCTCAAACTAGCTACCTGTGTGTCTCGTGGTCTGAACAGGCTTCAAGATGTCATATTACACTATTAACAGCTGAGAGATTCCTCTTTTTTGCAAAATTTTGCCTTGTCACATTAATTGAGGAGACAATCAGGAGGCAGGTAGAGACCCTACTCATGTCCTAACAGCTGAACGAGACACCGCGGTTTCACCGTGGTGGTCCCGATCAGCCCGACTGAGCTGCCGGGAATGCTCTTTCTTAAACTTTAGACGCAACGATCAACTTTGATCACTGCGCCTAAAGGGTTAATAACGGGAATCACTGTGATTGGTGATATCTGGTATTAGCCACAGGTTCCAGCTATCGTTAGCCGCTGGGACTTTGCGTCCTTAAGAGGTTAAGATATAATGTTAAGGAAACTGCATGGTCAATGGTCCAGAATTGATGATTTTATATAACTACATTTTTTTTTTTTTATAAAAAGCGATCAACAAGTGCCATCAAAACAAAAATCAAAAATTGTGCTAATAAAAATTATGGACAACAGCGCAAAAAATCATACATCCCCCGTATACAGAAAAATATACAAGAAGTTATAATTTTTTTAACCCCTTAAGGACCAATGCAAATAAACTTGTACGCCCCTGAAAGACCAGGCCTGTTTTTTCAAATCGGGGATGTCTGTCTTTATTAGAGAATAACTCTGGTAACGTTTTGCCAATCACGATAATTCTGACATTGTTTTTTTGTTACAAGTTGTCCTTCATGTACATAGTAAAAATAAGCCGATATCATTTAGTAGTTTTTTTTTACAATGCAAAAAATCATGAAATTTTTACAAAAAATTACGATTTTTTGCTATTTTAACACTACTTGGTTGCATATATTTATACTTACTGACCAAATAGTTCATGAAACTTATACTTTCAGATGTCTACTTTATTTTGACGTCATTTTTTAGTTTTTAATTAACATTTTAAATTAGTTAGAACCCTAACAATTTAACTTGAAATTTTGAAAATTTTGAAAATTTGAAAAGTAAATTTTTTTTATGTGCTATGCAAGGTTTGCAGAAATTAAAAGGTAGTAGAACATAGGAACACCCCCCCAAATGACCCCATTTTAAAAATTAGACCCCTCAAGGTATTCGCTAGGGGGTACAGTGAGTATTTTAACACCATAGCTTTTTTGGCAGGAATTATTACAAAGTCAGTGTTAAAAATTCGAAAATTGCAATTTTTCACAAATGCATCATTTGGTGGGCATATTTTTTGTACATCACTTCTGATATTGAAAGAAATGCACCCTATATTTTATTTAGCTGCTTGTCCCATGTTCGGAAATACCCCCGCTTTGGCCATATATGGTTCCTTGGCCGCGTGGTAGGACTCAGAAGGAGAGGAGCGCCATTTGGCTTTCAGGGCAGAACAGTACCCCCACCCCCACAAGTGACCCCATTTATATACCGCACCCCTACAAGTTATTGGCTGGTCGGCTGGCAGTATAACGCGTTTGTCTGTGACAGTTAAGGCTCCTGATGGATATATCCGCCATGTTGTGGGAATAAGCACCCGCTCATGGCGAATATATCCATCACTGCTGCGGCTGGGTAGCTCAGTGTGTCCGCTCATGACTGCTGGTGGAAAATCCGCTGCTATGAGTGGACGCACAAAGCTACCCAGCCGCAGCAGCGAGCTCATTACCGTGACTGCTGCATAATGTGTAGGATCACGTGGCGGACATCCGCAGCATATTACATGCTGCGGATGTCCGCCAATGCGATCCTACACATTATGCTTTTTTTTTTTTATTAGATTCATTTAATAAATGTATATTTAATATATATTTTTTTTTTACACTTTTATTACATTTTTATTTATTTTTACACTTTTATTTTATTTATTTATTTATTTTTACACTTTTTAATGCTTTGGAATACTTAGTATTCCAAAGCATTGCAGTTATATGCTGCCTGCCAGTTTTCACTAGCAGGCAGCATATTTCACTGGCAGGCAATACCCAGGGCAGACCTGGGGATCTTTGTAGGACCCCCGGCAGCCCAGGTATGCAGCAGCACCCCACGATCGCGATGTGGGGTGCTGCAGGAGAGACAGAGGGAGCCCCCTCCCTCTGTCAGAACTCCTTACAGCGCGCGGTCACTTCTGACCGCAGCTGTAGGGGTTAAACTGTCGGGAGTGAAGTGAACTTCACTCCCGGCAGTGCAGCCACACACAGCACCCCGCGATCGCGCTGCGGGGTGCTGCAGAGGAGACAGAGGGAGCCCCCTCCCTCTGTCAGAACTCCTTACAGCCGCGGTCACTTCTGACCGCGGCTGTAAGGGTTAAACTGCCAGGAGTGAAGTGAACTTCTGACCGCGGCTGTAAGGGTTAAACTGCCAGCCGCGGACACACACAGCACCCCGCGATCGCGATGCGGGGTGCTGCAGGAGTGACAGAGGGAGCTCCCTCCCTCTGTCATAACACTTACAGCCCGCGGTCACTTCCGACAACGGCTGTAAGGGTTAAAACTGCCGGGACCGAAGTTTACTTCGGTCCTGGCAGTGCAGCAGGGTCCCGGCTGTGTGATACAGCCGAGTCCCTGCCGCGATCTCGTGGGTGCACTGGGCAGCACCCACGAGAATAATGGACGAATATAGACGTCCAGGTGCGGGAACGCCCGCCAACCTGGACGTCTATACTCATCCTTGGTCGTTATCGGGTTAAAGTAGCAAAAAAAATAAAAATAAATAAAAAAGCATTGTAAATTGGGTATTGTATTCGGGAGAAGCTACAGAATAAAGATAATCTGTCATTTTCACTAAAAAGTGCACTGAGTAGAAAAAAAAGCCTCCACAATGTTGCAAAATGGCTTTTTTTTTCAATGTTGCCCCACTAATATATATATATATATATATATATATATATATATATATATATATTTTTTTTTTTTTTTTTTTTTTTTTTTTGTTTCATTGTACTTTAGATTTTGTGGTACAAAAAACAATTTCTCATATTGATCTGTAGGAGGAAAATTGTAAATTAGAAGGTGAGGAGGAAAAAATGAAAGCGCAAATATCAACATGGTCGCACCTTTAAGGGGGTTAAGAAAATAAATATTTATCTTAACAGAAATCAGAGATCAAAGGTTCTTTTTAAAGACATTTGTGAAAATCCTTTCATCTATTTACTATATGTGAATAAAATGAAGATAGTAGATTATCCAGTGCAGAAGCTCGGTAAAATCCTAACATCTTTATTAGTTTCGGAACACAGGCGTACAGGGAAAACAGGTGACGTGTTTCGGCTATCCGTCTATTATATTTATGTACTACAAAATTATTAATAAAACGCCAATTTCGTCCCATTGGCGTTTTTTCAATAATTTTATATTACATAAATATTATAGATAGATGATATTGGGATCTTAGTGATCTGATTTTTGTTATAGTGACTGTAGTTTGGGTCTTCTATTTAATTTATATGGTCTCACTAACCCATATATATATATATATATATATATATATATATATATATATATATATGTCTATTTTTATTTTCATACATTTAACATCTAATCTTTTGGTACTCTCCATGCTATATATGTTTGCTAGTATTTATGGTTTTAAATCACATGTTTATAGTCATTTTCAAACCAAATTTTGTGTTGTACAAGTTTTTTCAATGTTTTTTATGTACATGGTAAAAAACATAAACAATTTGAATGTGGTGGTTGAAGGGTTAACCTGTAATGAGACCAGTGTGAAACTGGATTGATCCACCCTTCACCCACTATATAAGAGGTTCAATTATGTAATGTCTCTGTATGACTAAGGCTACGTAAGATAGCCGAAACACGTCACCTGTTTTTCCTGTATGCCTGTGTTCCGAAACTAAGATATAAGGATTTGACCGAGCTCCTGCACTGGACGATCTACTATTTCCATTGTTGAATATGAGAAGTTGGTCTGCTCCAGTCCGTGCTGCAGTGAGGCTTATACCAGGGGTGAGCTGGAGTACTCTTCCTTGTGGATGTGAATAAAATGTACATGGGGGCATATGATCATTGAATTTACAGTAAGACTACTGCTCAGTAGAGTGCAGTAAGTACTATTCGAAAGCTAGACTCTCTGGTCAGCCTACAGCATAGGGGTCAACTATACAAGTACATCCTACATGACAGAACTGGAAAGCTCAGACTATGAGATATTATCTACTGTGTGGCCCACTGGAGGAGTGCCAAACCCATGCAGCCAGGAGCCGGCTATGCTTAGTAACCCCATAGCTGCTTGTTCAGGGCCCTAAGGTGATAGCATAGCATGGCCTGCAGAGGTCTCTCCCAGTAACTGTAAATCTACACATGAATCACCAAAGCTTTATAATAATATGCATTTTAAGTGGTATTCCGATTTCCACAGTAGTGAATCACATTCATTAATATGCTGTAAAATGCATAACAAGTGCATCAAGCCTGAAACACGATATATTAAATGTATGTAATACAAGCCCATCCATTACAGGGACCATGGCTAGCTGTCAACATTTCATATATTATTGGGGGAATTGTACCTGTCGGCCATATTTTAAAATATTTACAGAACGTGTCCTATTATTTCTTAAAATATGAGCTGTCCACATGTATACATTACACCGCAAAGTGCTGCCAGAAAATGTATGTCTGAAATCAAGTTTAATATGAAAACCAAAATGTCTACTTTAAGCAGACTCATAAATTACCTGTGGCCTGCAGACAAATAAATACGGGGATAAGGTATAAACCACCCTGACGGTTACCTGGTGCACACATAACAATAACAGATAGTGAAGAACACACATTCCTGTAGGAGCCTAATCTATGAGGTAGAAGAACCTCCCAGGAACATAAAGTAAACTGTCCAAGCATGCTGTACTGGGGCCAAGCACTATATCAATGAGCACAGTTGGAAAGTATGAGAAAAAGGGAGAATAAAGTAAAAAGTATGTGGAATACTTATTCAAACCAAGCATGTTGTGTACAAGACAAGAATAAGACAAATTATTGATGTTCTCTTTACAGAATTTACAGTACAGTATACTGTGTTAAAATAGGATTCCATACATCTCAGCCAGGTAGGGGAACAAGGAATGGGATTACATTTTTTAACAACAGGTTCCCTATTTCGCAAGATGGATACACGTGTTGTAGCTACAACTTGTCTCTGCAAGTTTTTCCAACAAGACATTTTTTGCTCCACACTTGCAGCAGATCTCATCTGCTATACTAAGACAAGCTAAACACTGTGCCTTCTGAATAAAGAAAAAAACTGCTACACACTGTGTCCCCTTTAAAACGCAACTGTCCCCTACAGTAGGCTTGTGATGCTGCACACACGGCACTAGAGCGTCACAAGCCTATTCTAGGCATACCTGTATAGATGAATCAAGTTGCTGTATACTCCCAGAAAACGTCTTTGTAATTCCTCATTTAGTTGGAGAGGCGGGGCCCTGGATCCACTATGCTTTGGTGCCACATTGCCTCTCTCTGTTTACGTCGAACAATTGTGGTGCCTGAAGCACCAAATGGAAGTACAAAGAGCCAATAATTCGATTAAGCCTGACTTCAGCATATAATTTTCAACTTGTATGCGTATACTTAGGACACGCATACAGCTGAAATCAAGCAAATCGGGTTTAGAACCCACTTTCTTTTTAATTTAATAACTGATGAAGGCAAACCAGAGAGAATCGGCTAATGATTCTACCCCACACTGCGACAGGTAGCTGCTGGGAGGAGGAGTTAGAAGATTGGGGGAGATTTATCATTAGGTGTCTATTGTAGACACAGATCTACCCATTTACATTGCTTGTCTAATTTATACTCTTGCTCAAGGCCCCCCTCGCTCTACCATGCACTCCTTCTCTACCGCACACTTCACAGAGCTGCACTTCACAGAGCTCTGGCATTTTCCCGCTGTACACTGCTCACATAGCCAGAAGTGCTGGAGCAGCAGTGTGTGCCGAACAAAACTCTGCACAATAGTAAAATCATAAATCTTTATAAAGTACACAGAGGGGGAGATTCTCATAGAATTTAAATTTTGCGCCCCCCCCAAAAAAAAATATATATATTTTGGCGCGAAAAGTATCAACCACATTTTCAAAGAGCTTTGTGCCGCGGTTTACACTGTTCACGTCAGTTTTGTGAAAGTGGGTGTGTTCACGTATATTGTCTGCTTTACATGATATTTTCGGAGGGGTGAGAGTCCAGTTTACATCCAAATTTTTTTTATTGTTTTTGTTTTCTTCTCATTTTAGATACCTGAATGTGGAGGACTACGTCAGAGTCGGCGGATTGCGATGATGAACACTGTTTTTTTAAATGTCAATAAAAGGGTTACAGAGGGCCTGTTTTTTTTTCTATAAAACTTTTTTTATAATTGAATTTCAGGCTTAGTAGTGGAAGCCGTCTTGTAGACAGAATCCATTGCCAAGCCAGGGCTTAGCATTAGCCCCAAAATCAGTTAGCGCTAACCCCCAATTTTTACCCCGGTACCCACCACAACAGGGGTGCCGGGAAGAGCCAGTACCAACAGACCCGGAGTGTCAAAAATAATGGCACTAATGGGCCTAGGCAGTAACAGACTAGCATTATTTAGACTGGGGAGGGCCAGTAACAATGGTCATTGCCCACCCTGGTAACATCAGGCTGTTGCTGCATGATTGGTATCAGGCTGATAATGAAAAAATGGGGGAATTTATTTAAAATAACAAAAAAATAAAAAAACAACGCATAGGGTTCCCCCTATTTTCTGTATCAGCCAGATACCAACCAAGCAGCAACAGCCTGATGTTACCAGGGTGGGCGAGGACCATTGTTACTGGCCCTCCCCAGCCTAAATAGCACCAGCCTATTACCGCCTAGGCCCAGGAGCGCCATTTTTGACGCTCTGGGCCTGTTGGTACCGGCTCTTCCAGGCACCCCTGTGGGTACCGGGGTAATAATTGGAGGTTAGCGCTAGCTGATTTTGGGGCTAATGCTAAGCCCCGGCTTATTGATGGATTCCATCTATAAGACGGCTTCCACTACTAACCCTGAAAATTCAATTATAAAAAACACAACACATTGAAAAAAAAAATTATAAAAAAAAAAACACTCCCCCACAGCCCTCATTAACCATTATATTGAAATAAAAGAAAACGCTGGTCATCATCGCAGTCCACCGAATCTGATGTAGTCCTCTGCATTCTGGTATTTGAAATGAGAAGAAAAGAAAAAGAAAAAATGTGGTTTAGTGCATTTTTTGTGCTCTTCCCTGGGGAGAGCGCACATAATGCAGCATGTTCACGAACATGGAGCCTCCAATTGTTGCTTAACTACAACTCCCATCATGGGGGATGTAGTTAAACAACAGCTGGAGACTCCATGTTTGGGAACACACTGCCAGAAAAGCTCTGTTCCCATTATGCAAAACACATAATGAGAACAGAGTCAGGCCTGGACTGTGTAGCTTGATCTCTCCCTCTGCCCTTGGACTACTACTCCCATCATGGGACAGAACCTGTCCCATGATGGGAGTATTTGTAGTACCGTAGCGCTGAGGGCTGGCACTTGCACTTGCACATCCCCCAGCTGCGGGACTTTTAGCACTACTACTCCCATCATAGAGATACTCCATCCATGATGGGAGTTATAGTCCAGGGGCTGAGGTGCAGATCACAGCAGGTCATTCTCAAGAGACCCGCTGTGATACGCATTTAAGTTAACAAGCCAGCGGCACATGCGGCTACACTGCTCTGTCTGCCGGCTCCAGGCTCCTGCATACGTCTCTCATAATTCATAATCGCCGCAGCCGGGAGACCAGAGCTCTGATTGGTGAATAGCTTTTCATCAATCAGAGCTCCAATCTCCCGGCGGCTGCAATTATGAATTATGAGAGATGTATACGGGAGCCTGGTGCCGGCGGGCAGCACAGTGTAGCCGCATGTACCGCCGGCTTGTTAACTTAATAAATGCGGATCCCAGCTGGTCTCTGGAGAATGACCTGCTGCAATCTGCACCTCAGCCCCTGGACTATAACTCCCATCATGTGCAGAGTTTGTCCATGATGGGAGTAGTATTCCTTACTGTCCCAAAATGGTTAATATATTATGCTTCCAAAATACAAAAAGGGAACACAAGTTTCACATTCTCAGATGCTTTAGAACACTTTGGTATGTGTCCTCCGAGGTGGTGTATATTTGTGCAAGAAAAGTGCATTTACGCATTTTTTTGCGTTTAAAAAACAAACAGTTAATAAATTCGATTCTACAGTAGAAAGTGCTCTATGGTAAACTTAACCATAGACATGGCTATGAAGAATTCTATCAGATTTTGCGCAAAGAAACTGTTGCACAAATTTTTGCTTACAAAAATAGACAAAAAAAAGCTCCACATACAATGATAAATTCCCCCCATTGTCCTTACCAAGAAGTGTGTGGTGTATGGTGTGATAGTAAATCATTGTAAATATAGTCTTATTGCAGTTCAACACATAGTTACATAGTTACATGTACATGTTAAAAAAAGACCAGAGTCCATCAAGTTCAACCTGTATCCCTAATGAGTCCCTACTGAGTTGATCTAGAGGAAGGCAAAAAACCCTCATACTAAAGGTAAAAATTCCTTCCCGACTCTAAATATGGCATCATAATAAATCCCTGGATCAATGTCCTGTCCCTATAAATCTATTATACATAACCAGCGATGTTATTATTCTCCAAAAAATGCATCCAGACCCCTTTTGAACTCTCTTATTGAGTTCCCCATGACCACTAGTGTTGAGCGGCATAGACCATATTCGAATTCGCGAATATTCGCGAATATATGGACGAATATTCGTCATATATTCGCGAATATTCGCATATTCGTAATATTCTCGTATTATTTTCGCATATGTGAAAATTCGCATATGGGAAAATTAACATAAGCAAATATTCGCATCTGCGTAAATTAGCATATGCAAATTTTCGCATATGCGAACATTTGCACACCAGTCTCACACAGTAGTATTAGAGCCTTCTTTACATCACACAAGCTGGAAGCAGAGAGGGATGATCACTGTGATGTGTACTGTGGAAAAAAAAACAAAAAAAACGAATATTCGTAATTACGAATATATAGCGCTATATTCGCGAATATTCGCGAATTCGCGAATATGCGATATTCGCGATTAAAATTCGTATTGCGAATATTCGGGAGCAACACTAATGACCACCTCCTCCGGGAGAGAATTCCATAGTCTCACTTCTCTTACAGTAAAGAACCCACATCTGTGCTGGTGTAGAAACCTTCTTTGTTATACCCTTGTTATAGATACAGTTCTGGGTATAAATAGATCATGGGAGAGATCTCTGTACTGCCCCTGATATATTTATACATAGTTATTAGGTTATTAGGTCATGTCCCAGTCACATGAATTTTGTAAACCATCTACATTTACAAGGCTGGAGCCCTGACTGAATTTGAAGCTTGGATATCTCAATCTATATATATAAAACTCAACGTGTGTGTATGTATGTATGTATGTTCCACAAAAACTTTCAAACGGCTAAAGATATTAACATGAAACTTGGCACACGTTACTTATATGTCAAGAACAAACATAGGATAGGTATTTTAACCCTTACTCACCCCCATTTGCCAGGGGCGGGGCTTATGTTTAAAGTCCCATGCAAGTCAAGGGAAATATATGTTACTGCATAACTTTCAAACGGCTTGAGATATTTCGATAATACTTGGTCACATGTTACTTATATGTCCACTTAAAATATAGGATAGTTAATTTAACCCTTAATTACCCCCATTTGTGAGGGTCAGGGTTTTTTTTTTTTAAGTCCCATGCAAATCAATGGGAAATGTTCCCATATAATTTCCGTTAGGCTGGACCAATTTCATTACCTGGTACACATATTACGAGTCAGGATATGAGGACAGGATGGGAGGTCGGGATAGGAGGAAGGGATATGAGGACGAGATATGAGGTCAGGATAGGAGGACGGGTAGGAGGTCGGGAAATTATGTCAGGATAGGAGGTCGGGATAGGACAAGATAGGAGGACGGAATATGAGGACGGGATAGGAGGTCTGGATAGGAGGTTGGGATAGGAGGTCAAGATAGGAGGACGGGATAGGAGGTCAAGATAGGAGGTCGAGATATGAGGACGGAAAAGGAGGTCGGGATAGGAGGACGGGATAGGAGGTCTGGATAGGAGGTCGAGATAGGAGGTCGAGATAGGAGGATGGGATAGGAGGTTGGGATAGAAGGTCAAGATATGAGGACGGGAAAGGAGGTTGGGATAGGAGGTCAGGATAGGAGGACGGGATAGGAGGTTGAGATAGGAGGTCGAGATAGGAGGTCGGGATAGGAGGACAAGATAGGAGGAAGGGATAGGAGGACGGGATAGAAGGTCTGGATAGGAAGTTGGGATAGTAGGTCGAGATAGGAGGTTGGGATAGGAGGTCAAGATAGGAGGTCGAGATATGAGGATGGGAAAGGAGGTCGGGATAGGAGGACGGGATAGGAGGTTGAGATAGGAGGTCGAGATAGGAAGACGGGATAGGAGGTCGGGATATGATGTCGGGATAGGAGGTCAGGATAGGAGGTCGGAATAGGAGCTCGAGATTGGAGGACGGGATAGGAGGTCGAGATAGGAGGACGGGATAGGAGGACGGGACAGGAGGACGGGATAGCAGGACGGGATAGGAGGACATGATAGGAGGACGGGATAGGAGGACGGGATAGGAGGTCGGGACAGGAGGTCGAGATAGGAGGTCGGGATAGGAGGTCGGGATGTGGGGTTTGGATATGACAACAATATATGAGGACTGCATATGAAGTCAAAAGCTTCCTCCTTTGTTTATTTTTCTTCCCAAAAAGGATTAGGAAGGAAATACCGAGGAACGCCGGGTACTCAGCTAGTCTATATATATATATATATATATATATATATATATATATATATATATAAAACTCAACGTGTGTGTGTGTATGTATGTGTGTATGTTCCACAAAAACTTCCAAACGGCTAAAGATATTAACATGAAACTTGGCACACATGTTACTTATATGTCAACAACAAACATAGAATAGGTGATTTAACCCTTACTCCCCCCCCATTTGCCAGGGGCGGGGTTTATGTTTAAAGTCCCATACAAGTCAATGGAAATATATGTCACTGCATAACTTTCAAACGGCTGGAGATATTTCGATAATACTTGGTCACATGTTACTTATATGTCCACTTAAAATATAGGACAGTTAATTTAACCCTTAACTACCCCCATTTGTGAGGGTCGGGGTTTTTGTTTAAAGTCCCATGCAAATCAATGGGAAATGTATGTTCCCACATAACTTCCGTACGGCTGGAGATATTTCAATACCTGGTACATATATTACGGGTCGGGATAAGAGGACGGGATGGGAGGTCAGGATGGGAGGTCGGGATAGGAGGTCGGGATAGGACGACGAGATATGAGGTCGGGATAGAAGGACGGGATAGGAGAACTGGATAGGAGGTCGGGATAGAAGGTCAAGATAGGAGGTCGAGATATGAGGACGGAAAAGGAGGTCGGGTTAGGAGGATGGGATAGGAGGAAGGGATAGGAGGTCGGGATAGGAGGTCGAGATAGGAGGATGGGATAGGAGGTCAAGATAGGAGGACGGGAAAGGAGGACAGGAAAGGAGGTCGGGATAGGAGGTCGGGATAGGAGGTCGAGATATGAGGACGGGATAGGATGACGGGATAGGAGGATGGGATAGGAGGTCGGGATAGGATGTCGGGATAGGAGGACGGGATAGGATGACGGGATAGGAGGAGGGGATAGGAGGACGGGATAGGAGGACGGGATAGGAGGTCAGGATAGGAGGTTGGGATATGACAAGAATATATGAGGCCTGGATATGAAGTCAAAAGCTTCCTCCTTTGTTTATTTTCCTCCCCAACAGGGATTAGGAAGGAAAAACCGGGCAATGCCAGGTACTCAGCTAGTAAGCTATAAATGGAAGATAGTTTCTATAGCCCTGAATGATTGTGGGTTAGAGAATGATTGGGAGTCAAGACCTTTCCTTATTGGAGAGATTTTCAGCCAGACTGCATCCAATGTGCACTTTTGTATATTCATTGACATTCCATTTTCTCATAGGGTGCTAGAAAACTCCCCCATCCAGCGAGTGCTGCCGTCTAGAGGTTACAGTTTCTTTGGACCCTTGAAATAGTAGATGGGTGATATGGGGAGATGTGAACATGGAGGATAAAGGCAGAAAATTCATGTTACATGGTTTCTACAGGGTTCCATTCGATTTATCAGTAATCTCAGTCTCTGAGTCCTCTATGTAGCAGCCCAGGAATAAGATATTTTTTATGTATATGGCTTTTGGTACACAAATTTATGGCTCAGTATGACTAACGCTGGGACACTGTATAGACGTAATAAAACACTGCAGAACTAAATGCCAAGATCTTATATTAAGTTCTTTCGTTATAGCTAAATTGCATTGTTGAAGAAAATATCAACTGGACTTTCATGCTTAATAAAAGTAGATATAATTTATACTCTGCCTGAGAATACTTAAATGTGCCTTAGTTTTTATTTATTAGCCTTGAACAATTACTCCATGTTATTGGTTAGGGTATGATATTACAGGAAGTTGGTTGAGGTTTACATTGCCTTAAGGGAAATTAGATTTACAAAACAGACATGCACTTAAGAAATGGAGAAAGTCATTCCTGGGCCTTGTACATTGCCTCTTATTAGCAGCTGTTAATTGCATTTATATCCCGCTGCAATGCTCTCTGTAATGGCTCCATGGTCACTTTATAATATTACTAAAGTGACATTCACATTGTAAATCTATAAATGTATGCACAACATTCAAATATCCATGTTTATTGCCAGGTGCCCAGTGGGCTATGATAGGATGATCAAATATAAGATATTTCCTTCATGGCCTCAACAGAGGTTTGCATATCTGAGCACTTCAATTTTGCACCCAGAGATAAAACCAAGCCATGCCTCCGGAGACAACAGAGGATGATCCATTGATGCAGATGATGCTGTAGACAACAGCTCATTGAAAATGAAAGAACTACACAACTTTTAGTGGAGAATCATGCTTAAGCATACTGAAGCCAGTACAATTTGTAATAACCCTTTATTAGTAAGTTGTATATCTTGCAGAGATAGTCTTATTAAAATAAAAATAAATGATACTGAAATACCCCTTTAAGCATCCCTGCAATATATGTTTATGTAACTATGCAGCTGTGTTTAGTACTGTGGGCATTGTATGGCCTCATTAAGGTTTTAAAAATGTAAATTTGCCCCCAAGTGACTGCTGGCACCCATCCATCCTGCTGTACCACTGTGGTCTCTGAGAATTTTTTTAAAATCTGTTTTATCCGCAATAGTCTGCCTCAACACATGTCACTAAGTATGATGCTTTGATGCTTTTGTTACTCATTTCTTTATATTTCCTTGCTTGATAAAGTAATTATATCATACTCCCTCCTGATTGCGGCGAGGGACAGTGTTCATTTAGTTAACTAATTTACGCCATTCCACCAGTTCTAGTTCCTGTGCCTTCAGCCTCTTCTCCCACTGTTGGAGGTATTAATCTTTCCCCTTCGACTCCGTAGTACTTAGGAGTTATATCAGTAGTCTAATACCTCCACTATCTCTGACCGGGTTAATCCCCTTTAGAGTAAATTCTTTGAGGAATGCCTCATTATGTTCTTGATTTGCTTTTTTTGTTTTTTTTATGTGTTTTTTTTATTTGTTCCCAATGCTAACTCCTTTTTATCTTTTTTCTCTCTGCCTGCATGATCTTGCCAACCACTCCAACTGTCACTCCTGGGCTGTAAAGTACTAAATCATCTATCTACATCATGGTCCTCCTCCTGTATGGAATCCACCTAGGCTATCTATCTCAACTTATGTACCTCCACCGTCAACATGAGACCTCTGGTATGTTTTATCTTTAACACGCTCGACAACACACATAGATCCATCAATGGTGCATCTAATGACACTCACAGTTAAAGGTCTGAATTCTAACGTTAAGAGTCGACTCGTCCTGAAAGAGATGAGAACACAGAAAATTGACATTACTTTTATTCAGGAGATGCATCATGATGAATCAGGTTCCTTTAACCTTCGCCCTTTCCTATTACCCTTCAATATTTGTTGCTAATCAAGATCGAAAGAGAGGTGGGGTGGCCATTTTAATTTCTAAAACATGTTCTTTTAAAGTCACCTCCTCTATTGCTGATCCTTCTGGACAATATATTATTGTCACAGGACAGCTCTCCAATGTTCCTATGACCCTCTGCAACATATAAGCACCCAATACATCACAAATATTTTTTCTCACCAGAGCCTTTGCCCAACTCAGTACAATACCTCCTGATACTCTTTTCATTGGTTGAGACTTTAATCTCCCGTTCTCAGCCCTAACCGATAGACACTCATTAACACATTCTACCCGATCCCCATCCATAATCCGACTATGTACACAATTGCATAAGCTCATTAGACGACATCGTTTTTTACGACCTATGGAGAGTAAGAGTAGGTAACCCCACTAGTAGGCAGTATACTTTTTAATACCACCCCCCATACTACCCATTCCAGAAAAGACATGCTCCTAGGTAATCTTATGGGTTTACGTCTGACCGACAAAGTTACCATTCATCCTATCATGTATTCAGATCATGCACCAGTCACACTTGATCTTAAGGCTACCACAGTTCCTAGAAGGGTCTGCCACTGGCGGATGAACAAATCCTTACTAATGAGGGACATTTACAGTATAGTATTTGCCTGGGAGCATGTTTTACGGAATTTTTTTAACCAGAACTTAGGCTCAGTACCTTCCTTCCCCATAATTTGGGAATCTCACAAGAGAATATTGTATCTCCTTAGCATCCTGCATTAAAAAGGACCGTCTACAACAAACTCACGACCTGGAGAGACAACTTAAATGGGCACTGTCATCAACTTTTTTTTTTCCATATGTTGTAGTACATATGTACTACAACATATCTCTAATATATTTTCATATTTTTTTTTAAATGAATATATTGTAATTTACGTTTGAAAAACGGCTACTAGGGGTCTCCCTCCTAGTAGCCGGCTGCCGGCTGGCACGACATCACGCCTGAATTCGGAACGATGCCGGCCGGGCAATTGGCCCGAATTCATTGAGCCTGCGCTCACTCCCTGCCTGTCAATCAGACAGGGGGGAGAGAATGCTGAGAGCGCATTGGCTCCCTGGCCTCACACACAGGCCCCGCCTCCCGGCATCTACATGTTGCTGCTTTGCACTCGGGTATGTTTTTTGTGGGAGGGGAGAGCAAGGGTTCGGGGTAGCGCCATGGCCCTAAAACTTGTTTTGAACAGAGGGGAGGGGGGAGAGCGGGGTTCGGGGTAGCGCAGTGGCCATAAAACTTGTTTTCAACAGAGGGGGAGAGCGGGGTTCGGGGTAGCCCCGTGGCCATGCTCCTAACAAAGTTATTACTTTCAACACAGGGTACCTCCAGTTGTTTAACCACTACAACTCCAAGCATGCCCTGACAGCCAATAGATGTCAGGGCAAGCTGGGAGTTGTAGTGGATAAACAGCTGGAGGCACCCTGTATAGATGAACTAAGGGCGGGTGTGACGGCCCCAGCAGGCATCAGTGGCGTCACGCTTGCTGGGGAAGTCTGCCTGGTAGTGAGCACACTACCAGGCAGACAAAAAGCCTTTTTTAATATAGTAAAAAAAATGTAAAGGCAGGGAGGGGGTTAGGGATAGATGGGCAATAGGCAGGGACAGATAAAAAAAAAGGATGGTGGGAGCTACTCTTTAAATACCAAGAAAATAGTAGAACTCCTACTACAACTATTTTAAAAAGAATAGTTAATATAGGTAAAACAAACTAAGGGATTTGGCGGTTCATAATGTAGAGAAACTACCACTGTCTTGTACTAGGCATAAATATTATGCAATAGCTAACAAGGCCCATACCCTTTTGGCAGCCCAGTTGAACTCAAGCTTCTCGCAAACTAGCCCCTTTGCATTAACCCCTTAAGGACACATGACGTACTGGAACGTTATTGTTACCCTGAGCGCTCCGGGCACCCTGCTTGTCTCGGTGCGCTCACAGCGTATGTCCCCAGGCAGCGCTCCGGTCACGCTGTCTCGGCGGGCGCGACCCCGCTCTATAGGGCACGCATGAGCCGGGACTCTTAAATTTAAAAGGCCAGTGCACCAGTGATTGGTGCCTGGTCCAAAGTGGTTTATTTAGGGTGAAAGGTTTCTGCTTTGACTTAATTAGGCCTGCACCTGTGCACTGCCTATAAGTACCATCTCCTCCCACAGCCTCCTGCCGGATCTTTGTTGCCTTGTGCCTGAGTGAAAACGTTTCTTGTTCCTGTGTTACCCTGCCTGTTGCCGAACCCGTTGCTACTGACTACCGCCTGTGAACCGTTGCTGCCTGCCCTGACCATTTGCTACGTCTGACTTCGCCTGTGCCTGATCCTCTTGTACTTCACCTTATCTCAGCAGCCAGAGAGGTTGAGTCGCTACTGGGAGGAACGACCTGGGGGTTACCTGCCGCAGCAAGACCATCCCGCTTTGCAGCGGGCTCTGGTGAAAACCAGTAACCCCTCAGACTCCGTTCACCTGGTACGGCCTACGGCATCACCTCTCTGGCACAGCGGATCCACCACCAGCTACTGCTACCTCCTGCCAGTCCGGATCCTGACAGTCATGTGTCCGCTCCCGATCTATAACGCGGGGCCACGGCGTGGCCCCGCGTCATAGCGGGCCGAGCCCGGCCTCTAACAACGGCCGGGACCCGTGGCTAATAGCTCACGGCATTGATCGCGGTGTTCAAAGTTGAACACCACGTCTAAAGCGAAAGTGAAAGCATGCCGGTTAGCTCAGGGAGCTGTTCGGGATAGCCGCGGTGAAATCGCAGCATCCCAAACAGCTTACAGGACAGCCGGAGGGTCCCTACCTGCCTCCTCGCTGTCCGATCGCTGAATGACTGCTCAGTGCTTGAGATCCAGGCATGAGCAGTCAAGCGGCAGAATCATCGATCACTGGTTTCCTATGAGAAACCAGTGATCAATGTGAAAGATCAGTGTGTGCAGTGTTATAGGTCCCTATGGGAGCTATAACACTGCAAAAATAAAAGTGAAAAAAAAAAGTGGATAAAGATCATTTAACCCCTCCCCTATTAAAAGTTTGAATCACCCCCCTTTTCCCATAAAAAAAAACCACAGTGCAAATAAAAATAAAAATAAACATATATGGTATCGCCGTGTGCGGAAATGTCCGAATTATAAAAATATATTGTTAATTAAACCGCACGGTCAATGGCTTACGCGCAAAATCATTGGCCCTCATTTACTAACATGATTCCGACTCTTTTTGTTGGGTTTAGGGCCTAAATTCTGTTGCAAAATGGGCATTGTTTTTGGAAAAAGGGGCATGTTCCCTACATTTCAGCCCAAATCACTCTTCTTTTCCTAAAACCACTCTGAAATTCATGTGAATTATCTGGGAAGAAAACCCGACACTTTAACCCCTTAACGACGCAGGACGTATATTTACGTCCTGCGCCGGCTCCCGCGATATGAAGCGGGGTCGTGCTGCCACCCCGCATCACATCACGTCGGTCCCGGCGCTCATCAACGGCCGGGACCCACGGCTAATACCACACATCGCCGATCGCGGCAATGTGCGGTATTAACCCTTTAGAAGCTTTGACCGCTTTGAAAGTGAAACTATACCGGCTAGTCAGTCGGGCTATTCAGGACCGCCGCGGTGAAATCGCAGCGTCCCGAACAGCTTACAGGACACCGGGAGGGCCCTTACCTGCCTCCTCGGTGTCCGATCGACGAATGACTGCTCTGTGCCTGAGATCCAGGCAGGAGCAGTCAAGCGCCGATAACACTGATCACAGGCGTGTTAATACACGCCAGTGATCAGCATAGGAGATCAGTGTGTGCAGTGTTATAGGTCCCTATGGAAGCTATAACAATGCAAAAAAAAAGTAAAAAAAAAGTGTTAATAAATGTCATTTAACCCCTTCCCTAATAAAAGTTTGAATCACCCCCCTTTTCCCATAAAAAAAAATAAAACAGTGTAAATTAAAAAAAATAAACATATGTGCATAAATGTCTGAACTATAAAAATATATAATTAATTAAACCGCACGGTCAATGGTGTTTGCGCAAAAAAATTCTAAGGTCCAAAAAGCGTATTTTTGGTCACTTTTTATACCATTAAAAAATGAATAAAAAGTGATCAAAAAGTCCGATCAAAACAAAAATTATACCGATAAAAACTTCAGATCGCGGCGCAAAAAATGAGTCCTCATACCACCCTATACGTGGAAAAATAAAAAGTTATAGGGGTCAGAAGATTTCCTGCATGTAGTTATGATTTTTTCCAGAAGTACGACAAAATCAAACCTTTATAAGTAGGGTATCATTTAACCGTATAGACCTACAGAATAATGATAAGGTGTCATTGTTACCGAAATATGCATTGCGTAGAAACGGAAGCCCCCAAAATTTACAAAATGGTGCTTTTTCTTCGATTTTGTCGCACAATGATTTTTTTTTCCGTTTCGCCGTGAATTTTTGGATAAAATGACTAATTTCACTGCAAAGTAAAATTTGTGATGCAAAAAATAAGCCATAATATGGATTTTTAGGTGGAAAATTTAAAGGGTTATGATTTTTAAAAGGTAAGGAGGAAAAAACGAAAGTGCAAAAACTGAAAAACCCTGAGTCCTTAAGGGTTTAAAGCAAGTATAACGTTTCAGAAAGCCGCCAAAGGTAATGCAGAGTAGGAGAAAATCCCCATAGCAAACATATGCTGCTCTGGACAGTTCCTAAAATGGACAGAGATGTCAGCAGAGAGCACTGTGCTCGTAATGTCAGCAGAATGGTTTGTGTTCCAAAAAGAAAATAATTTCCTCTGTAGTATTCAGCAGCTAATAAGTACTGAAAGGATTAAGATTTTTTAACAGAAGTAATTTACAAATCTGTTTAACTTTCTGGCACCAGTTGATTTAAAAAAAAAAAATTTTTAAGTTTTCCACCGCAGTACACCTGCAGTGGCCTACTTGAAAAGTATAATCTAAGTTGCCAGAAAATATTTAATCAAGAAGACAATAGTTTGCATGTATTTTTCTCTGTAATATTACAGATAACATTAAAAATAATAAACCATAAAGTCTTGTTTCATCTGACAAACTGACCTTTGTTACATCGGTATTGCTGGTTTTGTGGTTACAAGAGTGAGAAGATTTATTAACAGTCCACAAATAACTGACATACAAAAATGCTAAAGTGTAATACAAGACAACTAAAGATCCATGCTCTGGACTTGGTTCTGGGTTCATCCTTGCTGCAGTCATCCTCACTTACAAGAAGCAGGACACAGAAATATTTGCTAATGTTTTTGGTTTTTTCTTCTTTTTAATGATTTATCTGGAGGCATTCTCAAGTGTGTGACATAAAGAGAGACCACAAATGTCAGGTCAGCCTTTTGTAGTCCCAACCGGTCCTTAGTGGAAATCTCGAATACCCAAAACAACAGGAAATGTTCTGGATAAACTCCACAACAGTGACAGTACAAATAAAATGCCAAACGGCTAACATAAGCATAACAAAGTCAACAAATAAACATTTTCAGACTGGTACATAAGTGATAGTAGATTCCTGGAACTATACAAATATAACACGTTATTGCAGTGAACATATGACAACTTCAGCTATGTATTTCACCCATGCCCTTTCATTCTCTTCCAGGAGTTTCTATTTCTATGTTCTTTTAGCACACTCAAGACATTTGATATTTATTTTAGATGTTATGCTGCTCAGAACTGCAAGTCACAGCAAGGCAAAGCCGCTGGCAGGCAGGGAAGTCTGGTTGGGAGAAGTTACGTATCAGCATTTCAGTTTTGTTGTCAAAGCAGTTTCTATTGTACAAATGTTGACTTTCTTTCTATCAGCTATTTATTTTAGATATGATTCATAGTCAGTCATAACCCTAATGGTAAAAAGATGTATTCAATATACAGTGACTGGTTTATTTCTTGACATTTCTATAAAAATGATGTGTGACTTGCTGGGTTGAATTAAAACAGGTCATGGCATGGTAGATTGTTATAGTATGGAAGTGGGAATTAACCACTTAAGGACCTAGGGCGTATGGATACGCCTTGACGTCCTGGTACTTAAGGACCCAGGGCGTATCCATACGCCCGTGGGAATTTCGGTCGCCGCCGCGCGCCGGGCGGGGACCGGGATGCCTGCTGATATCGTTCAGCAGGCATCCCGCGCAAATGCCCAGGGGGGTCATTAGACCCCCCCCATGTCAGCGATCACGACAGATCATTGGCGAATTCACACTAACAATCTGCCGCGATTTGGGTCATACGGGTCACGTGTGACCCGCTGACCCGAAGATACAAGGTGATCGGGCGTGTACAATACACCCCCTATCACCCACTGTATCTATGGGGAGGTGGCGATTTCGTCACCCCCCAGGAGCGCTGCTATTGGCTGGACGATGGTCCAGCCAATAGCAGCCGGCGGGGGGAGGGGTTAACTGCATCTTCTTGCAGCTCTGCCCGTTAGCTGAGTTCAGTCAGCGGGAAAAGCTGCTCGAAGGTGCCAGCTTGACCCGGGCCCTATTAGGGGTTCAGGGCGCTGCATTTGCCCCCCCTCCATTTTTTTGGGCCGCAGCTTTTTATTTTTGTTCATATAACGGTGTGTGATTTCTAATCACACACCATTATATATAGTATACACCAAGCACACACACTACATACATCCCCACCACCGCACCCCCCCCACCGCCACCGTAGAAAAAGCGCTGGCTCGCCTGGCTTTTTCGGTAGCGGAGGCATACGCTTTTCTTGCCTCCGACTCCGAATCTGTCAGTGAGGACGATGAAGATCCAACATTCCTGTGTTCTTCATCGTCCTCCTCATCCTCTAGTAGTGATGATGAGCCCCCTGCACGGCGGCAGAGACGCTGCCAGGCGAGGCCACGCACCCCCCATGAAAATGCCCCAGTGGCTGGCACCAGTGCGAGTGGTGATGCCGCTCGTACTAGGAATCCGACCCCCCAGGCGATTTTACCGGAGCCCCCTTCCGGTGGACCTGTCTGGAGACCCGAAGAGGGTTATCAGCCACTGATTCCGGAGTTTGTTGGCGACTCCGGAATCCGGATTGACACGGCTGGGTTCACTGAATTTGGCTTTTTCAGTTATTTATTCAGTGACAGCCTGGTCAATCACATGGTGGAGCAGACAAATCTGTACACCAGGCAGTTCATCGCCCACCACCCTGATTCTTTTTTGGCCAGGTCCAATGAATGGTACGCCGTCAGTGCAGCCGAAATGAGGACATTTTGGGGCCTCGTGCTGCACATGGGCCTGGTCAACAATCCAAGTGTCAGGCAGTACTGGAGCGGGGACGTCCTATACCAGACCCCGCTGTACAGTATGGCCATGGCACGGAAGCGGTTCGAGGCCATTCGGAAATGCCTGCATTATGCAGATAATGCGGCATGTCCACCCCAAAGTGATCCCGCCTATGACCAGCTTTACAAAGTGAGGCCGGTCATCGATCACTTTGGGGCCAAATTTTTGGAGGCCTATGTACCGCTTAGGGAGCTCTCTGTAGATGAGTCTCTCATCAGTTTTAAGGGGGAGACTCATCTTCCGCCAGTATATTCCCTCAAAGCGGGCACGATATGGCGTGAAGCTATATAAACTTTGTGAGAGTACCTCCGGGTACACTATCAAGTTTAGGGTGTATGAGGGATGAGATTCCCGTATTAAACCCCCAGATTGTTCCCCCACTCTGGGTGTTAGCGGGAAAATCGTTTGGGACCTTATGTACCCATTGCTGGATAAGGGTTACCACGTGTACGTGGACAACTTTTATACCAGCATCCCTCTCTTCACATCCCTTGCTGCCAGATCGACGTCCGCTTATGGGACAGTGTGGAAGAATCAGAGAGGCCTCCCTCTAAATTTTGTTCAGACACCTATGCCCAAGGGTGAGTCCCGTGCCCTTACCCATGAAAACCTGTTGCTGGTCAAGTGTAAGTATAAGAGGGATGTCCTTATGCTGACCACTATTCACGGTAACGGCAACTCACCTGTCCCTGTGCGAGGTACCACAACAACGGTCCTCAAGCCTGATTGTATTCTGGACTACAATCGGTATATGGGGGGAGCTGATCTTTCTGATCAAATCCTGAAGCCATATAACGCCATGCGGAAAACACGCGTATGGTACAAGAAAGTTGCGGTCTACTTGGTACAGGTTGCCATGTACAACTCTTTTGTACTGTACCAGAACGCTGGCAACACAGGGACATACCTTCAGTTCCAAGAAGAAGTCCTAAAGGTCCTGATCTTTGCTGACCCGGAAAGAGCAGGCCGGACTTCCCAAGGAACTGAAGTTATAGGCGCCAGGATCTTCCCAGGCCAACACTTTCCAGGTGAGGTCCCCCACACTGGAAAGAAGCGACGATCCCAGAAAAAATGCAGAGTGTGTAACAGGAGGGGGATACGGAAGGACACCACCACTCAATGTGACACTTGCCCTGATCATCCAGGCCTCTGCATTAAAAACTGCTTCAGGGAGTATCACACTTCCATTCAGAACAAATTTTTCCCTTTTCATTTTAATTTTCCATAATTTGACCCCAATGTACCAAGTCCAGAGTACATTCCAAGTTTTAACCCCATAAAACCACTAAATTGCCCAAAAAAACTCTCATAAAAAAAAAAAAAAAAAACGATAAGACCTCTGGGGGTATTTTTCTTCTCTGGGTCATGGGTCACTGAGTCACTATCATCTGGGACTTTTTATGTTGCCTCAAATGTGCAGCGCTCTCTCTCCACCTGAGCGGGTGTGCATTTGAGGCAACAGGTTAGGGACAGCCACACACATCACATTCCCAGAATGATGATTCAGAGCATAGGGTTTGGGGTGGGCATATTTTTTAGTTTTGGTTATGCTCTGGGTCATCATTCTGGGAACATAACCTGTTTTATCCTTTTATGTCCCACTGTACCCCTTGTTAGTTATAAGTGTACCCCATATAATGCCCCTTGAGGGGGGGTCCCACTGTTCTGGCTCCATAGGGAGAAGCTCAAGGCCCCTGACTGCCCTCCTGTTCCTCCGTGACCAGTGTGCACCCGGAGATCCGTTTTACGCCCAGATATGAGGTATGTACTTTTTCCAAAGAAATGCATTTACAAATTACATTTTTTTTTTGCTTTTCTGGCAGTAAATGCAACATGCCCCCCCCCCCCCCCCCCCATTTCAGCAAAATTAGCAAATGTGACTCGTTCTCTTCTGAGCATTGTAGCGCTCCTGCAGTGCATTTGACGCCCACTTATGGGTTACTGCCATACTCAGAAGAGATGGGTTACAAATTTTGGGGGGTATTTTCTGCTATTAACCCTTGCAAAAATGTGAAATTTGGGGGGGAAACACACATTTTAGTGAAGAAAATTTTTTTTTTTACATATGCAAAAGTCATGAAACCCCTGTGGGGTATTAACGCTCACTTTATTCCTTTTTACGTTCCTCAAGGGGTCTAGTTTCCAAAATGGTATGCCATGTGTTTTTTTTTTTTGCTGTCCTGGCACCATAGGGGCTTCCTAAATGCTACATGCTCCCCGATCAAAATTAGCTTTCAAAAAGCCAAATATGACTCCTCCTCTTCTGAGCATTGTAATTCGCCCGTAGTGCACTTCAGGTCAACTTATGGGGTACCTACATACTCAGAAGAGATTAGGTTACAAATTTTGGGGGGGTATTTTCTTCTATTACTCCTTATAAAAATTAAAAATTTGCGGGAAAACTAGCATTTTAGTGGAAAAAAATTAAAAAAATTTACACATCCAACTTTAACCCCTTAAGGACACATGACGTACTGGAACGTCATGTGTCCACTCCCGATCTATAACGCGGGGCCACGGCGTGGCCCCGCGTCATAGCGGTTCGGGCCCGGCCTCTAACAACGGCCGGGACCCGTGGCTAATAGCGCGCGGCATTGATCGCTGTGCCGCGCGCTATTAACCCTTTAGACGCGGCGTTCAAAGTTGAACGCCGCGTCTAAAGTGAAACCGAAAGCATGCCGGCCAGCTCAGTGGGCTGTTCGGGATAGCCGCGGTGAAATCGCGGCATCCCGAACAGCTGACAGGACAGCGGGAGGGCCCCTACCTGCCTCCTCGCTGTCCGATCGCCGAATGACTGCTCAGTGCCTGAGATCCAGGCATGAGCAGTCATGCGGCAGAATCATCGATCACTGGTTTCTTATGAGAAACCAGTGATCAATGTAAAAGATCAGTGTGTGCAGTGTTATAGGTCCCTATGGGACCTATAACACTGCAAAAAAAAAGTGCAAAAAAAAAGTGAATAAACATCATTTAACCCCTTCCCTATTAAAAGTTTGAATCACCCCCCTTTTCCCATAAAAGAAAAAACACAGTGTAAATAAAAATAAAAATAAACATAAATGGTATCGCCGCGTGCGGAAATGTCCGAATTATAAAAATATATCGTTAATTAAACCGCACGGTCAATGGCGTGCGCGCAAAAAAATTCCAAAGTCTAAAATAGTGCATTTTTGGTCACTTTCTATATCATGAAAAAATGAATAAAAAGCGATCAATAAGTCCTATCAATGCAAAAAATGATACCGTTAAAAACTTCAGATCACGGCGCAAAAAATGAGCCCTCATACCGCCCCATACATGGAAAAATAAAAAAGTTATAGGGGTCAGAAGATGACAATTTTAAACGTATAAATTTTTCTGCATGAAGTTATGATTTTTTCCAGAAGTGCGACAAATTCAAACCTGTATAAGTAGGGTATCATTTTAATCATATGGACCTACAGAATAAAGGTAAGGTGTCATTTTTACCGAAAAATGTACTACGTAGAAACGGAAGCCCCCAAAAGTTACAAAATGGCGTTTTTTTTTTCAATTTTGTCTCACAATGATTTTTTTTCCCGTTTCACCGTAGATTTTTGGGCACAATGACTGACGTCATTACAAAGTAGAATTGGTGGTGCAAAAAATAAGCCATCATATGGATTTTTAGGTGCAAAATTGAAAGAGTTATGATTTTTTAAAGGCAAGGAGCAAAAAACGAAAATGCAAAAACGGAAAAAACCCCGGTCCTTAAGGGGTTAATGTAAAGTCGTCAAACACCTGTGGGGTGTTAAGGCTCACTGGACCCCTTGTTACGTTCCTTGAGGGGTGTAGTTTCCAAAATAGTATGCCATGTGGTTTTTTTTTTTGCTGTCCTGGCACCATAGGGGCTTCCTAAATGTGACATGCCCCCCCAAAACCATTTCAGAAAAACTCACTCTCAAAAATCCCACTGTCGCTCCTTCCCTTATGAGCCCTCTACTGCGCCCGCCGAACACTTGACATACACATATGAGGTATTTCATTACTCGAGAGAAATTGGGTTACACATTTTAAGAAAATTCCTCTCTTTTTACCCCTTGTAAAAATGCAAAAACTGGGTTTACAAGAACATGCGAGTGTAAAAAATGAAGATTTTGAATTTTCTCCTTCAACTTGCTGCTATTCCTGTGAAACACCAAAAGGGTTAACAAACCTTTTGAATGTCATTTTGAATACTTTGAGGGGTGCAATTTTTATAATGGTGTCATTTGTGGGGTATTTCTAATAAGAAGGCCCCTAAAATACACTTCAAAACCTAACTGGTCCCTGAAAAAATCCGATTTTTAAAATTTTGTGGAAAATTGGAAAATTGCTGCTGAAATTTGAAGCCCTCTGATGTTTTCCAAAAGTAAAAACATGTCAACTTTATGATGCAAACATAAAGTAGACATATTGTATATGTGAATCAATATATAATTTATTTGGAATATTCATTTTCTTTATAAGCAGAGAGCTTCAAAGTTAAAAAAAATGCAAAATTTTCAATTTTTTCATCAAATTTTGGAATTTTTCACCAAGAAATGATAGAAGTATCGACAAAATTTTACCGCTAACATAAAGTAGAATATGTCATCAAAAAACAATCTCGGAATCAAAATGAAAGGTAAAAGCATCCCAGAGTTATTAATGCTTGAAGTAACAGTGTTCAGATGTTAAAAAAATGGTGGGTCCTTAAGGTATATTTGGGCTGGGTTCTTAAGGGGTTAAAAGATGTAATATGGAGAAGATAACACCTTTAAAGGGGTACTCTGCCCCTAGACATCTTATCCCCTATTCAAAGGACCCCCGCGTTCTTGGCTATGGCAACCCAGACATCCGGTGCACGGAGCATACTTCATTCTGTGACTGGCGATGTTGGGCAGAGGCTTGTGACGTCACGGTCACGTCCCGTTTGTGATGTCTCGGCCATGCCCCCTTGATGTAAGTCTATGGGAGGGGGCATGATGGCTGTGACGTGACTTGTATTGAGGGGGCGTGGCCATGATGTCAAGAGAGGGGCGCGCCTGTGACGTCATGAGCCTCCAGCATGCACCTGACGCTCTACACAAACATGTGCTGCAGGGAGATCGTGGGGGTACTCAGTACCCTTTGTATAGGGGATAAAATGTCTAGGGGTGGAGTACCAACTTAAGGTCTAATGCGAGATTTAAAAAAAATGACTGTTCTAAAAACAGTGCCACTCTTGTTCATAGGCTGTGTGTGGTATTGCAGTTCAGCCTCATTCAGTTGATTCTCTGGGTCCATGAAGGAAGAGAAGAATGGATTTCCTCTCCACAGGGTTCTCCGCATTAGCAAACAAGGGCAAAAAGCGAATAGTCTGAGGGTCACAAGACCCTTTTGTTCTACAAGAGATGAGTAGGAGGATCATAAAGCACCAGTCTGTCCTGTTATAAGGATAACAAAATGACACAAACCACCACTAGGAGAGATCATTACAGTACTGAACGTATCCTTATAGGAAAATGCAGCTGCTCTCTTCATGCCTTCAGCACTGTTCCTATATGTATTTTGGAAGTGTCTAGTAGAAAACCTCTTCTATGTTGCTTATAAAAGGATTGCTTAACTGCAATAAAATGCAGATCTTTACAGGTAAATTTATGTTCTCTTTTACAAAAATGGCACAATACACTTGCTGGTTGCAAAATATTCTTAGTGACACAGAAAGCTTGATGGCTGCAGAACAAACAATAACTGAGCACTGAGACATACTATAAGAGGTCCACCACATTTCACTTGCGACTTTCCAAGTGTTTTTTTGTGATAGCTTTTTGTGATAAGCCGGGCTACAATGGCGTAAGATGGTGGTGTATGGGGCGGCATGAATAACAGTTTGTGATTACAGGGTAGCGTTAACCTCCAAGCTCCAAGGTTAGGCTGGGTTCACATCACGTTTTCTCCCATACAGGAGCGCATATGGTAGGGGGGAGCTTAAACCTCGCGCTCCCCTATGCGCTCCCGCATGTAATTCATTTCAATGAGCCGGCCTGAGTGAAACGTTTGGTCCGGTCGACTTATTTTTGCACTGTATGCGCTTTTTCCCTGGACATAAAACTGTGGTCAACCACGGTTTTGGGTCCGGTTGTAAAAGGGCATACAGCGCAAAAATTAGCCGACCGGACCAAACGTTTCACTCAGGCCGGCTCATTGAAATGAATTGCATACGGGAGCGCATACAAAAGCATACAGGAGCACAATGTTTTAGCTCCCTCCTGCCGTATGCACTCCCGTATGGAAGAAAACGTGATGTGAACCCAGCCTTAGACAGTTCTCCTGAGCTAAGTGCTCGGGACAATAATGACCCCAGATACAGGGTTACCTAAAACTATTGTTTTACTGAGGCAAGAATGATGGAAAAATCCTTTACAGTACAGATAGAAGCAGGGGGATGCAGAATAACCCTTGGGAGCCTTTTGTCTTGCTAAGACTTGTAGTGGATTTTCTTGACTGACTTAGGTATTAACGACTTTAGACTTTTAGCTAGAGAGAACTCACGCAGGCTAGGGTTCTGCAAAATGTCCATTTGAAGCTACACCGCCAGGGTATGAACTAGACCTTGAGACTCAACCGCCAGATGCTTTCTACTGACACCCTCCTGGACTAGCACTGTGTGCCCCTTCAACTCACCAACTCCTGTTGTCCACAGCTAGGAATTACTGGCTCCTCCTGAGCAGGGAACAACTGTATAATGGTGTTACTGCCCACTTGAAAGGTTTTCTTTTTAGGCCTCCTCTGGATCACCACAGCACTCCTCCTAACTCCTCTCCAAACTGTCCCTCAGCTCTAACACAACACAATTGATTATCCCCCCATCCCTACACTACATAAAGATTAAGGTGGGGGCATCCCATTGGGGCATCAGGATCACATCATTTACTCTGCATGACTTCCCTTAAAGAAACAGTAACCCTGATAAACATATGTCACACAAGATCACAAAATAACACAGCACAATATACCCTGGAGTAGTGGGCCCAGAACAGTGACACTAGAAGCGCATGAGGCAATATTTACCGGAGAGGACAATATTCTGTACTGGGTCACCAGATTTTGCCCTTCCCACTTTGCTGCAGTGAGTCCCTGAGATTCTATTCTCTGCAACCAGCCATGTCTAGGGACTTTGTGTGGGATTGTACCAGTCAGTTTGCACTGTGCTTCTAAGGGTTCTGTGGGTAGGCCACTAACTTTATGGATTTCTTCACCAATTTTCCACAGAACCCCCAATTGTGACATCCATCTAGCTCTTATAGCCCCTAAGCTTCATGTATAAATGTTGCCAGCTAAAATGTTCTAATAAAGTCAAGAAGATACTGTATAGATGTGGCCAGGGCCAGCATGCATTTCAAGGAGTCCAGGCATCTGTCTTTGACCGATGTTCGTGCTCCCTTGCATCCACTATTTATGTAAGATATCTTGGGAAGAGCATGCCATCTCTGGCTTACTTTGTCCAGAGGAAGATATTTCAAGGTTGAGGAACAGAGAGCCTAGCTTAGGGAATCTACTAGAAAATTGTAGTCAGCGCTCAAAGTGTCATTCTGGTGTGCTGTAACAATGAGATGTTGTACCAGCTACATCCATAGCCATTTAATAATTTAACAAAACATATCTATATTTTGCATAAAAATGCCACAAAACCACAGACCTTATAAAAGCATTATGCTCTAAAACTAATGCAATACTACAGCAAAACAAGGCATTGTATAAATGGAATAATAAAGGGATTATCCCGAATTTAAAGGGTGGTTACATTTAATCCTGGGAAAATACTTTGAAAGCAGGATATGGATTTTCCGGGAGTCCCATTAAAGTCTAGGACCGTCAACTCTGTATCTTGATCGCTGTAGTCTCCTGCTACAAAGTTGCAGGAGATTTAAACAGGTATCCTGCTACCGAACCCTGATTACACTTTAAATACACTTCCTAACACAGACAGAGGTGTCTGCAGAGAGCACTACACAACTTTCTCTGGAGCACACACCAGCTGATAAGTACTGGAAGGATTAAGATTTTTATATTGAAGTCATTTACAAATCTGTATAACTTCCTTGCACCAGTTGATTTGAAGACATTTGTTTTTCCACCTGAGTACCACATTAAGGCCAGTTCGAATGGTTCCCTGACTTAAAAAATGTTAAAGGTTTTTTTCCCCCTAGATTTACGGTGTATACACAAAAGATAAAGAAAAGGGTTCAAGAGTGAAATGCTGCCCCCCCCCCCCCACATTAGGTAGGCAGCGGTTTTTCTTCCATTAGGTAGGCAGCAGTTCCCCTAAATTAGATAGGCAGCATTTCCCCCACATTAGCTAGGCAGCAGTTCCCCCACATAAGGTAGGCTGCAGTTTCCCACATTAGGCACACAGCAGTCCATCCCCCCCAAGCCCCCACCTTCTTACCTCCTGCTGGTCCTCTTCCCTGTCGGCTCCTGAGGCTTCCTCAGCTTGGCCACTCCTGTTCTCTCCTCTTCCTCTGGCTCCGGCGCATGAGTGATGTCATAAGGTGCCGGAGTGCAGAAGAAGGGGAGGGAACAGGAGAGGCCAAGCTGAGAGAGTTTGGCCTTTTATGTCTGCTGGTTTAGTAAAGCAACGGGCACAAGGGTGATTGACAGGGTGAGGAGCCAATTGCTCTTCACCCTGTCAAACTTCCGACTGAGCGCCACATTTAATGGCGCCTCATTAGAAGGTATTTACAGTTAAAGGGGTACTCAACGTGTTTTTCCGTTTGTGACTTACCCTATTTGTTTTGTTTCATTTCTATTCTTGTTGTTTAGGCGACTCTATTTCCGTTCTTTGTTGTCTTTTTATCCTCCACTTTGTTTTCCAATCTTTGCTTCTATTTCCTGTTTCTTGCTGTGCTAAAAACTACAAATCCCAGCATGCCACATGCCTTGCTGGTTTGGGGCAGCTCCTTTTTTTTGTTTTGTTTGTTCCACCCTTAACCCCCCCCCCCCCCCCCCTACAATTTTCCCGGGTCGGCCCCCTTATACACAGCACACTAATATAGTCAGCCTTGGTTGGAATACACTGTCATACACACAAAAGGGACTACAACTCCCAGCATGTGCCATTCAGGAGTCTTCAGTCTGTGGTATAAGACCAGCATGCTGCCTCTGTAGTCTCCGGGGGGTTGTAGTTCACCACACCTCTATAGGGCATACACCAGTGTTTCCCAACCAGGGTGCTTCCAGGTGTTGTAAAACTACTACTACCAGCATGCCCGGACAGCCAAAAGCTGTCCGGGCATGTTGGGAGTTGTAGTTTTGATACAGCTGAAGACACCCTGGTTGGAAAACATTGCACTTTGTTCGTAATATACTGAATATACTAGGCCAGTGTTTCCCAATCAGTGTGGCTCCAGCTGTTGCAAGACTACAACTCCCAGCATGCCCAAATATTTCAGGGAATGCTGGGAGTTGTAGTTTTACAACAACTGGAGGCACACTGGTTTGGAAACACTGGTGTAACATGATGCGTATGTTGAATAGGCTAGGACAGTGTTTCCCAACCAGTGTGCCTCCAGCTGTTGCAAAACTACAAGTCCCAGCATGCCCAAAGTCTGTCCAGGCATGCTGGGAGTTGTAGTTTTGCTGGAGCTGGAGGCAGACTGGTTTGTAAACACGAGCATACACTCACATAACAGGGACTACAACTCCCAGCATGTGTCATTCAGGAGTCTCCCCCCCCTCCCTTCACACACAGAAATCATCCCCAGTCTAAGATTTATTCCCCTACAGTCTATACGGGGAGATTCATCAAAACCTGTGCAGAGGGAAAGTTGTCCAGTTGCCCATAGCAACCAATCAGATCGCTTGTTTAATTTTTCACAGGCCTTCCTAAAAATGAAAGAAGTGATCTGATTGGATGCTATGGGCAACTGGGCAAGTTTTCCTCTGCACAGGTTTTGATAAATCTCCCCCTACATCCCCAGCCCGTGCCCCTTGTTATCCTCCCCTTCACATACATCTTCTCTGTCTTCTTTCAGCGCAGATCTGCGTCCTCAGAAGACGGGGGAGGGGGAGGTGAGGGGCTGTGTAGGAGCTTCTTTCTCTCATGCACATCTGCGTCCTCTAGGAGGGTGAGATGAGGGGGCGTGGCCTATCTCTGTCATGCAGTTCTCAAAGAACAGAGAAAAAAAAAAAGCTCTGACATCTTGTCCACAGCCTAATCCTAACCTGTGGACAACAGTAAGAGATCCAACACAGAACTACAGAACTTCCTGGCCCACAAACAGGTAAAAAAAAAAAGACACATGCTACACAAACACATAATACATGTCAATTCCAAAAAACATGACCATTAAAAGAAGATGCAATATAGACAAAAATCTTAACCACCGGAGTACCCCTTTAAATGTGGGACAAATGGGTGCCAATCTGGGACTGCTGGACATCACCCCAAAGGCAAGAATGTCCCGCCATACTATGACTGTTGCAAGCTATGTTAACAATCCTCTCAATCCGCAATTTGCTGCCCTTGTGAAGGTGCCACCGGGGTCCAATGGACCCAGCGGGACCCAGTGTAGGGCTGCCCTGCTATAGGGTCACACTATATGGAGAAGGAGAGAATGCACTTTGAAAGGAAAAAGTGCTGCTCACCTTGTTGGGTTGTTTAACCCCTTAACGACGCAGGACGTATATTTACGTCCTGCACCGGCTCCCGTTGCGACCCCGCATCACATCGCGTCGGTCCCGGCGCTCATCAACGGGCGGGACCCGCGGCTAATACCACACATCGCTGATCACGGCAATGTGCGGTATTAACCCTTTAGAAGCAGCGGTCAAAGCTGACCACCGCTTCTAAAGTGAAAGTGAAACTATCCCAGCTAGTCAGTCGGGCTGTTCGGGACCGCCGCGGTGAAATTGCGGCATCCCGAACAGCTTACAGGACACTGGGAGGGCCCTTACCTGCCTCCTCGGTGTCCGATCAACGAATGACTGCTCCGTGCCTGAGATCCAGGCAGGAGCAGTCAAGCGCCGATAACACTGATCACAGGCATGTTAATACACACCAGTGATCAGCATGAGAGATCAGTGTGTACAGTGTTATAGGTCTTTATGGGACCTATAACACTGCAAAAAAAAAGTTTAAAAAAGTGTTAATAAAGGTATTTTAACCCCTTCCCTAATAAAAGTTTGAATCCCCCCCTTTTACCATAAAAAAAAAATAAAACTGTCTAAGTAAAAAAAAAATAAACATATGTGGTATCGCCGCGTGCGTAAATGTCCAAACTATAAAAATATATAATTAATTAAACCACACGGTCAATGGCGTACGCGCTAAAAAATTCCAAAGTCCAAAAAAGCATATTTTTGGTCACTTTTTATACCATTAAAAAATGAATAAAAAGTGATAAAAAAGTCCAATCGAAACAAAAGTCATATCAATAAAAACTTCACATCACGGCGCAAAAAATTAGTCCTCATACCGCCCTGTACGTGGAAAAATAAAAAAGTTATAGGGGTCAGAAGATTACATTTTTAAACGTATAAATTTTCCTGCATGTAGTTACGATTTTTTCCAGAAGTGCGACAAAATCAAACCTATATAAGTAGGGTATCATTTTAACCGTATGGACCTACAGAATAATGATAAGGTGTCATTTTTACCGAAATAGGCACTGCGTAGAAACGAAAGCCCCTAAAAAAATTGCGTTTTTCTTCGATTTTGTCGCACAATGATTTATTTTCCGTTTCTCCGTGAACTTTTGGGTAAAATGACTAATGTCACTGCAAAGTAGAATTGGTGATGCCAAAAATAAGCCATAATATGGATTTTTAGGTGGGAAATTGAAAGGGTTTTGATTTTTAAAAGGTAAGGAGGAAAAAACAAAAGTGCAAAAACTGAAAAACCCTGAGTCCTTAAGGGGTTAAGAGGGGCGTTAAAAACGCCAGACCCTAATCGCAGGATGGCATTTGCAAAAGTATTTGAATGGAGAGAAGAAAATCCCTGGATACTGCACTGGGTAACCCTCTACCACATGGAAATCTTAGATATCACTTTCCATTATAACATAGTTTTTATTGTTGTCATTTACAGCACATTTCGAGGAGAGAATTCCCCTTCCTCAGGTAAAAGCCCCATCCTCAAGTAACGTCTCAGGATTACTATGTGGTTGAGAGTTTTCTAGGGCAGTATCCAGTGTTTTTCTGTGTGTTCAAACTTCAGCTTTTTTTCTTGCTTTGGAAGATTGATCAGAGATAAACCGGAGAAGTGATTCATGGCAGTTTTAGCATTTACATAATTCATCACAAATTAGCAAATTAACATAATGAAACTTTAATTAATGGAATCTTATCCAAAATATTTGCTTCCAGCCCTCAGCATTTACAAGAAACAATTTGCATTCCTTCATTTTAGTGAACAACGTATCACAATTAGATGACATTAACATTCGATGCTTGGATAAGTTTCTCCCACGCTGTTGACACAATTGCTAATTATCACTGCAAATGACACTTCTGATTTAAAACACAATTATACACTACTATACACTTTACTATAATTCATGAAGCAATCTGATTGGTTGCTATGGGCAACTGGTCAACTTTTGCTCTGCACAGCTTTTGATATATCTTCCCCTTTAGGGGAGATTTATCAAGGTCTGTGCAGAGCAAAAGTTGACCAGTAGCCCATGGCAACCAATCAGATCACTTCTTTCATTTTTGAAAAGGCCTCTGAAAAATGAAATAAGTAATCTGATTGGTTGCTATGGGAAACTGGGAAACTTTTCCTCTGTACAGGTTTTCATAAATCTCCCCCAAACTTCATAAATGATAGTAAAGTGTATCATTGGGCAGAATACTAAATTCAACCAGCTGCTATTTAGGTATTCACAAAAAATTATTTTGGGATATAATAAAATAACCCTATGGATGAGCTGTCGCTTGGTCACATTTGTCACATTTCCAAATCTTGTATCCTGGGCAGGCTGACTTGGATGTGTGCGCAGTCAAATTATTGGTCTGTGTTGTACTTTTTAGCACTTTATGCCCATAACAACCAATCAGATCACTTCTTTTATTTTTCAGAGGCCTTTTCAAAAATGAAAGAAGCGATCTGATAGGTTGCTGTGGGCAACTCACCCTTAGGCTTAAAGGGGTATTACAGGATTTTTTTTTATTTGACTATGCTACAGGGGCTGTAAAGTTAGTGTAGTTCATAGTTACATAGTGTCTGTACCTGTGTGTGACGGTTTTCTCTAAATTCTTCTGTGATTTTCGCCCCAATATTTATTTTTACCAGCATACAAAATGACTGTTGTCTCAGATTTTTCCCAGGTTGCAATGCGGCCAAGACATGACTCACTAGTCAGCTGATGACAGGGAGCCTGTCTGATTCATTGGGTGGAGCGATCGCTTGGTGGGAGAGAGATCAATCTGCAACTAATGCAACAGAAGGAGGCACCCTGATTGAAAACCACACGCCTTTTGAATGGATGCAGCTCATTTATGTTTCGATGGGTGGGGTGGCAGATGTGTGGGAGGGAGGAAAATGGAATTATGGAATTTGTAGTGAAAAATCAAACAGGAAATACCAGTTCACAAAAAGCTAGCCACTGTATTATGGTAATCTCACAACATAGCCATTTAGCCCCAAGACAAGCGCAGATCCTTCCTAAGCATGTCCATTTCTGTCTGCCAGGTACGTACTAAAATTACCTTATGGTGGATAACTCCTTTAAATAAGGAGTAATAGTGCAGGTCATATGTGCATAGTAAAAGGTGAAGGGAAATTTTATGTCTAATGACCACCTTATCTTATACATCACCTTTCCACTGGGTTGTGTGGTGACACAGGGGTGCAAGGAATTCTTATCACTGTGTGAAGCCAGGGCACTGTTAGCCTATACACAGTCTAAGGTGGAGACAGCTTCTCCTGGGCCAGGCATGCAGAGCAAAGGAACACACCGATGTCAGGTTATGGAATACTGTCTTTACTGAGCAGGTTCATATGGTATTACACACAGTTCGGAGCAGAGTAGAAGGGGTGCAGTGTAACCCTTGGCAGCCCTGTTGCCTTGCTGGGACTTATGGTGCTTTTCACCCACTTGAAATATATAGACTTGAGATATGAGACTGAAAGATCCCCCCCCCCCCACCTTGACTCACCGCTGTAAAGCGGAACACTTGCAGAATGGCAGGGCTGACTTGAGAAGATATTTACTGAGGCTTCCCTCAGGATTCTCCACACTCGACTTCCACCTCCTTTCCACACTGTACTCAGCACACTAAACAACTCTGAACTGGGGAACCCCCCCCCCCCCTACACTATACAATGATCAAGTTAGGGGTTGCCATTGGGCAGACAAGGTCACCTGGTTAACACTGCATCATTCCATCTTAAAGGCCCAGTACATACAGTGGGGATCAAAAGTTTGGTCACCCCAGGTAAAAAAATTGTATTAATGTGCATAAAGAAGCCAAGGAAAGATGGACAAATCTCCAAAAGGCATCAAATTACAGATTAGACATTTTTATAATATGTCAACAAAATGTAGATTTTATTTCAATAATTTACACTTTCAAAATAACAGAAAACAGAAAATGGCGTCTGCAAAAGTTTGGGCGACCTGCAGAGTTAATATCTCGTACTGCTCCCTTTGGCAAGTATCACAGCTTGTAAACGCTTTTTGTAGCCGGCCAAGAGTCTTTCAATTCTTGTTTGAGGTATCTTTGCCCATTCTTCCTTCAAAAGTCTTCCAGTTCTTTGAGATTTCTGGGCTGTCTGTCACACACTGCTCTTTTAAGGTCTATCCATAGATTCTCCATTATGTTGAGGTCAGGAGATTGTGAAGGCCATGGCAAAACCTTCAGTTTACGCCTCTTGATGTAATCCCCCGTGGATTTTGAGGTGTGTTTAGGATCATTATCCATTTGTAGAAGCCATCCTCTCTTTAATTTCAGCTTTTTCACAGATGGCATCAAGTTAGCATCCAAAATTTGCGGAAATTTTATTGAATCCATTTTTCCTTCTACTCGTGAGATGCTCCCTGAGCCACTGGCTGCAATACAACCCCAAAGCATGATTGATCCACCCCCATGCTTAACAGTTGGACAGAGGTTCTTTTCATTAAATTCTGTAACCCTTCTTCTCCAAACATACCTTTGCTCATTCCGGCCAAAAAGTTCAATTTTAACCTCATCGGTCCACAGAACTTGTTTCCAAAATGCATCAGGCTTATCTATATGTTCATTTGCAAAGTTCAAACACTGATTTTTGTGGTGAGGACGTAGAAGAGGTTTTCTTCTGATGACTCTTCCATGAAGACCATATTTGTACAAGTATCTCTTTATAGTGGAATAGTGTACCACAACTCCAGTGTCTGACAGATCTTTCTGGAGGGATTGTGCAGTCAAACGTCGGTTTTGAATTGTTTTTCTCACAATTCTGTGAGCTGTTCTGTCTGATATTTTTCTTGGTCTTCCAGATATTGCTTTAACTTCCATTATTCTCTATGGCTGCCATTTCTTAATTACATTCCAGAACAAAGGATATTGACATCTGAAAACGTTTTGCTATCTTCTTATAGCCTTCACCAGCTTTGTGAGCGTCAACTATTTTCAGTTTCAGATTTCTAGACAACTGCTTAGAAGAACCTATGGTGCTGATTGTTGGGGCAAGGTCAGATGAGTCTGTCTATTTAAAACCTTTGAGATTGACATTACCTGGTCTTCCCAGATGATGCTTGAGAACAATCCATGACACTGGCAGGTCTCAGCTTTGCAAAGGGGCAGTGTATGCTATAAATTCTGTAGGGTGCCCAAACTTTTTCAGACACCATTTTTTTGTTTTCTGTTATTTTGAAAGTGTAAATGATGGAAATAAAATCTAACTTTTGTTGACATATTATAAGAATGTCTAATCTGTAATTTGATGCCTTTTGGAGATTTTTTCATCTTTCCTTGGCTTCTTTATGCACATTAATACAAATTTTTACCTGGGGTGCCCAAACTTTTGAACCCCACTGTAAATAACATATTACACAGTGAACACAGTAAATATCATAAAGTGCTGGGACATATTAAACATAATAAACATTTTCAAAGTAGGCCCAACACAAGAGCAGCAGGCATGCCCGAGGAGATCCGCAGCCAGCAGGACAGCCTTTGGTGCTGGGACACCACAGTTGTCTAGTGGATAGGTTGGAGTGCACCGATTACTAAAACCACTTCGGTTTTCTCTCCCCATATACTCAAATCCTTCAATACCCCAACAGGTCATGTTTTAGGATTTCCTTAGTCCTTTACATGTTGATTTAGCTGTGGTGATGCCTGATGCACTGACCATAATTATATCACCTATGAAAGTATAAAGAAATCCAGAAAACATCACATGTTGGGGGACTTGAGGACCGTGCTTGAGAAATACTGCTATAGACGACCTTATCTGTCACTCCCATAAAGTACCAACATACATACTGGACCACTGCTCTATTCAAACTCCTTACTTCAATGATGCAAGGGGACAGGGCTCCTTGTTCTAACATATGATGGGGATCCCTAGAAGTTAGACCCCCACTAATGTAAAATGTGTTGTTAGGGCGGGGCAAACCAGGCAATTGCCTAGGGCCCCCATCCCCCAGGGGGCCCCCTGCTGGCTGCTCGGATCAGCAGCCCACTGCAGCCCGGCCGCGGCCACTTTAAAACAGTGACCAACTGCTGGCCCGGACACTTCTCCTGCTTTTCTATTTTTTCATATTTCCTTACCTGGTCGCACTCGGCAGGCTCAGGTACTGCGGCGGGTCTTTTGGGCTGTGTGGATAATATGACGAGTGCGCGGCATCAGGGACGTCATTCCTCATTCCCTGCAGCGCTGGCTGCTTAAGTTTAGGAGTCTGGCCGCAGCTTCAGGAAATGATAAGTGACGTCCCTGACGCCATGCAGAGGAGCCTACAGAGGACTTCACTCGTCATATTATCCACACAGCCCACAAGACCCATCACATTACCTGAGCCTGCCAAGCGCGGCCAGGTAAGGAAATATGAAAAATAGAAAAAGCAGGGGGATAGGGGGGACCTAATGTGGGGGAACTATACTGCCAACCTAATGTGGGGGAACTATACTGCCAACCTAATGTGGGGGGAACTGTACTGCCAACCTTATGTGGGGGAACTATACTGCCAACCTAATGTGGGGGAACTATACTGCCAACCTATTGTGGGGGAACTATACTGCAACTAATGTGGGGAACTATACTGCACCTAATGTGGGGAACTACACTGCACCTAATGTGGGGGAACTATACTGCACCTAATGTGGGGGAATTGTACTGCACCTAATGTGGGGAACCATACAGCACCCAATGTGGGGGGACTTTATTGCACCTAATGTTGAGGAGCTACACTGCACCTAATGTGGAGGAACTATACTGCCAATCTAATGTGAGGAACTATACTGCCATCCTAATGTGGGGGGAACTATAATGCCAACCTAATGTGGGGGAACTATACTGCCAACCTAATGTGGGGGGAACTATACTGCCAACCTAATGTGGGGGAACTATACTGCCTACCTAATGTGGGGGAACTACAACCTAATGTGGGGTAACTATACTGCCAACCTAATGTGGGGGAACTACAACCTAATGTGGGGGGAACTATACTGCCAACCTAATGTGGGGGAACTACAACCTAATGTGGGGGGCCATGCGACCAACCTAATGTGGAGGAACTATACTGCCAACCTAATGTGGGGGAACTATGCTGCCTACCTAATGTGGGAGAACTACAACCTAATGTGGGGGAACTATACTGCCAACCTAATGTGGAGGAACTATACTGCCAACCTAATGTGAGGGAATTACAACCTAATATGGGGGGGCTATTCAGAACTACAACCTAATGTGCAGGGAACTATACTGCCAACCTAATGTGGGGGAACTATGCTGCCAATCTAATGTGGGGGAACTACAACGTAATGTGGGGGGAACTATACTGCCAACCTAATGTGGAGAGTAGAGAGAGAGAAAAAAGTGGAGAGAGGACAGCGCCTCGTGTGATACCGTAAAAACAACGGACTCCAGTTATAAACCCTGGCAGGGTAAACTCTCACCTGGTGACCCTCTTGAGGGTTATGCGTATCTCCCCGTTTCCAGGGGTGCAGGAACCCATAGGATAATGGATTGTGGAGAGAAAAAGGAGGCCCTTAGGTCCGGCGCTGCTTGGTCCACAAAGGTTCAGTCGAAATAGTGATAGAGGTTAAAAGTGGTTTATTTAAAATTAATAAATGAAACAATTTTCCAAATGCATGCGAGCAATAACGCGTTTCGGGATTAGCATATCCCTTCTTCAGATTGCAGATGTATAGAAGATGACAAGCATGAACTTTTAAATAAGCGGTGAAAAAGCGCCAAACCGATGTTCAAGGTCAGGGGGCGTGTGTTCATCCCGGAACTAGATCGGGGAACATTACTACTGAAAATCATGTAACACATTACGATACAAAGGAATTATGAATATGTGTATTATACAGATTAATACTGATAGGATTACAACAGAATTTCAATGCGCATATGTATTAATTTATACTTATTGGGCTATGAATGACGTCAGTCATGTTGGAAAAAAAAAACAAAAGATGCTTGGGACGCAAGACAGCGTAACCCATAGGGAGGCTTAGAGTGTATCAAACCGATAGGGTATCAGGTGATGTCAAGACAGGATTAATATGAATGAATAAAAACTATGTTTAGTTGAGAAAAGGCATAAGATCATGTGACATGTTTAAAAAGGCTAAGCTAAATTTAAAAAAGGAGCTTTGATGCGTATGTAGCCAATCAGGCAAGAAAGGGGGTGTGGCTGGAACTCAATAGCCAATCAGTTGGCAGCACGGCGTATGCTCTTGACGGGGATATAAACAAAGGTCACCTGGGGGATAGCGACCAATTAAGAGTGGATTGGGTGATACGGAAAGTTCAAGGTAAGTGATGTACTGGGAATATCCAATCAGATTGTAAGTCAAGGTGATAAAGACTATTTAGACCGGAGAATATGTAGTTGAATATATAGTTATGATAAAAGTGGCTCAGAGAGACAATGTAGTGCTACTCCAACTTAAGTTACATGTTCGAACCTTTGTGGACCAAGCAGCGCCGGACCTAAGGGCCTCCTTTTTCTCTCTACAAACCTAATGTGGAGGAACTACAACCTAATGTGGGGGAACTATACTGCCAACCTAATGTGGGGGAACTATACAAAAATATAAAATTGTACTATTCTGATCCCTATAACTCTTTCATTTTTCTGTATATGGGAATGTATGAGGGTCATTTTTGTGCTGTGATTTGTAGTTTTTATCAGTACCATTTTTGTTTTGATGGGACTTTTCAATTGCTTTTTAAATATTTTCAATGGTATTTGAAGTGACCAAAAATGTGCAAATTTGGTTAGTGCACTATTACGACTTTTGGGGCCCCTCTATTGATTTTGTCTAGGGCCACGCTAAGCCTAAAACCGGCCCTGTGTGTTGTCTATCCAGTGATTAGGTGTTGTAATGCAGGCTATCTGCATGAGGATGTAGATGGTGATGTCCCATGGCAGGGTAGTCTTGCTAATCTAATGGTTCCCTGTCCAATACCAACTTTAGCTGTCCTGGCATGCTGAGAGTTATATTCTTGCAACAGCTGGAGACACACTGGTAGGGTAAAGTTGCATATCTTACAATTAGTACAGAAAGCTCTATGAAGGGAGACATAATACTGTATGAAAGTGCAGTTCAGTGTTGAGACATCTTATTTTAGAGCAGGAGGAGCTGAGCACATATATATATATATATATATATATATATATATATATATGACATACACACATGTCAATGAAACGCACCTGCTTCTTGATTCCCTGCTATATCTTTGCCTGAATATAGCCTTGAAATTACTGCATCCTATTTTCTTGTATGGTAAATTAACGATTTTCTAATTTGTTAAATAGCCACCTGGAGTTTGCTCTAAAACATGATGCCTGCAGATTGAACTGCATTACCTTTAGGAATTAATTCAAAAGTGTACCTATAGTATAGTGTCCCCTACAACACCATCTTAAAGTATATAGTATAAGCATATCTCATATTCAAGGAGGGGGTGGGGGAATGCTGTTAACCTGGGTTGTGTTACATATAAACTATTGAATCGAGAAATCATCAGATACGTCATAGTAGTCAATAAGATCAATTAGGCGCTTTAACTACACCTGTCAATAGGATGAATGAGGAGGGGGCTGACTTCACTCCAATATAGCTCATTTTTCATTCTGTAACTTGAAAATCCAGTTTGATTTGGTTCTTGTTGTGTATTGCTGGAAGGGCTCACATGCCAAGTAGGTAGAAAGGCTGTTAGCAATTAAAATACCATGCTAGCTCCATATTCACTGGCTGCTCGCTATACCACCATGCCGCAGTCTGTTAATCACTCTTAAAACACATATTTATAACTCCAAAGAGGATTACGCCACTTTTTGTCGCTCAGGGCTCTGTTTCAGGCTACCAAATGCTGTTAATTTGTCTCCACATGTCATAGCCAAACAACGGAAGAGAGAGCTTAGCCTGCCAATCAGGAGGAACTGCGGGGTATGTGTGCTGGATGCCGCTCTTTTATTACGATGCACTATGGCGTTAACTGATGCTGCCTCCACTGTCTTAGACTTTTTCCCACTTTTCCATCAATATGACAGTATTTTTTTCCTATGAGTAGCTACAGTTCTCCCTGTCTAAATGTGTCTTTTTCTTTTATATATTATATATGCTATTCATTTTATGATACAATACAACAAAACACACACACACACACACATATGTATATATATATATATATATATATATATATATATAAGCGCTATGGCAGTGCACGCCCGCATACCGGATGAAGATAGTAATATTTTGTATACCTCACGTGGGCTCTAACGTTTACAACTGGTAAGTGCAGCCGCCATTGTCTCACCGCCGAATCTAATTAATGTTTTTAACAACACCTGTACCATAATGAGCGTATTTTATCTTTGTTACACTATATACATTGATACTGCACCTTACATTAGTTGTATGATATCTTATATATATGCACTTTATGTACGCTCTCTTATTGTCAATATTGTATATTTTTGTACACTATATTATTGTTGATTTTTTTTCTAATTATTCAAAAGTTGTTTGAGATTTTCACATGATATATACTCTGTATTTGGTCACTTGTATTGTTGCTTGGAAAAGGCTGCATGGGCAGCTGAAACATTGCACACCATTATGATGGAATAAAGCTAATTTTTTTGCCCTGGATTTTTGCTGCGACCATTTTTCATTTTCTTTGGACTGTCTATAGCCCCTGGACCTGGGCTCAGGCCGCTGGCAGCTACTACATATTGGACTTTGAAGTGCTGTTCCAACCCTTAACTCTTATATATATATATATATATATATATATATATATATATATATATACATATATATATATATATATAAACTTATTTTAAATGATTTCTTTGTTGAGCAAAACGGTAAAAAGTGTGAAAAAGTGCTTTAGATCTGATGTCTCTGCCCCCTTGTGATGTCACAGCCTGACCCATTAATGCAAGTCTATAGGTTAATGCAAGTCTCCCATAGACTTGTATTGAGGGGGCAGGCCATGACATCACAGGGGGCAGAGCCGTGACATTATGATGCTCCGGCCCCTCTATCGCCGTCATTACGCACAGAACAAGTTTGTTCTGTGCAGTGATGACAGTGGGGTTCCACAGCCGAGATCGTGGGGGTCCCCAGTGGCAGGAGCCCCGCGTTAAGACATCTTATCACCTACCCTTTAAGGTGGTATTGAAGGGGAGCCATCGCTGAGCTGCCAAATGTGCCATGGTAAACATGGTAGGTGGTGAAGCTGCATGAGTACCACATCATGTATCTCATTTGCTTTCCTCACTACTTAGAATTCCAACTGCTTACAATCAGAACTCAGCAATATTATAACAGTAGTTTAACACGCATTGTTTTATGGAAAAATAATACTGTACATTTTTATTCAATAACTTAGCCATAATCAAGGAAAAATATAAAAGGAGTAGGAAGTACTTGCTTGGATGCACTTTTGGCTTTGGCTTAAAAACTGTATTACAAACTGCAGTGATGTTTTTGCAAATTTGGTGTTTGATATTCCTGTAGGCAGAAGTTTGGGATCAAGTGATCATCGGTCAGTGTAGTTTCATATAAGAACAGTGACATCACGCAAAAACAAAAGTTAAAGTAAAGGTAAAAAAAGGAAAACACAATGGATTACTGGAACCATGTCCTGTGGTCAAATGAGGCCAAGATAAACTTATTTGGTTCAGATGGTGTCAAATGTGAAGGGTGGCAATCAGATGAAGACTACAAAGACAAATGTGTCCTGCCTACAGTCAAGCATGGTGGTGAAGGTGTCATAGTTTGGGCCTGTATGAGTTCTGCTGACACTGGGGAACTACAGTTCATTGAGGGAACCATGAACATACTGAAGCAGTATGAGTGTACATATGTGTATGTCTATGTACTGTGACTGTGTGTGCTACTACTGTGGATGACTATGTGTAAAGTGCATGTGTGTATCTATACTAGTGTTTCCCAACCAGGGTGCCTCCAGTTGTTGCAAAACTACAACTCCCAGCATGCGCAGACAGCCAAAGGCTGTCTGGGCATGCTGGAGTTGTAGTTTTGCAACCCCTGTAGGCATCCTGGTTGTAAAACACTGATCTATTCTATCTCTGTGTGTATGAAGCATGTATAGTATGTAATGTGTACAGTATGTGTGTGTATGATGCATGTACAGTATGTAATGTGTACAGTGTGCGTGTGTGTGTGTATGAAGTATGTGCAATAGGTAATGTGTACAGTATGTGTGTGTATGATGCATGTACAGTATGTAATGTGTACAGCATCTGTCTGTGTATGATGCATGTATAGTACGTAATGTGTACAGTATGTGTGTATGATTCATGTACAGTATGTAATGTATACTGTGTGTATGATGCATGTACAGTATGTAATGAGTACAGTGTGTGTGTATGATGCATGTACAGTATGTAATGTGTACAGTATCTGTGTGTATGATGCATGTACAGTATGTATTTGTGTACAGTATGTGTGTGCATGATTCATGTACAGTATGTAATGTGTATTTTGTGTGTATGATGCATGTAGAGTATGTAATGTGTACAGTGTGTGTGTATGACGCATGTACAGTATTTAATGTGTACAGTATGTGTGTGTATGATGCATGTACTGCATGTAATGTGTACAGTGTGTTGTGTATGATGCATGTGCGGTATGTAATGTGTACAGTGTGTGAATATGATGCATGTACAGTATGTAATGTGTACAGTGTGTTGTGTGTGTATGATGCATGTACAGTATGTAATGTGTACAGTATGTGTGTATGAAGCATGCATGTACAGTATGTAATGTGTACAGTGTGTGTGTATGATGCATGTACAGTATGTAATGTGTACAGTATGTGTGTGTATATGATGCATGTACAGTATGTACTGTCTACAGTATGTGTGTGTATGATGCATGTACAGTATGTAATGTGTACAGCATGTGTGTGTATGATGTATGTACAGTATGTAATGTGTACAGTGTGTTGTGGGTGTATGAAGCATGCATGTACAGTATGTAATGTGTACGGTATGTTGTGTGTGTATGAATCATACATGTACAGTATGTAATGTGTACAGCATCTGTGTGTGTATGATGCATGTACAGTACGTAATGTGTACAGTATGTGTGTATGATTCATGTACAGTATGTAATGTATACTGTGTGTGTATGATGCATGTACAGTATGTAATGAGTACAGTGTGTGTGTATGATGCATGTACAGTATGTAATGTGTACAGTATCTGTGTGTATGATGCATGTACAGTATGTATTTGTGTACAGTATGTGTGTGCATGATTCATGTACAGTATGTAATGTGTACTTTGTGTGTATGATGCATGTAGAGTATGTAATGTGTACAGTGTGTGTGTGTATGATGCATGTACTGCATGTAATGTGTACAGTGTGTTGTGTAAGATGCATGTACGGTATGTAATGTGTACAGTGTGTGTGTATGATGCATGTACAGTATGTAATGTGTACAGTGTGTTGTGTGTGTATGATGCATGTACAGTATGTAATGTGTACAGTATGTGTGTATGAAGCATGCATGTACAGTATGTAATGTGTACAGTGTGTGTGTATGATGCATGTACAGTATGTAATGTGTACAGTATGTGTGTGTATATGATGCATGTACAGTATGTACTGTCTACAGTATGTGTGTATGATGCATGTGCAGTATGTAATGTGTACAGCATGTGTGTGTATGATGTATGTACAGTATGTAATGTGTACAGTGTGTTGTGTGTGCATGAAGCATGCATGTACAGTATGTAATGTGTACGGTATGTTGTGTGTGTATGAATCATACATGTACAGTATGTAATGTGTACAGTATGTTGTGTGTGCATGATGCATGCATGTACAGTATGTAATGTGTACAGTATGTGTGTGTATGATTCATGTACGGTATGTAATGTGTACTGTGTGTGTATGATGCATGTACAGTATGTAATGTGTACAGTGTTTGTGTGTATGATGCATGTACAGTATGTAATGTGTACAGTATGTTGTGTGTGTATGAAGCATGCATGTACAGTATGTAATGTGTACATTATGTGTGTGTATGATTCATGTACGGTATGTAATGTGTACTGTGTGTGTATGATGCATGTACAGTATGTAATGTGTACAGTGTGTGTGTATGATGCATGTACAGTATGTAATGTGTACAGTATCTGTGTGTATGATGCATGTACAGTATGTATTTGTGTACAGTATGTGTGTGCATGATTCATGTACAGTATGTAATGTGTACTTTGTGTGTATGATGCATGTAGAGTATGTAATGTGTACAGTGTGTGTGTATGACACATGTACAGTATTTAATGTGTACAGTATGTGTGTGTATGATGCATGTACTGCATGTAATGTGTACAATATGTTGTGTATGATGCATGTACGGTATGTAATGTGTACAGTGTGTGTGTATGATGCATGTACAGTATGTAATGTGTACAGTGTGTTGTGTGTGTATGATGCATGTACAGTATGTAATGTGTAGAGTATGTGTGTATGAAGCATGCATGTACAGTATGTAATGTGTACAGTGTGTGTGTGTATGATGCATGTACAGTATGTAATGTGTACAGTATGTGTGTGTATATGATGCATGTACAGTATATAATGTGTACAGTATGTGTGTATGATGCATGTACAGTATGTAATGTGTACAGTATGTGTATGATGCATGTACAGTATGTAATGTGTACAGTGTGTTGTGTGTGTATGAAGCATGCATGTACAGTATGTAATGTGTACGGTATGTTGTGTGTGTATGAATCATACATGTACAGTATGTAATGTGTACAGTATGTTGTGTGTGCATGATGCATGTACAGTATGTAATGTGTACAATGTTTGTGTGTATGATGTATGTACAGTATGTAATGTGTACAGCATGTTGTGTGTGTATGAAGCATGCATGTACAGTATGTAATGTGTACAGTATGTGTGTGTATGAATCATGTACAGTATGTAATGTGTACTGTGTGTGTGTATGAAGCATGCATGTACAGTATGTAATGTGTACAGTGTGTGTGTATGATGCATGTACAGTATGTAATGTGTACAGTATGTGTGTGTATATGATGCATGTACAGTATGTACTGTCTACAGTATGTGTGTATGATGCATGTACAGTATGTAATGTGTACAGCATGTGTGTGTATGATGTATGTACAGTATGTAATGTGTACAGTGTGTTGTGTGTGTATGAAGCATGCATGTACAGTATGTAATGTGTACGGTATGTTGTGTGTGTATGAATCATACATGTACAGTATGTAATGTGTACAGTATGTTGTGTGTGTATGATGCATGTACAATATGTAATGTGTACAGTGTTTGTGTGTATGATGCATGTACAGTATGTAATGTGTACAGCATGTTGTGTGTGTATGAAGCATGCATGTACAGTATGTAATGTGTACAGTATGTGTGTGTATGATTCATGTACAGTATATCTCTATATCCAGAGCGACGGCATACAAGTGCGCACAGCGCGTGCGCCAAACACAGGCGCAGGCGCAATGGCGGCCGGCTGTGCATGCGGCTTACAATATAAGAGAGGCTTCGGTGCCGGCACATGCGTTGTACAACAATAACAAAGCCATGTGCTCCTAATGCGTGCGTACGAAACAGGCGCAGGCGTAGCAGCACCTGGCATGTGCGCGTACGGCTTACATGTATATATAAAGCCGAGCGCCGTAATACACTCCGGTACAGCGCATGCGCCGTACAATAATAACAAAGCCATGTGCTCAGTACTCTATTTTCTGTATATTGACACCAACGGCCATGCGCTAAGATAAAGCGTTTAGCGTGATTCTGTAAAATGTAAACCGCAAGCGCCAGGCTGGTTATTAGTCAGAGCCAATGTTGTGGCCTGAACGATGAGAATAAGATACATTAACCCCAGCGCTGCCAATACTGGATTAATGTGATAAATAAAAAGGTAGCCCGAAGGGACAAAAAAGAAGACAAATAAAGTAAGGTAAGATACAATGCTAGGTGGACTAGACGTACAAAGGTAGGGACACCCATAGGATTGCAAAGATATTAAGAGTTAATACAGGTATGTTAATGGTTTACATGAAGGATGGTAGGAAGGAAAGAAGATGGAAAGGCGAGGGTGTAGTCTCAGCAGACCAGTGTAAGCGTGGCGGGTAATGTAAAAAATGATGTAGAAATAAGATCAGGATAAAAAGATGAAGGAGGGAGAAAAATGTAGGATGGGAAATATCATAATGATATGAAACTAAAATGATAGATAAATTAATAAGCTTAACTAGGGTATACACTCAATGTGCACTATGGTAATGGAACTCTAGATAATTAAAAAGATAAAGGAATAATGCGCTTTGATGATGGCACACTACTCGATAACTATGAACCACAAGATGAGGTAGGGGGGTAGAGTATATCCTCTCCCTAGTAATACCCTATCAAAAATACACTACCTACCTAATATGCGGAGCACTCGCCCTAAGAAGGGCGACCCCGCCAGGAACCTCTCCCTCATCTGACAACCTGCCTGTCTAATGCAGAGCACTCGCCCTAGAAAGGGCGACCCCGCCTGGAACCAACCCCTAACCATATACCCTATTTAAACCCTACAGGAATGTTGCACAAATGTACCTTACCATTTTGGAATAATGTGAGTGAGTGGGCAGAGTGAGAGATCAATGAAGGGAGGACAGAGAAGGGGAATAAGAAGGTAATAAGGATAGCCAGATGTATTCCCAGTAAAAATAAATGAACATGGTATTCGCTATTACGTGCCGATATAACCAAACTAAAGGCAGGTATAGAATAATTGACCGGTACCACAGTATAGAAGCCAAATGTGCTAAAGTGAAAAAAAAGATGATAATAATGAGGTTATTATAGTAAATGATAATAACTAGGTATCGATAAAACAAGTGAAATCTAGTCTCTCATGAAGGCCTTGCAGTGTCTGTGATCTCAATCAATAAATCCAGCTCGCTTCCTTGCGCAAAATATAGTTATCCCAGTTACCTCGCCTGAGGGGAGGTCTGATTACTTCAATTACACAAAACTGTAGTGCCTTGGGGCTGCCACTGTGTGACTCATTAATGTGGCGTGCAAGCGGAGTATCCCTCTGATGCCCTATATCATTCAGGTGTTCCAGGATTCTTCTACGGAACTCCCTCTTGGTTTTTCCGATATAGTCAAAAGGGCATGTGCATTTAGCAAGGTACACTACCCCTTTAGTGCGGCAATTAGCGAAGTCTCTCATTTCATATTTAATGTTAGTAGCAGCACTGGTAAATGTTTTAGTCCGAACCACAGAACACATAACTATACTGCACCTAATGTGGGGAGAACTATACTGCACCTAATGTGGGGGACTATACTGCACCCAAAGTGGCGGAGAACTATACTGCACCTAATGTGGGGGAACTATACTGCACCTAATGTGGAGAACTATACTGCACCTAATGTGGGGGAACTACAGCCTAATGTGGGGGAACTATACTGCACCTAATGTGGGGAACTATACTGCCAACCTTATGTGGGGAACTATACTGCACCTAATGTGGGGAACTATACTGCCTAATGTGGGGGAACTATACTGCACCTAATGTGGGAACTATACTGCACCTTATGTGGGGAACTATACTGCACCTAATGTGGGGAACTATACTGCCTAATGTGGGGGAACTATACTGCACCTAATGTGGGGGAACACTGCTAACCTAATGTAGGGAGAACTCTGCTGCACCTAATGTGGGGGGAACTGTGCCGCACCTAACGTGGGGGGAACTGTGCCACACCTAACGTGGGGGGAACTGTGCCGTACCTAACGTGGGGGGAACTGTGCCGCACCTAACATGGGGGGAACTGTGCTGCACCTAACATGGGGGAACTGTGCTGCACCTAATGTGGGGGCCTCGTATTGACGTTCGCTCATGTCACGCTCCCAGCATTCAAGGGCCGGCGTTACTACGTCCTGACGCGTGACGGGCGTGAACATCAAGGGGGGGGCTTCCATGTCCATTTTGCTTGGGGCCCCCAAATTCCTTCAAACGGCCCTGACCAACATGATACCACACACACCTCCAAAACTACCACTGTCTTGCTTAAAAAGCTAAGGATTAAAGGGGTACTCTGTTGCTAAAAAGTTAAACAGATTTGTAAATTACTTCTATTAAAAAATCTTCCAGTACTTATTAGCAGCTATATACTGCACATGAAATTATTTTCTTTTTGAATTTCTTTTCTGTCTGTCCACAGTGCTCTCTGCCGAAACATCTGTCCGTCAGGAACTGTCCAGAGCAGCATGTGTTTGGTATGGGGATTTTCTCCTGCTCTGGACTGTTGTGACTTGGACAGAGGTGTCAGCAGAGTGGACAGATAGAAAATAAATCCAAAAAGAAAAGAATCTCCTCTGTAGCATACAGCTGCTAATAAGTACTGAAAGGATTTTAAAAAACATTATAGAAGTAATGTAAAAATCTGTTTAAAGGTGTTCTCCACCACAAGGTGATTTTAGTACGTACCTGGCAGACAGTAATGGACATGCTTAGGAAGGATCTGCGCTTGTTTTGGGGCTAAATGGCTATGTCATAAGATTACCATAACACTGTGGCTAGCTTTTTGTGAACTGCTATTTCCTGTTTGAGTTTTCTTCTTTTGCCTAATAATCCATTTTCCTCCCTCCCACACATCAGCCACAGCACCCATTGAAACATAAATGAGCTGCATCCATTCAAAAGACCTGTGGTTTTCAATCAATGTCACAAACCCTCCCATGGACTTGCATTGAGGGGCGAAGCGTGAGGTCACACGGGGAGGAGGCGTGACATTACACGCCGCCGGCCCCGTGTTCGACAGTAATCAGACCCGGAGCGAACATGCTCCGGGGACAGATTACAGACGGGGTGCCGCATGCAAGATCACGGGGATCCCCAGTGGCGGGACTCCTGCGATCAGGCATCTTATCCCCTATCCTTTGGATAGGGGATAAGATATCTAAGCACCGGAGAACCCCTTTAAAGAAGTGCTGGAAGTAATGGTGGTCCCACAAAATATTGACACTTTGGGCCCAATTTGGACATGTCAATTCTTTTGGGTGTACTCACTTCTGTTGTCAAGGTTTAGACATTTATGGCTGTGTGTTGAGTTATTTTTGAGGGACCACAACATTAAAGGGGTATTTCGGCTTTATACATCTTATTCCTTATCCAAAGGATAGGGGATAAGATGTATGACCACAGGGGTCCCGCCGCTGGCGACCCCACGATCTCGGTGCAGCCCTCGGCATTCTGGCGCTGCCTCCAAGATGGGGACGCTACGTCATGACCACACCCCTAGTGACGTCACGCCATGCCTCCTCCATTCATGCCCCATTCATGCCTATGGGAGGTGGTACGACGGCCGTCCCCAACGGCAGGACCTCTGCGATCATGCATCTTATAAGTATAAGATATATAGGCCCACATTTATCATTGTCTTTAGACTGTTTTTTGTGTGTAAAAAGGGGGGGGGAAGGCGCAAGCAGGGTTTTTTTTGCACCTTTTTGTTTACACATTTCTGCTGATTTTGAGTTGTAATCCACTGATTTTGGCAATACACATGATATGGACGGGTTTTATCAACTGCACCTTTTTGTGAAAAGGAGCAAAAAAGGCGCAAAGCCACTGAAAAGTCTCTAAAACTACACCAGCCCAGACATGGTGTAGCTTTTTGTGTATATGAAGAGACAAATTTCAGAAAATGTGGCCTGCACAAAATGTATCAAATGCTCTGTGACCATTTCATAAATTTGGTGCTCCTACACATTACCAGCACACAAACAAAAGGTGTAGAAAAATGCTTCACTTACACCTACAATGATAAATATGGGCCATAAAGCTGGAATACCTCTTTAACCTCTTAAGGACCCAGGACGTACGGGGACGTCCCCGCACCCTGGGCTTTAAGGACCCAGGACGTCCCCGTACGTCCTGGCGTTTTCCGGTCCCTGCCGCGCGCCTGGCAGAGATCGGAACCGGTTGCCTGCTGAAATGCTTCAGCAGGCATCCAGGGCAAACGCCGAGGGGGGCCATGTAGGCCCCCCATGTCGGAGATCGCCGCAAATCGCAAGGGAAATCGCCCTTGCGATCTGCGGCAATACCGGGCTGATCGGGTCTCTGGGACCCAACCGCCCGGTAATTTAGCATGATCCCGGCTGTCACAGACAGCCAGGACCATGCTAAACAATAGGAGCGAGGTAGCAAGCCTGTCACCTCCTCCTATTCCCTGCGATCCGTCGGTTAGTTAACCGACCAATCGCAGGGGGGCGGTTACTTCCTCCCGCCCTGCCCGGCCCCTGGATGTCCGGAGACCCGGATCCCGGCGTGAAGATGGCGGCGGCGACAGGTGAGTAGATCTTCAGCCGCGGTCGGGCTCTTTACAGCATTGCTGTATTGGGACCCTGTATGCTACAACTCCCAGCATGCCCAGACAGCCCTTGGCGTCTGGGCATGCTGGGAGTTGCAGTTTTGCAACTTCTGGAGGTCCACAGTTTTTGGACCACTGTGCCCTTCCAGATGTTGCAAAACTACACATCCTCAGCATGCCCTTACTGTCCAGGCACGCTGGGAGTTGTAGTTCTGTAACATCTGGCGCTTCAGATGTTGCAGAACTACAACTCCCAGCATGCCTGGACAGTTTTGGCATACTGGGAGTTGTAGTTTTGCAACATCTGGAAGGGCACAGATTGGGAACCACTGTATTAGTGGTCTGCAAACTGTAGTCCTCCAGATGTTGCAAAACTACAACTCCAAGCATGCTGGGAGTTGTAGTTTGGCAACATTTGGCTCTAAAGATGTTGCCGAACTACTACTCCCAGCATGCCTGAGAATGTTTGGGAGTTGTGGTTTTGCAACAGCTGGAGGCACACTGGTTGGGAAACATTGTTTCCTAACTCAGTGTTTCCCAACCCGTGTGCCTCCAGCTGTTGCAAAACTATAACTACCAGCATGCACTGAGACTGTGCATGCTGGGAGTTGTAGTTTTGCAACAGCTGGAGGTCCCACCCCCTGTGAATGTACAGGGTACATTCACATGGGCAGGGGGCTTACAGTGAGTATCAGGCTGCAAGTTTGCAATGCAGTAAATTTTGCGCGGCAACTCAAACTCGCAGCGGGAAACTCGCTGTAATCCTCCGCCCATGTGACTGTACCCTAAAAACACTACACTACACTACACTAACACAAAATAAAATAAAAAGTAAAAAACACTACATATACACATACCTCTACACAGCCCCCCTCCCTCCCCAATAAAAATGGAAAACGTCTGGTACGCCACTCTTTCCAAAATGGAGCCACCAGCTGTTGCAAAAACAACAACTCCCAGCATTGCCGGACAGCCGTTGACTGTCCAAGCATGCTGGGAGTTTTGCAACAGCTGGAGGCACCCTGTTTGGGAATCACTGGCATAGAATACCCCTATGTCCACCCCTATGCAAATCCCTAATTCAGGCCTCAAATGCATATGGCGCTCTCAATTCGGAGCCCTGTCGTATTTCAAGGCAACAGTATAGGGTCACATATGGGGTATCTCCGTATTCGGGAGAAATTGCTTAACAAATCTTGGGGATCTTTTTCTCCTTTCACCCCTTATGAAAAGGTGAAGTTGGGGTCTACACCAGCATGTTAGTGTAAAAAAAGAAACTTTTTACACTAACATGCTGGTGTTGCCCTATACTTTTCATTTTGACAAGAGGTAAAGGGGAAAAAAGCCCCCCAAAATTTGTAACGCAATTTCTCCCGAGTACGGAGATACCCCATATGTGAGCGCAAAGTGCTCTGGGGGCGCACAACAAGGCCCACAAGGGAGAGTGCGCCATGTACATTTGAGGTGATTTGCACAGGGGTGATTGTTACAGCGGTTTTGACAAACGCAAAAAAAACAAAAACCACATGTGACCCCATTTCGGAAACTACACCCCTCACGGAATGTAATGAGGGGTGCAGTGAGAATTTACACCCCACTGGTGTCTGACAGATCTTTGGAACAGTGGGCTGTTTACGGCTTGTTACATTCCTCAAGGGGTCTAGTTTCCAAAATGGTATGCCATGTACAGGTTATTTTGCTGTCCTGGCTCCATATGGGCTTCCTAAATGCGACATGCCCCCCGAGCAAAATTTGCTCTCAAAAAGCCAAATATGACTCCTTCTCTTCTGAGCATTGTAGTTCACCCTTAGTGCACTTCAGGTCAACTTATGGGGTACCTCCATACTCAGAAGAGATGTGGTTACAAATTTTTGGGGGGATTTTCTGCTAATAACCCTTGCAAAAATGTGAAATTTGGAGGGGAAACACACCTTTTAGTGATTTTTTTTTTTTTTTTTACGTATGCAAAAGTTGTGAAACCCCTGTGGGGTATTAAGGCTCACTTTATTTCTTGTTACGTTCCACAAGGGGTCTAGTTTCCAAAATGGTATGCCATGTGTTTTTTTTTTTTGCTGTCCTGGCACCATAGGGGCTTCCTAAATGCGACATGCCCCCGAGCAAAATTTGCTCTCAAAAAGCCAAATATGACTCCTTCTCTTCTGAGCATTGTAGTTCACCCATAGTACACCTCAGGTCAACTTATGGGGTACCTTCATACTCAGAAGAGATGGGGTTACAATGTTTGGGGGGTATTTTCTGCTATTAACCCTTGCAAAAATGTGAAATTTGGGGGGAAACACACATTTTAGTGAAATTTTATTTTTATTTTTTTACATATGCAAAAGTCGTGAAACCCCTGTTGGGTATTAAGGCTCACTTTATTCCTTGTTATGTACCTCAAGGGGTCTAGTTTCCAAAATGGTATGCCATGTGGGGGATTTCTGCTGTTCTGGCACCATAGGGGCTTCCTAAATGCAACATGCCCCCCAAAAACCATTTAAAAAAAAACGCATACTCTTCAAAATCCCCTTGTCGCTCCTTCGTTCTGAGCCCTCTACTTCGCCCGCCGAACACTTTACATAGACATATGAGGTATGTGCTTACTAGAGAGAAATTGGGCTACAAATTGAATCATACATTTTCTCCTTTTACCCCTTGTAAAAATTCAAAAATTGGGTCTACAAGAACATGCGAGTGTAAAAAATGGAGATTGTGAATTTTCTCCTTCACTTTGCTGTTATTCCTGTGAAACACCTAAAGGGTTAAAACGCTGACTGAATGTCATTTTGAATACTTTGGGGGGTGCAGTTTTTATAATGGGGTCATTTGTTGGGTATTTCTAATATGAAGACCCTTCAAATCCACTTCAAACCTGAACTGGTCCCTGAAAAATTGTGAGTTTGGAAATTTTGTGAAAAATAGGTAAATTTCTGCTGAACTTTGAAGTCCTCTGATGTCTTCCAAAAGTAAAAACATGTAAATTTTATGATGCAAACATAAAGAAGACATATTGTATATGTGAATAAAAATAAAAATTATTTGGAATATCCATTTTCCTTACAAGCAGAGAGCTTCAAAGTTAGAAAAATTCAAAATTTTCAAATTTTTCATCAAATTTTGGGATTTTTCACCAAGAAAGGATGCAAGATACCACAAAATGTTACCACTATGTTAAAGTAGAATATGTCACGAAAAAACAATCTCGGAATCAGAATGATAACTAAAAGAATTCCAGAGTTATTAATGTTTAAAGTGACAGTGGTCAGATGTGCAAAAAATGGCCGGGTCCTAAGGTGTAAAATGGCAGGGTCCTTAAGGGGTTAAACACTGTTATACTAGATGTGCACTCACTACCTTAGATTAACTGAAGAAAGATAAAGGTTTGTTCCATTTAAAGTGCCACATGGATGAACAGTGTTTTGTATGGTCAATTATGTTATATTAAGTCATTAAAATAATACTTCTGTCCTCCCATAAACATGTTTGTGTGTTTTTAACCTAAAAAAAATAGATAGATGATAATAGAAGCTGCAGATCCAATCAATTTGTTGGTGACTGTTTTCTTTCTGGAAAATTACAGTGTTGTTTGGTTGCGGTATTATGTGAACAACAGCTACAAACCAGGAATAAACAGGCGGTGTAAGCCCTGGAATAATTGTAAACCACATGTATGTAATTATCCCTAAGAATTTAATTATTCCTTTCACCAACCTATATGTTGGGTCTTTTCTGCTGTTCTTGTTTTGCAGCTCGGTGTCTTAATATAAACACATAAAAACAGATTTAAACTGTGCATGTAACATTGTGGTTTAGCTCGGCTTCTTTCATGAATGTAACAGATGGAACATCTGCTCATTGAAAAATCTTATGTATTCTCCTCACGTCCTGTGGAGTCAAGTGCTCTGCAAGCATTTTTTCTATGACTTTCTCCTTCGGAAAAAGTTGTTGCCTTGTGATAAATAATACAATAGTTAAAACTCTGAATTTAAAGGCAGTGTCCCACTATGTGTTTCTCTGCGATAAATGTATTGGTTGTCAGATATCTATTATTTTTTCTATTTGGTAAAGATATTTTTTGATGAGATTTTGGTGTCTTCAGAACCAATTACCAGGTTTCCATAGAGTATGGATGGTCTCAACATACAATGGTTTCAACATAAAAGGGTCATACTGGAACCGATTAATATTGTAACTAGAGGGACCACTGTATATATAATACATACTGTTTTTAAACTGGGATGTATCTTTGTACTGGCAGTGGTTGAGGCAGTGCATTCACTTACATAAGCTCACAGCACTAGAATTCAACCCATTAGTAATAACATGTATCAGTGATCATTATTGGGTTAACTTACAAAGCAGTTACTAGGCATCATGAACATGGCACAGCCATGTGCATGGAGCCTGTACAGCAGTAAAAAGAGGACATATGGCTCTAGTATGCAGCCATTTGGCCTCTGTCTACTGCTATATCTTGCACGGTTAGGCATTCGGCAATTCAGACAGGAAAAACCTGTTTGAAATCACACTATTGAATTTCTAAGCTGAGAAATACTCGGAAATGTGATTCCGCTGCACTGTGCACACTGTACAATTTCTGCATTGGAAAATGGTCCCACAGAAAATTCTGATGCAGAAATGTAACTCCCAGACTCTGCCAAATGCATTGCAATAATTGGTGATAGCACCTATCTGTGTGGTCATATCAACGGTTAATTTCGGTGGTGCACACTGCAGATAGATTTTATAGTGTGAATGGGCCCTAAGGGGTCCAATTGGACATGTGTTTTGGAGCCCAATGTACTCTGTGTGGTGTGCCCCAATGTACCTAAGTAACTAAGGAGAAAGTACCGGACATGCCATGATGCATATCACAATTTTTCCTCCTATGAATGTATAATCAAATATAATCATACATCACAATGGCTAGGTCGAGGGGGTCTGTTTGACAGAAAGTTAAACAGATTTGTAAATTACTTCTATTAAAAAATCTTTATCCTTCCAGTACTTTTTAGCAACTGTATGCTACAGAGGAAATTATTTGCTTTTTGAATTTCTTTTTTGTTTTGTCCACAATGCTCTCTGCTGACACCTGATGCCCTATAACGTCCAGTCAGGGGGGTGTCAGGATTCACATTGCGGGACGCGCCCGGCATGCTAATCCCAGCCCGTCCCTCACCTATGCATTCTGCTGTTTGCTGTCCATCCTCCCTCAGTGCCAGCGCGTGTGTCCCTGCTTCCTAGGGCGCGTACGCGCCGAGCTCTCTGATTTAAAGGGTCAGTGCGCCCTTAATTAGTAATTACACCTGCAGTTCAGTTATAAGTTTCTGTACCTCCCATCACTCCTTGATGGATCTTTGTTTGCCTTGTGCAATAGTGAAAGCTTATTCAATATTTGCTCTGCCGTGTTCAGACTCTCTGCTCCGTGTCCTGACCCTGCTCCAGTGCCACCTGCCAATTGACCTCCCGCTACTTTTTCTGACCACGCACCTCTGCCGCTAGCCCTGATCTCCTGCTATCCAGACCACACTGTGCCTCACATCACCTCAGCTGCCTGTGTGGTCCAGTCATGCCAGGGGTATCGACCTGGGTGCCGCCTGCTGCAGCAATTCCATCCCGCTTTGCGGCAGGCTCTGGTGAAAACCAGCAGCACCTTAGCCTCCGCTCCCTGGCACGGCCCTCGTCATCTGCCACACAGGTCCAGTGGATCTACTACCTCCGTGTGTCTCCTGCTTACTGCGGTGAGTCTAACAGTAAGATCCAGCCATGGATTTCGCTGAGGTATCTCTGTTGGATCTTTCCTCCGTCGTGGCTCAACTGTCACAGCAGTCAGCCCGTCAAGTGCAACAACTGAATCAATTGTCTGCCTTGATGCAACAGCTTCTTGCCGTACAGCGGCAACAACAGCAACTGCAACTTGCTCCTGTTTCTCCATCTATACCTGCAGCTCCTTCCGGATCCAAGCTTAGTTCATCCCTACCCACGAAGTATGAAGATGATCCCAAGTTGTGTACAGGCTTTGTGACACAGTGTTCTATGCATTTGGAGCTCATGGTTTATCAGTTCCCGACAGAGCGTGCTAAAGTGGTGTTTGCGGTCAGTTTATTAACCGAAAAAGCCTTGGCCTGGGAAACTCCTCTCTGGAATTGTAATGATACGCTCTCCTCTAATTTGACGGCCTTCCTAGCCGAATTCTGCAGTGTATTTGAAGAACCTGCATGAGCCTCCTCAGCCGAGACGACTCTTCTGAACCTCTGCCAAGAGAACTACTCCGTTGGTGACAACGCAGTTCAATTCCACACTCTTACCTCTAAACTGGCATGGAACGATGAGGCCTTGTGTGCTACATTTACAAAAAGGATTGTCCAGTAGAGTCAAGGATGCCCTTTCTGCACGAGATCCTCCATCTACCCTGAGTGAGCTAATTCATTTAGCCACTCGAATTGACGTGCGTTTTGCCAAGAGGCAGGAAGAATTCATTTGGAAGGACAACCTGCCTGAACACGGCGACTTCCTCATCTTGTACTCGTGTTCCAACATTCACCTCTTCTGTCTTCTTTGCCTCTCCTGCCGAAGAGGCTATGGAGGTGGATCACTCTCCCTTTACGCAAAAGGAAAGATCCCGTCGACGCATTGAGAATTTGTGCTTATATTGTGCCAGTCCGGAGAACTTTCTCAAAGACTGTTCTATACGTCCTCAGCGTCTGGGAGAATGCTCGCATATAGGACAAGTAGGTGAGACGACCCTAGGTGTGAATTCTACTTCTCCTTGTTTGTCCACTCCGGTCCAAGTTTTCACTCCTGCCAAGATTTCTTTAATTGCTTCTGCCTTTTTGGACTCTGGTTCTGCTGGTGACTTCATTGATGCCTCCCTGATCGATAAATACCGGCTTCCAGTGACTCACCTTCCTAAGCCCTTGTATATTACCTCTGTTAATAGACAAAACCTGAACTCTACAGTGCTATTCCACACAGAACCTCTCGTCATGCAAGTGGAACCCTTGCATAAGGAAACAATTTATTTATTTGTGCCTCATTGTACTTCGGATTTTCTTCTTGGTCTTTCTTGGCTTCAACACCATTCTCCCCAACTTGACTGAAAATCTGGTGAAATCACACACTGAGGACAGTTTTGCCAAAATCACAGTTTTCTGCCTTTCCAGCCTAGAGCTGTCTTTTCATCTCCGCCTATGCCTGGTCTGCCTCTTCCATTTCAAAACTATTCAGATGTATTTAAAGGCAGGCTGAGACCCTTCCACAGCACTGTCCCTATGACTACCCCGTTGACTTAAAGCCTGAAACCACGCCTCCTCGAGGAAGTTTCAATCCATTATCTGTTTCAGAGACTCAAGTCATGGCAAAATATATTCAACAGAACCTGCAGATGAATCCTGACAAGCTGACTGTGGAACTGGTCTACGGGCTATTCAACGCTTTTTAGGATTTGCCAATTATTGTGGTCAGTTCATTCCACATTTCTCTTCCTTGGTCACTCTGATTGTGGCTCTCAGTAAGAAGAACTCTAACCCCAAGACTTGGCCTCCTGAGGCCGAAGAGGCCTTCACTCGCTTGAAGTCAGCATTTGCCTCTGCTCCCGTGCTTTCAAGACCTGATCCTGAGAAACCCTTTGCTTTGAATGTAGATGCTTCATCTGTAGGAGATGGTGCAATGCAAAACTCCAAGGGCAAGATAACCTGTGGTTTATTTTCTAAGACTTTCTCGCCTGCAGAGAGGAATGACTCTACTGGAGATCGAGAACTCTTAGCTATTAAGCTTGCCTTGGAAGAGAAAGTTTTTCTAATTCGGTCTGTATATTTTCGGACCATAAGAATTTCCTACATCTCCAGTCTGCTCAGCTATTGAACCCTCGCCAGGCTAGATGGTCTTTTTTCTTTTTCAGATTTAATTTCTTCATTCATTTCCTCCCTGCTAACAAGAACGTCAGAGCCTATGCTCTTTCCAGGTCTTCCGATGTTGTAGGATTGGACTCCACACCAAGGCACATTATTCCTCTTGAGCGATTGATCTCTGCAGCTCCTGCCGATCTTCAGCAAGTTCCCCCTGGGAAGTCCTTTGTGCCTATTCAACTGAGATGTAAAGTCTTGAATTGGGAACATTCTTCTTTGCTGGCTAGCCACCATGGAATACGTAAGAATCTTCAACTAATCTCCCGGCATTACTGGTGGCCGCACCTTGAACGCGATGTCACCGATTTTGTTCGTTCCTGTGTTACTTGTGCCCATGACAAAACTCCTCGGCAAAAACATGCGGGACTCTTACAGCCTTTGCCCATTCCGGAAACTCTTCGGTCTCACATAGCTATGGACTTTTCAAACCTCAAAAAGAGGGGGAGACCTAAGGGGGGGGGTACTGTAACGTCCATGCCCCTGACTCCTATGGCGCACACGCGTCGGAGCTTTCTGACTTAAAGGGCCAGTGCGCCCTTAATTAGTAATTACAACTGCACCTCAGTTATAAGTTTCTGTATCTCCCATCACTCCTTGCTGGATCTTTGTTTGCTTTGTGCCATAGTGAAAGCTTATTCAGTGTTTGCTCTGCCGTGTTCAGACCCTCTGCTTCATGTCATGACCCTGCTCCAGTGTTTTCTGCCAATTGACCTCCTGCTACATTTTCTGACCACGCACCTCTGCCGCCAGCCCTGACCTCCTGCTATCCAAACCATGTCTTGCCGAATCCCTCCTGTGCCTTAGCGGCCTGTGTGGTCGAGTCGTGCCAGGGGTAGCGACCTGGGTGCCGCCTGCCGCAGCAAGATCATCCCACTTTGCGGTGAGCTCTGGTGAAAACCACCTTAGACTTCACTCCCAGGCACGGCCCACATCATCTGCCACACATGTCCAGTGGATCCACTACCTCTGTGTGTGTCCTGCCTACTGCTGTGAGTCTAACATGCCCGTATCAGGAACTGTCCAGAGCAGTAGAAAATCCTCATAGCAAACCCATGCTACTCTGGACAGTTCCTGACATGGACAGAGGTGTCAGCAGAGAGCAATGTGGACAAGACAAAAAGAAATTTAAAAAGCAAAGAATATATTCTGTAGCATACAGCTTCTAATAAGTACTGGAAGGATAAAGATTGGTTAATAGAAGTAATTTACAAATCTGTTTAAGTTTCTGACACCAGTTCATGAAAAAAAAAATAATAATTCCACCGGAGTACCCCTTTAAGTAGTACCAATGTAGCAAACCTGAGTCTGTTATATGGAAATAATAACATGACTTTACATGGGGAAGCAGGTTAAACCTTATAGTTATCTAAGAAAAACCATATAAACCTTTTCACTACCTTATTCCATTGTGATTCGTACAAGCTTAATAAAATCAAAAACTCTGGGACGTCTTCAGCTACCTGTCCATGATATTATTATTCCTATGACAATACTTCCTCCTGTCCTGTACTTTGGTAGTCCATTGCTGTTCCGCTTTGTTTCTAGTCTATGACCTTTACAAATCTCCCATCAGATGCAATTTGAAGAGAGTTACAGAACGTTCCCAGACCTGAATGATGTGAATATCCATTGATGCAGTTCATTTCATTGACGTCAACCCAAGTCAGTGTCTTCCATGCATAAAATAAAAAATAATATATAATTCTGGTCCCACAACTGTATTCCTCTCCATGTGAGAAGCACCACCTGTTCTTCATGTCTATTGATTGCTCTCCCGCTACAGATGTACAGACGGCAAGAATTCAGCTTTGTGAAGATTAGGAAATGAATGTGAAGGTGCTTGGATTCCTCAGAATTTCTATTTATGTTTTACTCTGAAACATCTGCAAACACTCAACGCCTCCTTCTACCATTCTGGGACCTCGCTGGGTTATTTACAAGAGAAGTACCATTTGGAGTGATAAACAAAATCCTGGAAGCGATACAAATGTGATATCATCTGCTTGGAGAATATGAAGTTTAGCTGGTACTATTGGAAAGTTGTTGTCTAAGTGCTGAAATATGTGAATGATATGTGATGGTTTCAAGGACACCATGTTTTTCCCATAGTTTTCTATTTGTTAGCCTATTTAGTGTAAACTCTAAAAAAAAAGTATGTATGTATTGTGTTTGGGCACATTGTGTAATGTCTGTACACTGTGTGTCGCCAATGGGCTCTCTATGTCTCTATCTGAGGACAATACTATATAATGGTCCAGATTTACTATTTATTATTGCAGATGCTCCAGAATTCTGGTACCATTTGCACCTTTTACCTGACTTTTACATTCCATTTATTATGTGTTTTCGGGTATATTTTAGAAAAATTTTCAGCCTTGCCCACCAAAAGGGGGAAAACCTGCAATATGCTGTAGAAGGGAGATACCATGTTGTACCACAATTCTGGGGAAGGAGTTTAGCATAGCCTACTAACACACAGGACTCATGCCATAGTGGTTTTATAACCAATAAGCTAAGAACACTGAGGGCTGGTGAGACATCGGAGGACATAACTACTGGGCTCCACCTGCAGTGTCTAGATACCACCTTCCAGTTGTTGAATTATAGAGTTTTATGGGGCTGAGGAATTCTATTTCTAAATATTAAAGCTTAAATCTGCTTATAGTAAGTCTAATATGTATAAATTGTCATATTGTATTTTACTTTTGCTAAATCTGCATTCACTGTAGCATTAGGAAGTGCAAGGGTTAACATTCAGTTTTTTTTTACTTCTACCACTGGTTGATTGCACATGTAAGGATGCATGCATGGAACTTTGGTCACAAGACTTGCTCTCAAGTTAGTTTCTATGTAGAAACTGCTAGACAGTTCTGAGGGAGGAGTTTCCTAAGTCCAACCCATTCTCCCCAGAGGGGGCTGGGACTTAACCAACTTAGCCTTGTTAGAGAAGCGTACACATCCAGCTTTCCTTCAAGGCTATGTGAGGAGGATTAGGCCTAGTAGAATACACTAGTTTCCAGCAAAAGCCTGCTGTGAAGCAAATAACCAAACCCTGGTCTTTCTAGTAACATCCAATTCCAATTGCTAACGTTCAAAGAGCAAGCTCTTGGTTGGTCATGGTGATAACGACAATGTGTGGCGTTTAGGAGGTTTTATTATAATAGACACAGGTGCTCAGACATATGAAAGGCCTTTTTTTAGCAATCCGGTGTGTAATGCTTCATTAACTAACTGTATCCAAATGCTTTCTTGAGTTCCCCTCAAGCCATGTGTGTTCAGATTCCCAAGACACATCCTACCTTTAAGATAGGAGTTCTGTGTATTGTTTTAGGGGACATGCCGCCTTCCTCAGATATCCTCAGGACTACCATCTATTGTGCAGACCCCCAGTTATAAAAGTAGCATTGGCTAACAGGATATACTGAGTTAGCCAGCCACAAAGCCATCTGTGACCTCAACAGGGACTTTGCCCAAGAGAATACAATACTGATTGCTGCATTTAATAGGCTAAATGACGGTGTAGCACCTGTTGGGTGGTGGCCCAGGCTCAGGAAGATCTCTGCCTTGGGTTACACTTGAGTACTTGCAGTAACTTTGCAGTATGGAGTAAAGTCTGACTACAGTGAAAGGGGTACTTCAACCCTAGACATCTTATCCCCTATCCAAAGAATAGGGGATAAGATATCTGATCGCGGGGGTCCCGCTGCTGGGACCCCCCACAATCTCTGCTGTGGCACCGCAGTCATCCGGTGCACGGAGCGAAGTTCGCTTCGTGTGTGAAGATTAGCAATGCAGCGCTGGAGGCTCGTGACGTCACGGCCATGCCCCCCTCATGATGTTACACCCTCCTTCTCAATTCAAGTCTATGGGAGGGGGCATGACGCCCGCCATGCCCCCTCCAATAAACTTGCATTGAGGATGTGTAGCCGTGATGACACGAGCCTCCGGCACCACAGCCGGCATTCTAAACGAACCCCGGGTGCTGCAGAGAGATAACAGGGGGTCCCAGCGGCAGGACACCCGTGATCAGACATCTTATCCCCTATCTTTTGTATAGGGGATAAGATGTCTAGGGGCGGGGTACCCCTTTAACTTTGCAGACAATCATTTGACCTACAATACACTGCTCTCGGGTATCAGAAAGCCAGCAGAATGATGAGTTAGGCTTCATCTGAATATAGAATGCTCAAGAATAATACAACAAAACTGTACAAGAATACAGGATCAGTTATTCAACATTTTGTGTAGATTTAAACTGGGTAATGTTGTTGTTAATATGTGGTGCAAAATCATAGTTTTCCTTTAAGGCGTGACATGCTACTGTAGCATCTAACAATTTTGCTGCACATGTAGACTGTCTAGTTTGTCATGGGAAAATGTGCGTGGTTCCCACCAAGGATCAGCAAGGGTAAAGAGCCACATCACTAAAACCACAATGACTGCACAATTATCACCCAATCTGGCACTTTGGACGCTTGTGGAGAGTTAAAACAGAGTGCGGTTTTGGAAAACAAACATTACATAAAAATGTTTTTGAACACATCTTATGTAAAATATAACACTAGGTGGATCAACTTATTTGGTTATACTAGCCCCTTTAAATCTCATTTTTTTTTTCTTTTGGATTGAATTTACTTTTTTTTTGCTGTCTTAACTTGTTATTCCATAACACTCTATGACTTCTAAATGACACAGTTGTACAAGATGTTGCCTTTTATGGGACAAGAGGTGTCTGTTTCGGTAGCATTTTTATAAAAAGTAAACATTTTTCAAGGCAGTAATTGTTGTGTTAAATTGTTGATTTGTTAAAACAAAGGATCCGCATCACTTCAAGTGACGTTGGATCAGCTGTTCAGGCTACTGAGCAGGTGCAAGCACACATGCCCATTTCCGCAGTGTTTGCCAAAAATAACAACACAAAAGCAAAAGCAATCTATGTCAGAGCCGTTCATGCTTCTCCTAAAGGGTTGCTCTTGCCCTCTGGTGCTAAACGCGCCTAGGGGCAACAGTGTACAGTGGTCCCTCAAGATACGATGGTAATTCGTTCCAAACGACCCATCGTTTGTCGAATCCATTGTATGTTGAGGGATTTGCGCAATGTAAAAAAGTAAAGTCATACTCACCTGTCCCCGCTGCTCCGGACCGCATCCAGCCGCTCCCGATGGTGTCCCTGCCACTCCTGATGGTGTCGCCGGGCCTCCGCTGGGCTCTCCTGGTCTTCTCCGGTCCTCTGCTGGGCTCTCCAGGTCTTCTCCGGTCCCCTGCTTTCTTCTCCGGTCCTCCGCTGTCTTCCGCAAGGCCTTACTGGGCCTACGTAGCGACGTCATTACGTCACTGCGTACGCCGTTCCTATTGGATGACGGGATGGCGTGCGCAGCAACGTATTGACGTCACCGGAGAGGGCCGAGAAGATATCGGAGGACCAGCGGTGGACCCGAAGGGCACCCCGGAGCATCGTGGAGGGGTAAGTAATACACACCGCACCACACGGGGAACATTAAGCTGCTATTCGGAAGCAGCTTAAGCATTTTGCGCTGCCGGATAGCACTTAATGCGATGGCCCCGACATAAAAAAAGCATCGTATGTCGATGCTGACATCGACATGCGATGGCCTCTGAGAGGCCATCGTATGTCGATTTGATCATATGTTGGGACCATCGTATGTAGGGGGTCACTGTATAGGATTAGGTTTAGAGGGTTACACTTTAGGGTTGATGTGACACTTTAGGGTTGGGGCTTATGGTGTATGGTTAGGGGATAGGGTGTATGGTTAGGGGTATGGTACAGTAACCCCTAACTTTATTGATTCTTCTTGGAAGTGATGTCAGTTTTGCCGGACACAGCAGGAATAGCAGGGTCGTCTTTAACTTTGATTGGACCATGGGCAAGCAATTTTTTTACCCCCCCCCCCACCCCCCCCAACCACACACACACACACACACAATCACACAGTCAGTATCAATACCTCATTACCACAGTAGGAAGACAACATATTTCCCCCACATTAGGTAGACAGCATAGTACCCACACATTAGGTAGACAACATAGTTTCCCCACATAAGGTTAGACAGCACACTACCCCCACCCTGCCTGACTGACCGACACACACTAACAGACATACACTTACAGACACACATTACAGATACACTTACAGACACATTCACCTGGCCGTCCATGGTTTCTTCTTTCCTGCAGCAGCGGGACTGACATGTGACATGAGTCCAAGAATGAAATGCTTCCCCCCCAAAAAAAAAATATAAAAAAAATATAAAAAAAATAAACACAAATACATATGCTTATAGTTAACATGACAATACTGTATACCTAAATACCTAAATATATTAGTCATGCAGTTGCCAATTGATACCACTAAACAAGGAGCAAATATTACCTTACATTATTGTAACCTGACCAGATCGGGCATACTGAGACCAACAATACCAATAATACCGGTGTATCAAGATACATTTTACCAATAATACACCTATATAAGGGACACATAATACCGCCACACAAGGACCATTACACCACAAAGCGACTAGTGACTGGATAATTCCACTATACTGTTATTAAAAAAAATCCACTATATACAAACCAAGATTCCACAACTACCTCACCCCCCCCAATACAGTGACCATATAGTAGTATTTACAGGATATGTATACCATGATTATATAAAGGACCATATATTGCTATATACCAGCTCTATACAGGTTCTGTATACCAAATAAATGATTATATACAGGACAGTATAGAGGTATATACCGGCTATATAAAGATATGTATACCATATATGTGATTACAATTACATTTAGGGACTCACAATTACATGTTTTCTGATCAGCGTCGTCCTCTTTCCTTTTCTTCTCCATCGGGCTCAGACCGCCAAGATGTCTTCTTCCAGCCAAAACTTCATCTCTTCAGCATCTGTGGGACAAATATGTTAGACTCTGCATGTTTCCAGTGCTCTTCATTGCCGATCCCCCCTTTGCCATTTCAATTCCCAATCCCCCCCCCTTCTGTACCATTTTAATCCCCCCCTGTACCATTTCCATTCCATTCCCCCTCTGATCCCCTCTGTGCCATTTCAATCCCCCTTTCTGATAGGGAGAGGGGATGAAATAGCACAGGGGATCAGAGGAGAGGGGGGGAACTGGAAATTGAAATGGCATTTTAATTCCCCCCACCACCGTGCCATTTCATTAACCCGTCCATCACCTTGGCCATTTCATTAACCACTCTTCCTTGAAGAAACTCCACTCCTTTCCCCATCCCCCTCCCACAGCTAATTCATTAAACAGAATTTCTGCCTGCAATTCCGCTTTGAAATTGCAGGCAGAAATTCTGCTTACAAAAATGTATAGTGAATGGGTTTCCGTTTGCAAATTAACACTTCGGAATTAGTGAAGCAAAATTTGTGAAGCGAAATTTGTGGACGGAGCGTTGCTCATTCTTCAGGTTGAAATACTCGCGGAACACATTGCAGTCTATTGGAGACTGTAGTGTCCACACGGTCCTAGCGCCGACCGATTCTGTCGGCGCTGACTGCACTCAGAATCTCTGGGTGGAAATTTTCTGCCTGGAGATTCTGCAGTGTGAACCTAGCCTTAAGCAGTTTGGGTTGCGCTGCGGCCGCTCTGCAACAGTGATCCACGGTGCAGCGGCAGCCAGAGCCGGCATGGGGCTAAAGGGCTAGCTGCTTTGGGCCCCCAGGAATGACAGGGCCCAGGGCAACTGCTCCTTTTGCCCCGCATTAAAGACGGCCCTGCAGGACGGGCATGTGTGCTTCTGCCTGCACAGTAGCCTGAACAGGTGATCCGATGTTACTGTTCTTTTTTTTTTTTTGCTGTTTGTTATAACCCTATGCGCAAACATTATCATCATGTACTTTGCTGGTTCTGCAACTGAAATTTTGCAACAAGTTCACAATATCCCAGATTTTCAATGGTTCCATATGGCTCCATATGGGCCAAAATTGCAGTGCCCATTTATTATGTGTGTGCAAAAAATAATAGTAGTGCCATACTCAACACTTTATTTTCACACACCAAAATGTTTGTGACTATCATAATGCCACATTTACAAGGCTGGATTTAAATTTCTTTGATAGACATGGTGCAAAAACTTGTAAACTCTTTTTAAATTTTCTACAGATCATCTGCCAGAAACATAAATACGTGCACAAACTTAAAAGATAGCCAGTGCAAAGATAGACAGAAAGAGTAAATTCCCCTCTTTCTCTGGCACCCAACCTGCTAAAAAATAATCATAAAAAGGTTTATCTCAAATCCATAAAATTAAAACCCCCATCCCTTAAAAGATATACAGAAATAGTAAATTCCCCTCAATTATTTGGGGGGAATTTACTAATTCTGTTTATTTTTGCCTTTGAATGACAAGACAATGACAAGGCAAAGCTATCGGTCAGGAACATGGAACGACTGCATTCTTTCTACTACTAAATTCACTATATCTGCATTTATAAAGATTATGGGAAGGCACAGATGGTAAAAAGTCACAAAAGCTTCTGCTTTCTCTGGCACCCAACCTGCTAAAAAATAATCATAAAAAGCTTTATCTCAAATCGATAAAATTAAACCCCCATCCCTTAAACTTCAGAACATATTTGTAAGATATCCTTATTACCTTTGATTCTATAGTTTTATCTTCTGTAATTGTCTTTGAAGATGTCACTCTTCCACAATTTAAATGAACACTGTTGATTCTAACTTCCCTTGATCCGATGTACATGTATGTCCTGGTCCGCCAAGTACCAAGCAGCCAGGATGTACAGGTATGCCTTGTGTCCTCTAGGGGTTAAGCTTGCCCTGCCCTCTCCTTGTGCCCTAGCGTTTTTGTGGTCCCTAGTGTCCATTAACAAAGGTGTTCTGTTCTTGATCCAGCTTTCCTGTGTATTGATACATATCTGACTCCTGCTTTTCATCTCTGCCTGATCCCTCCTGTACTGTACAGTCCCTCCTTTTAATTGTTTACTCTGTAACTGTGCCGTCCACCTTGACCTTTTTGCCTGTCACTGACTCCACCTATGCCTTCCTGTTATACCATGCTAATGCTTCTGTGTTTGACCCAGCCTGCTGATTTACTTCACACCATGGTGCCATGCACTGATACCATCTGGTCCACTGGCCCAACCACTATCCATGCAACCTGGTACCCTCTAGCAGATTTTACTCCCGGGTGTGCCCAAAGTCAAAGAGGTTTGGTAGAACAGTGGGTCCACACCTGTTGGCTTTTACTTTGGCTGGGGGGGAAGCTCCTGCTGCAGCCTGAGGAAGAAAAGACTTCCTGGGTTAAATTGAAGAATTTCTTTATAAAGTTTAGTAATATAATTGCAATATGAGACCTAAATGGATCAGATGATAAGAGAAAAGGAATTTCTAATATTTTTTTTTTATTTTCAATTACATTTTCTACATTTAGTGTCTCTTTTAAGAACAGTGGTGAATATATTAATTAATGAATCACACATGACATAGTGCTGATGCTGGGCTACTCCACCTTACCCTGGAGTGGTCTGGATATAGTATCCACTCTACTCACATAACTTGGGATAAGTCCTGGTTTGTAAGTCGATTTGGCTTAGTCTTGAGGTCAAGCACTTGGTTTTTATCAGAATGTTGTTCTTAGCATTTGTTTGCCTTTCCTGTTTAGGAAAAGACTTGCCAGTTGGTAACTTATCTTCAGTTCTGCATCCCATTGTGTGACTCAATGTTTACTGTATAGGAATCCACAATTATATGTGCAGAGGAAGTGTTTTCGATGTTTCTTTTTTCCAGTTTGTATTTTTGTTAGCCAGAAGCATAAAATTGTTTGGTCCCTGGCATTCCTTCCAAGTTACAAGGGTTAGGAAAAAAAAAAAAAAAAACATGTATCCAGCAAATAGGGACAATTTATATCTATTGTTGTATTTATGTGGTATATTCACAGGATCAGCAATTGGCAAAGCCAATGTGGAATTTGAAGATGGTTTAGTAAACCACAGTAGAAAGCTTGGATTTCTGCCACATTTTGGCATCTGAGTTCACACAGACTAGCTTTACTGAAGTTTATCTGTAGATTTTTCAGCCCAAAATCTGCATTATGCTGCAGATTAAAGCACTATTCCCATCTGGACATTTATTGCATATCCAGATGATAAACTATGAATACCCAAAATATAAAGAGTGTAACCTCTGGGACCCTCACCTATCTCAAAATTGAAGGTCCCCTCCCCCCTGCTTGCAGGTTACTGAGATGCTAAGGAAGTCAAAAACAGTCATTGAAATTACATTTTTAATCAAAACTATTTCATTAACTCCTAAAACCATTCATTTCTTTTCTGCAAATATAGAAATATAGTTCAAAGCAATACAGTTAGTAAAGGAGCTTCAAGCTTATTGAGGAAACATTCAATGTCATTAAAATGTTAGGTGTAGCAGCTAGTAGCATCTATAGAGGACCCATAGCAAAGATAAATATTAGGTGGCTTTCAGGTGCTACTTGACCCCATCCCATGGCCAACCACAAAAAGAAGTCATAGTACCCGAGTACCTTTTCATGAGTATTTACCACTTTCTTGTTTGCTAACATTGTCTCACTTGTGGACCAACCTGAAATGGGCCTTTATCATGAACATTTGTATGGTGTACCTTTTTGGTATGCCTCAAGCAGCAGACATTTATTAACAGTCACACGTACCGTTTTTTTTTCTTCTTATTTTCTTCTTATTTTTCTTCTTATTTGTTGTTGTATATTTTCTTACTCATTAAAGTCAATGGGTAGCACAATCAGCTGCCGAAAACAGGTAGCAAAATACGGCACATGTAACTCTACCCTAAAAAGACATATCTTACCTGCATTTTCATGTAAAAATATTACAGTTAAAATGTCCTGTTCGGGGTAGGGTCACACGTTCTGTATTTTGCTGCATATTCGCTGCTATGTATTTTCTTACCCATTGAAGTCAATGGGTAGGAAAATATGCAGCAGCACATACGGCACATGTGACCCAACCCGAAAAATTTATTATTTTTACTTTTTTTGACTTCAGCAGTGCTGTAGATTGTAAGTACTCGTATCGGTATTAAAGGGTTACTCTGGCCCTAAGACATCTTATCTCCTATCCAAAGCATAAGGGATAAGATGTCTGATCGCGGGGGTCCCATCGCTGGGGACCCCCGCAATCTAGCATGCAGCACCCACCTGTGAGCACTGCAGGAAGCGCTGAAGGCTCCAAGTCTTATGCCTCCCGACCACGGGAACGGAGTATCATGGCATCACGACTCTGCCCTGTGTGACTTCCCGCTCCGCCCCCTCAATGCAAGTCTATGGGAGGGGGCGTGGCGGGCATCACGCCCCCTCCCATAGACTTGCATTGAGGAGTCCCGGGCTGGAGTACCCCTTTAAGGCTTACAATCTATATTAACATTAAAATAATTCTTCATTTGTATGGTGCACACAGATCCCACAGCAATGTACACTCGAATTGGTTCTTGTCCACACTTGGTCTCACAATCTAAATTCAATCAGTATGTCTTGGAAGGTGGAAGGAAACTGGAGTAACAACACAAACACAGGAAAAACATACAAACTCATTGCAGATGTTGTCCCTGGTTGAATTTGAACCTTGGATCCAGCGCTGCAAGGCAACAGTGCTAACCACTGAGCCACCATGTGGTCCACATTCCAAACTGGCTCCCTACCATGAACCCTGAATCGAAGGCAATAGATGTCTCAATAGTAAACCACAAGTCATTGCAACATGGAATCTTTCATACCAGAGGTATGTCTTTATTAAATTGAAACTTGAGAGTAAAATGTACACGGTGGGTAATGTATACTTACCTAATACAGATCAGGGACAGTTGCAGAGATGGACTCCAGGACCACCACAAATAGGCCATAAATGCTGATGACCTGTTAAAGGGGTACTCCGGTGGAAACCTTTTTTTTTTTTTTTTAATCAACTGGTGCCAGAAAGTTAAACAGATTTGTAAATTACTTCTATTAAAAAATCGTAATCCTTCCAGTACTTATTAGCTGCTGAATACTACAGAGGAAATACTTTTCTTTTTGGGAATTTTCTCCTACTCTGGACAGTTCTTAAAATGGACAGAGATGTCAGCAGAAAGCACTGTGCTCGTGATGTCAGCAGAGAGCTCTGTGTTCCAAAAAGCAAAGAATTTCCTCTGTAGTATTCAGCAGCTAATAAGTACTGGAAGGATTAAGATGTTTTAATAGAAGTAATTTACAAATCTGTTTAACTTTCTTGCACCAGTTGATAAAAAAAAAAAATAGTTTGCCACCGGAGTACCCCTTTAATGTACATTACTTGTACCACCAGGGTTGCCCATATCAAGGAGAAGACAATGTGCAAAAAGAAAAAAGTAGGGGAGATACATGCTTTTAGCACAATATTCACCCCACAGTAACCATTAATATATAAATCTTTCTATGTTTTAATTTACTCATGGATAGCCATAGTTAGATCTGCAGTAGAGGCTTATGTAGTGATGTCATGGTGGTTTTTCATCCAGATATAATCTTAAGGGGAACCTGCCTGCCTGAATCATGAGCAGCATGAAACAGAGCCAGGCTCATTCTTTAAAACCAATACACAAATAGGGAGATATCTATTAAGATTAGTGGGTTGGGCCATCTAGGAGAGCACAGATGTCAACTCTGTAGATCTTTATTTTTGCATAAATTTGTCCTTAAGCTCTTAAGGGCTTCCGTTTCTACGCATTGCATTTTTCGGTAAACATAACACCTTATCTTTATTCTATAGGTCCATATGGTTAAAATGATCCCCTACTTATATAGGTTGGATATTGTCGTACTTCGGAAAAAAATCATAACTACATGCAGGAAAATGTATATGTTAAAAATTCTCATCTTCTAACCCCTATAACTTTTTTAATTTTCCACGTACGGGCCGGAATGAGGACTAATTTTTTGCGCCGTGTTCTGACGTTTTTATCGGTACCATTTTTGTATCGATCTGACTTTTAGATCGCCATTGACCATGCTATTTAATTAACAATATATTTTTATTGTTTGGACATTTCCGCACATGTTAATTTTTATTTATATTTACAGTTTTTTTTTTTTTTTTTTATGGGAAAAGGGGGGTGATTCAAACTTTTATTAGGGAAGGGGTTAAATGACCTTTGTTCACTTTTTTTTTCACTTTTTTTTTGCAGTGCTATAGCTCCAATAGGGAGCGATAGCACTGCACACACTGATCTCTTATGCTGATCCCTGCAAAGCCATAGCTTTGCATGGATCAGCGAGATAGGGGCTCGATTGCTCAAGCCTATAGCTCAGGCTTGGAGCAAACAAACCCAGTTCGGATGCGACAGAGCAAGGTAAGGGGGTCTCCACTCGCGTTCTAGCTGATTGGAACATCACAATTTTCTCGCGATGCCCCGATCAGCCTGACTGAGCTGCAGGGAAGCGTTTACTTTCACCTTCAGACACGGCGGTGTGACCCTGTTTTAAACACCGGAACTGGGTGTAGGGCGTACAGGTACGCCCTACGTCCTTAACAGGTTAAAGGGTCCGCTCACCACCATTCCACAAGCCCTCCTGGTCGATAGATGGCCGAACATTGCTGCCAAAAAGCTATTGAATCAAAGATGGAGATGTTAGAAGAGTAAAACCAAAATAGAGCATTTCTTGTTTAAATGAGATGCATTATGTTTGTAAAAATGAAAACTCTGCATTCCAGCATAAAAACCTCAAACAATCTGTGGAGCACCGTGGTGGTAGCATCATGATCTGGGCTTCTTTTGCTGCATCTATCCACTATCCATGACCATTTCTCCATTCACCAATTGTGAGTGAACTCCACCAGCCCTTGCCTTAGCTTATCTGACTACACTTTTTGTCTTCTGAGTAGATACCATGCTTTAAATTCTTCTATCATTAGCTGTTGCCAACAGACAATATTTTGAGAATAGCAACCTAAGGGTGCCCCTGGGAATGTCATCTCTATCTCTGTATAGAGTTTAAAGGATTAAAACTTCAAAAGGCCATATTAAACTTACACATGGTAGTGTTTTGTTCACTGCTCAGGTTAAAGGAATAGATCCTGAATGTAAGACCCCCTAACTTTTATGACATTCATATACTCTTATTGGGCAAATATCTTGCTGTGAAAATCGAAAAAAAGTACTGTTAGGACAGGGAGTCACGCAGGTAAGTTGTGTGTCCGCTCGTAGCTGCAGATTTCTACAGCAGGAAATCTGCCCCTACAAGCATAAACACAGAGCTACCCAGCCACATACGGGGGCTCGCTCTGTAGTCCCTCTGTGACTACCGTTGGCATATCCACAGTGTGAAATACACTGTGGATGTGCCCCATGTGACCCTACCATTATAAAGAATAATGCACCTTGTACAGTAAAATAAAAGACTCAACATGCAACCTCAATTCTCTTCTTATGAGCGTACATCAGACTTAGTCTTTTTACATTTTAAACCTGTTTCGGTTTAAAATAATATCTCCTATTTTCATTAATAAAAATGGCAGAAAATTTATGGTGTTTACGATATTCACTATACTGGACATGAGTTATCTATCAGGGCTCAAAATTGATAGAAATGCTTTATTTTTAATTTATTTTTAATTATTATCTTCCTTCTGTTCCCAACCATCATCCATATGTCCAATTATAATGATTCAGGCAAAGTAATTAAACAACGCTTTATAGCCTCCCAGTCTTACATGTTTAGGTGAACAGATGGGTGCGTCATATGGGCATACAGAGTGACAGACACCTTGGAAAACTATCTTATACAAACATCTAAAGTCAAAGCTACTATGTTGCAATGAGTTATTGATATGCAAGTCCTGTACTATTCTATGACAGTCTACTCTATAAATATAGTTATTATGTAGTGCAACTGTTCAAATATAATTAGTTTAGACGTTCTCATATGGTGGCGAAACCTATCATTTATGGAGGCTAAGTACTAATTATACATGAAGCCTGCAATGTACATATCCATAATACAACATTTTTTGCTACTCCCCAGCAGTGCGAAGGACGGACTCGGTTTTATCTCAAGGGCATTTTTATCTTGTCTTATTAACAACACTCTTTGCCGAATTAGTAATTCAATACGCATCTTGTGACCAGGTGATACAAGGTGCATTGTGTAGAAGAGGAAGACCGTAACAAGAGTGGAAACAGATGGAGATGAAAGGCCTATGCTTTTGTTGCTCCTATAAAATGGGCTCATTCTTTTATTTAAATGTTGTTTTTTTTATATGACCCAGGGTAAAAAAAATCCTTGCCAGGATATAGTAGCCCTTTGCTAATGGGAGGGCTGGCAAGGCATGAGTCCTGGATGCCGGTGAGCTCTAACAAGACACTTTTTCACAGCCAGGTTATTTAGCTACAGAGCTAGGATGAATGTTTACACAAGGTGAAGGAAAGCCTGGCTATGACACCATAAGGTGGTCACTCACAGGCTGTGCTGACTCTTGGGGGGCAATTGGATGGGGGGGAGGGATTGTCAGATGGGGGAGTTCATTGTGTGGGCAGTGTTAGGTGAGATGGTTTGCCGGGTGGAGGTGTAGCACTGGCTGGTGGTGTGTGTGTGTGGGAGGGGGGGGGGGGGGAAGGGTCATTAAGTAGTGGGAGTAAGCAAGGAGTTAAAGAGGTAGTCTGACAATTTACAAGTTACTGTCATAACAAGCAATTAATGACATTTCACTCAGGCATGTCAAAAATTGTTAATCTAACTGGTTCTCACTTTTGAGATCCACTGCAATCCACTGCCAAGGAAGCATGGGAGTGACATGTAAAAAAAAAAAAAATTATAACAGTAAACCCTTTAAATTATTATTTTTTATAAAGTAAAAAAAAAAGTATGCATTCTTACCTTTCTATAATGGACTGCACGCTGTCCAGCAACATGTTTGGCAACATGACATCATATGCTGATTGGCTCAGAGACCATGTGACGGCATCTCCCCAAACCCAGAAGCCTTGGGCAGCAGACATACAGTCATACAGTATTGCAGCCTAAATGCAAAGTAAATAAACAAGGTATTTATTTTGTCAGCATGCACACAAGTCAACACTCGGAAATTGGAAAGATCTCCAACGGCATACAGGAGACTGGGTAATTTGAGAAAGTGGGAAAAAGGACCAGGACAGGAACAAGCTAAAAAAAAAATTCTCGTCAAACCAAAAATAGGCATATTTCATCCTATCTGAACTGCTATAAATGCAGTGCAACACAGAATGACATTTAAACAGCCAAGAACTGGTAACATGTATGAAAACACTTGCAAAACAAATGTTGTTACTGTATAAATTCTCTACAATGTCCATGTAGATTATTCTATATTAGAGAGAGCACCTTGGAGTGCATAGAGAAGATCAAAAAACATAAGTCCAGCAATTGACAATGTCTGTTGGAATAACCAGATCATAAACGCTTCATCAAGATTCAACACAACATCTGCCAGCTATGATTTCATATTAAGGAACAAATTCCTCAGGCTAGGAGGGGAAGCAATAGAAAAAGACTACTGAAACCGAGAGAACTCGGAAGGACTCACACGCTTAATATCCATGTATGTATAACACCTTTCTTTCAGCATATGAACTTTCCTTTCTACAGATATACTGCATATGACATTTGATGTTTGTTTGTTTTTTTGCCTAGTTTTAATATCCATTATTTTTTTTTATTCTTCTAAATTGTCTTTACCATTTTTTTACACACATATTTATATAAACGTATTTAAAGAACTTTCCTGTTATATCTTTACTATCATCTCCGCCATAACGTATGCATGTAATGGTTCTTGCTTGTGACTGGCATAGTATAGTAACCATTGCTTCTGTATTACTGCCACTCTGTGGTTCACACCATATTCTTTTTACCCTCTATTTTACAGCCAGTCATTCCAGGTTTACTTATTGACTGCATTGCACACACCAATACCAAAGGGACACCTCAAAAAAATCAGAGAAATACCAAATTAAATAAAGACAATCTTTGTTAGAAATTCATATATAACAGATATTAAAATGATTTAAATAATAAAAAAAAAAGTCAGGAAAGAAAACAAAGTAAGACAAAAAAAAACTGGTTGGTTGCTGGGTGCCTTTCTCAATATATAAATCTAAAGCACTGGAAAGCAGCACTAGGCAAAACATGTGATCCTATTCAAGAGTAACAACCAGCTGGTATACTAGAAATTATAGGTTCTTCAAACATAGTGCATATTACAAAATACAAATGCAAAGGAAACAATAATCATAATGCAGTTTACACATACTAACTAAAGCTTTCAACCCCAACACGTGTTTCACTCAAATATTTTCTCCGGGGTGTCCGTAGAAGAAAAACCTCAAAAAGTAACACATTTTTGGTGACTGTTTTGTTGGGTGGCTGGTAGTAAGCCACCTGTATAGTGAGGAAATGTTTTGTCTAGCTAGCACTGGGCAAGCAGGATTTATTTTGTATTTATTAGAACCTGAAGTTACCAGGAGAAGTCTAATACTTTTATGTCCCTGCCTCCTCTTTTGATATTTTATACTAATGTATTGCATTAGAGAGTGTTTTTTTTATTTTTTTTTTACTTGTTTCGTATTACAACCTTCCTCTGTTAGGGTTTATTAGGAGAACTATCTTGTCAGCCCTAGAGGTCTTCCTTAGGCTGCCATCTACCATGACAACTTAACAGCACCCTAGGATTGTGTCACAGGGATCCAATCAGGTGACATAGGGCCACCAGTTTTGGCAACTGCCTAGATGCCATGGGCACTATTGACAGTAGCATCTAGGTGGTCAAAAGACATCAGCTAAAATACAGCCCACTCAATATTTTCCCAGTGGACTTTTGTATTAGGAGGTTAATATATAAAAAGTACTTTAAAACGTTGCTATAAATACTTCTTTTTTTTTATTTAATTTTTTTTTTAATTTAACCACACAAGGATTTTGTACCGTCTGCTACCTCACTTCCCTTACCAGACCTGCTAGCAGTTTTTTTCTCTTTTATTTTGTATGAAAAAATATTATTCCAAACAGACAATCCAGTTTTTCTGTCACTTTAGATTCCCTCTAAACTTTTACTTTCACTGTTGAGCTCAGAACATAAGGGTAAAAATGTTATTGCATGGAAGGACAGAGTATTTTCCTTTTAATGCAATAGAACTCCAGAGATTTGAAAGCTTTAATACATTGTTGAAATATGTTGACAGAGGGAAAAGGTTCAGCCTGACACATATAGTCTAGCTGAACAGATTCTTGGCATTTCTTTGCAGAATTTATGAAAAAATATACACATTTGTTAGCGATGATAAATCAAGTGTTGATGTTCTCTGATGTTCATTGTTTAAAATATAGATATAAATGTCTCGCAGAGGAATGCAAATATACATTTTATTAAGGAAATGGATTTGTTAAGGTACTTATATACTATATATTATCCTCAATCTTCTCTAAAAATCTGGAATTTTAAGTGACCTAATAAAATTGAGACTGAACGGCCATATAAAACCTTTTATCTTTAGTAAACCAGAACATCTTGAACTGTCACCTTCCAGGACACAAGGATATTTTTATGTTTTAATGTTAATTATGTTTTTTACTTTTTTATTTAAAAGTCTATTAAAAACTGTAGTAACAATTACAATTATTTATTTACTAATACCCCAGGGCTTTATTTTGGCCACATACTGTATAACTATGCAACTTCTCCCCATGATCCTCGATACCTACCTCTGGCCAGATGGCTTCTCCATATTTAAGATGGCCACCGATGGAGCAGCATGTGACACTACACATCACTATGACTCTCCTTGCTTGTGTGCAGCATACTGACATGGAGGAGGCAGAGTGACACGTTTGTTCTTTTGTTATATTATTTTTCCCACATTATTCTACACTCATTATCCTATAAAGTTAATACAAAATTTTAGATATTTTTGCAAATTAATAAAAGGGAAAAACTAAAGTTTCTCATGGATATTCAGACCCTTTGACATGACACTTGAGATATAGTTTAGGGGCCTCTGATTTCTCTTGATCATCATTGAGATGTTTCTACACCTTAAATGAAGTAATCTGGGGTAAATTCAGGGGACTTGATTTAGAAAGATCCCAAACCAAGCCATAAGGGGGTAAAGAACTGCCTGTAGAACTGAAAGACAGGATTGTCTGGAGGAAGCCACAATTCAAAAAGTAAACCTTAAAGTGGTATTCTGTTGCTAGACATCTTATCCCCTATCCAGTCCGGCTGCCTGGACATTTTGTTCAGAACACTGGGTTCATGAGGCCATGGTGGTGACGTCACGCCCCCTTGTAAAGTTACAGCACGCCCCCTACCGTAGACATAAATGGAGGGGTTTGGTGTGACGTCACAAGGGGGCGTGGCATGACATCACAACCATGGCCTCCTGAACCCAGCATTCTGAACATAATGTTCAGAACACCGGGTGTCTGAATAGAGATCACAGGGCGTCCAAGCAGCTGGACCCCAGCTATCAGATATCTTATCCACTATCCTTTGGATAGGGGATAAGATGTCTAGCAATAGATGTCTAGCTAGATGTCTAGCAATTTAAACTTTGACTTACCTCTTGCTGCTTTCTTGGTGCCTCCAGTATCAGTGCCTCCCTCCTGTCCTCTGCTTCAATCTCCTTCCTGTTTCTGGGGCCCGACACACAACAATGCTGCTCAGCTAATCGCTGGGTGCAGCTGTGTCCCGCCTTGGTCTGTGATTGGCTGAGCAGCAATGTAACATATTGGGCCTGGGCACCTGAAAGAATACCAGGGCCCGGGCCCAATATGTCATGTTGCCGCTCAGTCAATCACTGGCCAGGGAAGGACACTGCTGTGGCCATGATTATTTGAGTGGCATTGTTGCATGTTAGGCCCCTGAAGCAGGAAGGAGATTGAAGCAGAGGACAGAAGGAAGGCACTGATACTGGAGGCACCAGGGAAGCAGCAAGATGTAAGTCAAGGTTTATGTTTTTATTGCAGAAGCATGGGCATATTGAAATAATAAATAAAAAAAGTCACTGGAGTACCCCAATAATCTGACCAGATATGCAGTGATAAATTTTAGGCAGAAGTCTATAAAGTGTAGGAAACATCCCTTTTGGTAGACTTTTGATGTAAGATTGAATTTCACTCCGTTATATTAGAAATACATTGCTACTCTAGCGGGTTATATTTTTTTTTTTTAAAGACAGTTATATAGGAAATGTCATTAAATTGGTATTCTGTGATATTTTTTTATTTGACTGTGCTACAGGGACTGCAAAGTAAGTGTAATTCATAATATACCTCTGTTTGATGGTGGTCTCGCAATTCTTATGTGATCTTTGCCCCAATGTTCATTTTTAGCAGCATACAAAATGAGTGTTGTCTCAGGTTTTCCCAGGTTGCAGTGTAGCCTAGGACATTACATCATTAGTCAGGTGTTCAAAGGAGCCTGTCTGCTTCAATGGGTGGAGCGACAGCTGGGAGGGAGATCATTCTGTAGGGAATTGTAGTTTTGCATCAGCTAGAGGCACCCTGGTTAGAAAACACTGGTCTATTGTTTACAGCACTGCTTGGGAGCTTAAGTGTGCTTCAGTGGGTGGAGTGGCTGATGTGTTGGAGGGAGAAAAGTGACCTCATGCTTGCAAACAAGGAATCCTAGGACTTCCAACACGAATTAGCCAGTACACAAAAAAATAGCCATAGCATTATGGTTATCTCACAACATAGCCATTTAGCTCCAAGACAAACATGGATCCTTTCTTAGCATGTCCATTACTGTCTGGCAGATAAGTACTAAAATCTACTTATGTGAACAACCCCTCTAAAGTTCTGATCTGTTGTCCAAGTCCACCAATTCTGAAAATGGGATATTATAGTCCAAGCCTTAGGGTAGGCTCCTTACAGCCTTAGTCCTAGCGCTGCGGATCCGTAGCTGAAGGACCGCTGTATGGTGCCTTTACATGTGCCTGCTCGGTGCGTCAATAAGCCGCTACGAGCAGACACACTGTGATGTGCGAGTCTCCGTGCGCATGCGCAGTATAGTCGCACATCGCAGCAGCTCTTGGCCTAGCTCATAAAGCAGGGGGAGCGACGTTGACTCGCACATCGCTTCAGCACATGTAAAGGCACCATACAGCGGTCCTTCAGTGGCGGATCTGCAGCGTAAAATACGATGGGGATCTTCTCATGTGAACGTACCCTTAGGAGGGAAAAAAAATGTAATGCAGAGCTACAGTCCAAATGCCTCTCCAGCAAAGAAACTAAGGCTTGTTCTTGGGATAGCGTACCCTCCATGGTCATTGGTTTACTACAGTTCTGTATTTCATAAAAAGCTTATATAGAAAACAACTTTAATAGAATTTAAAGCTCAAGATAATTATTTTGTTTAACTTTCAGGCTAAAACGTTCCTTAGTCTTCCAACAAAAAAGTACAATAGTTATTTAATAGAAAAAATGTTTGAACTGAACATTTTCAATATGCCCCATTGGACAATAAGTTGCTAAGCAATAATGAATTCACTCTCTGAATCACATTTGCATTAGGGAAATTCATATGTTCCCCAGGTTGCTATGATCCAATTATTACTGATGTAAAGTATCATTCTATAAGAAAATAGAATTAATTCATTCCAACAAGCTGCCTATTAGCAGAGCCGCCCCATGAAGTCTAATATAGCAGTTAAATGTTAATTTAAATTATTACATAACCTTCATGCATAAAAGTAGCTTAGCTATTTTGACTGCACGCCTGTTTTCCCAATTTATTTCCACTTAATGAATAAAACCAGGCAGAGAAACAGCAGAGATGATTTTTTCTGTCTTATTAATGCATTTCAATTCTTTTCTTTTTCTTTTTTTTTTCGTAACATCAACAAATCCGAATTAATAAGCTTGTCAGGGACGTGTTTCATCAAAAAAATCCCAGTTTCTTCTGCTAAAATGACATTTAACAAGAATAACGCCTGGATGAGTGATTCTGTGAAGTTAATACAGGTTTTCATTTGTTACTAACAGCAGCCCATTATTTCAGACTCCACGCATTTTGGTTTGTAAATATTTTCCCTTTGAATATCAATCATTGCTGCATCTGCCGGAGACGTCTGACATCCATTTTTTAAGCATATTAAAGTTCAACTCTGATCAGCATTTCCCAAAGACTTTCTGATCTGTCTGCTATTATTGTGCAGATGCTTTCTTCCCCTCTACCATTATTATTATTATTATTATTTACCATAATGTTCAACAGATTCTACACATTTCAATCATAAATCCTTTGTCTGTTCTGATGTGTGGCAGCTTGACTGTAAGAATACTTATACTCATGAGATAAAAGTCAGCCAAATTGGTCAATTTTGGTCATTTTGACTGACATAAACAATTGTTCACAATGGCCGACAGCACACTATTGTCTACCCAAAAGGGATTCATTGGGTTGAATTTTGTTGACCATGGTGGGCTGAATATAAACACGGATGGCATGATCAGCAGAATGTGTTTTTTAACTGCTACTCCTTTTAGGGTCTTAGTCTGACATGTTGTTAGGGTAAATCATGTGATCAATAAAACAGATGAATGGTAATCCGCATTCATAACCTTTAATATCTTATGTATGGGCATCTTAATCAAAGTGGGAAACCATTTCACAGGGATTTCCTGATTTGGACAATTACTGAAGAAAATAAAGGCCCTTGGACAAAAGCTTATTGTTGGGGGTTGATATTTCTGAGACCCCTTGATAGACACTGGGAGAAATACAGAGTCATATTTACATTTTTCTGTGCCATCACTAAAGTTCCTGTATCCTGTGTTATCAGAAACATAGAAACATAGAATGTTTTGGCAGATAAGAACCATTTGGCCCATCTAGTCTGCCCAATCTGAATCCTATCACCAGTCCCTGGCACTATCTTATATGAAGGATAGCCTTATGCTTATCCCATGCATGTTGAAACTCCTTCACTGTATTTGCAGCAACCACTTCTGCAGGAAGGTGATTCCATGCATCCACTACTCTCTCAGTAAAGTAATACTTCCTGATATTACTGCATGAACCTTTGTCCCTCTAATTTAAAACTATGTCCTCTTGTGGTAGTTTTTCTTCTTTTAAATATGCTCTCCTCTTATACCGTGTTGATTCCCTTTATGTATTCAAAGTCTCTATCATATCCCCTCTGTCTCTTCTTTCTTCCAAGCTATACATGTTCAGGTCCTTTGACCTTTCCTGGTAAGTTTTATCCTGTAATCCATGTACTAGTTTAGTAGCTCTTCTCTGATCTCTCTCTAGAGTATCTATATCCTTCTGGAGATGCGGCCTCCAGTACTGCGCACAATACTCCAATGAGGTCTCTCTTTCTACTGCTTATACCTCTCCCTATACATCCAAGCATTATGCTAGCATTTCCTGTTGCTCTATTACATTGTTTTCCTACCTTTACCTATTACATTGTCTTCTGAAATAATTACTCCTAAATCCCTTTCCTCAGATACTGAGGTCAGGACTGTGTCAAATATTCTATATTCTGCCAGACGGTTTTTACCCTCTAGGTGCATTATCTTGTACTTATCCACATTAAATTTCAGTATCCAGAATTCTTACCATTCTTCTAGTTTGCCTCCATCCTTTTCCATGTGGTGCATCCCTCCAGGAACATCAACCCTGTTATATATCTTTGTGTCATCAGCAAAAATACATACCTTGCCATCGAGACCTTTTTACGATATCACTAATGAAGATATTAAACAAAATTGGTCCCAGTACAGATCCCTGAGGTATCCCACTGGTGACAAGACCTTGCTCTGAATATTCTCCATTAACTACAACCCTCTATTGTCTGTCACTCAGTCACCGCCTAATCCACTCAACAATATGGGAGTCCAAGCTCAATGACTGTAGTTTATTGATATGTCTTCTATATGGGACAGTGTCAAAAGCCTTACTAAAATCTAGATATGCGATGTGTACTGCCCCTCCGCCATCTATTATTTTAGTCACCCAGTCAAAAAAATCAATAAGATTTGTTTGACATGATCTCCCTGAAGTAAACCCATGTTGCTTTTCATCTTGCAATCCATGGGATTTTAGATGTTCCACAATCCTATCCTTTAGAAGGGTTTCCATTAAGTTCCCCACTATTGATGTCAGACTTACTGGCCTATAGTTGCTTGATTTCTCCTTACTACCTTTCATGTGAATGGGCATGACATTTGCTCATTTCCAATCTTCCGGGACAACTCCTATTACCAGTGATTGGTTAGATAAATCTGTCAAAGTGGTTATCCACCATAAGGGGATTTTAGTAAGTACCTGGCAGGCAGTAATGGACATGCTTAGTAAGGATCTGCGCTTGTCTTGGGGCTAAATGGCAATGTTATGAGATTACCTTAACACTGTGGCTAGCTTTTTGTGAACTTGTATTTCCTGTTTGATATTTCTTTTATTTGACTACAAATCCCACAATTCTATCTTCCTCCCTCCCACACATCAGCCACCCCACCCATTAAAAAAAAGACCTGTGGTTTTCACTCAGGGTGCTTACAGCTGTTGCATTAGTTGCAGATTGATCCCTCTCCCACCAAGCGATCCCTCCACCCATTGAAGCAGACAGGCTCCCTGTCATCAGCTGACTAGTGAGTCAGGTCTCGGCCGCATTGCAAGCTGGGAAAAATCCGAGGCAAAAGTCATTTTGTATGCTGTTAAAAATAAATATTGGGGTGAAAATCACAGAAGAATTGTGAGAAAACCGTCACACACAGGCACAGACACTAAATTAGGAACTACACTAACTTTACAGCCCCTGTAGCATAGTCAAATAAAAAAATTCCTGGAATACCCCTTATAATGGTTTTGCTAGCTCACCACTAAGCTCTTTTAATAATTTTGGGTGTATCCCATAAGGCCCCAGTGATTTATTTGTCTTAATTTCAGACAGCAAATGTAGAACCTCTTCCTCTGTAAAGACACACATGCATCAAATGATTTATTAGTCTTCCACTCTAATGGAGGTCCTTTTCCTTTTTTTTCTTCTATAAAAACTGAACAGAAGTATTCATCAAGGCAGTCGGCTAGCCCTTTATTCTCTTCTACATACCTCCCTTCCTTTGTTTTTAATTTAGTTATTCCTTGTCTTAATTTCCTTTTTTCATTTATATATCTGAAGAATGTCTTATCCCCTTTTTACCCAGACTGAGCTAGTTTTTCTTCTGCCGGCGCTTTAGAAGTTCTTATAACTTGCTTGGCCTCTTTCTGCCTATTTATAAGTATCATATGCATTATATTATAAGTATTATAAACATTATAAGTATAATAAACATTACATATATATATATATATATATATATATATATATATATTAAACAATACATATATATGTGTATATATATATATATATATATATATATATATATATATATATTATAAGCATTATACACTGCTCCAAAAAATAAAGGGAACACTACGATAACACATCCTAGATCTGAATGAATGAACTAATCGATTTAATGAAATACTTTTGTCTTTACATAATTGAATGTGCTGACAACAAAATCACACAAAAAAGATCAATGGAAATAAAATGTATCAACCCATGGAGGTCTAGATATGGAGTCACACTCAAAATCAAAGTGGAGACTAACACTACAGGCTGATCCAACTTTAATGTAATGTCCTTAAAACAAGTCAAAATGAGACTCCTGAGGGATGTCCTCCTAGACCTGGACTAATGCATCCGCCAACTCCTGGACAGTCAGACTCCTGGCAGCAGAACATTCTCCACGGAGTCACCAGACTCTGTCACGTCTGTCACATGTGCTCAGTGTGAAACTGCTTTCATCTGTGAAGAGCATAGGGGGCACCAGAGGCGAATTTGCCAATCTTGGTGTTCTCTGGCATATGCCAAACATCCTGCATGGTGTTGGACTGTAAGCACAACCCCAACCCATGGATGTCGGGTCCTCATACCACCCTCATGGAGTCTGTTTCTGACCATTTGAATGGACACATGCACATTTGTGGCCTGCTGGAGGTTATTTTGCAGGGCTCTAGCAGTGCTCTTCCTGCTCTTCCTTGCACAAAGGTGGAGGTAGCGGTCCTGCTGCTGGGTTGTTGCCCTCCTGCAGCCTCTTCCACGTCTCCTGATGTACTGTCCTGTCTCCTGGTAGCGCCTCCATGCTCTGGACACTACGTTGACAGACACAGCAAACCTTCTTGCCACAGCTCGCATTGATGTGCCATCCTGGATGAGCTGCACTACCTGAGCCACTTGTGTAGTTTGTAGACTCTGTCTCATGCTACCACTAGAGTGAAAACATCCCCAACATTCAAAAGTGACCAAAACATCAGCCAGGAAGCATAAGAACTGAGAAGTAGTCTGTGGTCACAACCTGCAGAACCACTCCTTTATTGGGGGTGTCTGGCTAATTGCTTATAATTTCCACCTGTTGTCTGTTCCATTTGCACAACAGCATGTGAAATTGATTGTCAATCAGTGTTGCTTCCTGAGGGGACAGTGGGATTTCACAGAAGTGTCATTGACTTGGAGTTACATTGTGTTGTAAGTATTATGAGCATTAAGTATCATAAGTATTATAAAGTATCATATAAATTATATTTTAAGTTTTATGAGCATTCTAAGTATCGTAAGCATTATATTATTAGTATTACGAAAATTAAATTATAAGTATCATAAACATTATATTATAGATTTCGATAAACCTCATATTACCCATATCTTATCACTATGAAGGGTTATTGAACATGAGAAAAGTATAAAGATTAAGAATGAAGAAACTTTAGAACGGTTGATAGAAAAATTTCTAAATGTAATTCCATTATCTCACCTCGAATATCTACAATGCATAAGCAGATGCAATGTTGCTGAAATACTTTAAATAAGCTTCAAGCATGATGAAATGGGATCCAATATTGAACAACCACTTACAGGATAAGCCTGAGCTTAACTTTCAAGGCCCTAAATCCCTATAAAATATTCTCTTTCCAAGTGTTCAGAAAAAGGTGAAGTGCAGACCATCTGCAAGTAAGAAAACTAATGAAAAAGTATACTTTATGTAATGACTTGTATACCAGCTGTGCCGCCCTGTAAACGGTGAAACATCTACAGTATACATAAAAGCTAGTCTGCTGGCATAAATGTGATAAATGCAATATATTGTCAGCTTTAACAGCGATTCACCATTGTCTGGGAATTACAAGCTGAAAATGAATTCCTCATATACCCTATGGGTGATGCAAACTAAGTTTGTACTGTAGCTGACATTTATATATGGTGTGATGGACCTACTGTGCCAATATAGTTTTTAAATAACAACTTCTTGTAATTAGTCAGAAATGTTTATTTTGTGAAACTTTTATATTGTAGGACTAATGGACTGTAATCACTAGTGGACTGTGTTTGGTCCAATAAAGTGAATAGGCCTGCCTTTGATATGCCATACCAATCGCTTCAATGCTTTCTTGCAATCGCCACAAGAAACTGCAGCTTTTCCCCATTCACTTGAATATTTTCATCTGTGTTTACAAACTGGATAACCCCTTTAAGAAAGTAGGGCCCAGTGAATTTACAGAAATTTTGCCTTGAATTTCCATTAGGAATTCCACTTACAAGCAGGTGCCTCTGGAACTGGAGTTTAAAGGGGTTATTCAGGAAAAACTGTTTTTTATATATCAACTGGCTCCAGAAAGTTAAACAGATTTGTAAATTACTTCTATTAAAACATCTGAATCCTTTCAGTACTTATGAGCTGCTGAAGTGGAGTTGTTCTTTTCTGTCTAAGTGCTCTCTGATGAAACCTGTCTCGGGTACCGCCCAGTTTAGAAGCAAATCCCCATAGCAAACCTCTTCTACTCTGTGCAGTTCCCAAGACAAGCAGAGATGTCAGCAGAGAGCACTGTTGCCAATAACTCAACTTCAGCAGCTGATAATTATTGAAAGGATTAAGATTTTTTTTATAGAAGTCATTTACAAATCTGTTTAACTTTCTGGAGCCAGTTGATTATAAAAAAAAATATAAAAAAAGTTTTTTCCTGGAATACCCCTTTAACCCCTTAAGGACATAGGGCGTATCCATACGCCCCCATTTCCAAGTCCTTAAGGACCGGGGGCGTATGGATACGCCCTGAGCATTTCCGGCCCCCGCCGCTAGCCGGAGGGGAGCCGGAGCCGGATGCCTGCTGAAATCGTTCAGCAGGCATCCCGGCATATCGCCCAGGGGGGTCATTATGTCCCCCCATGTCGGTGATTGCCGCAGATCACTGGACAATTCAGTCCAGCGATCTGCGGCGGATTCCGGGTCAATCGGGTCTGCAGTGACCCGATGACCCGGAATTACTGGCTGATCGGGGCCGTCAGAGACGGCCCCGAACAGCCAGAGCCAGCAGGGGTGAGGTGGCACTGGTGCCACCTCACGATCACCCTGATTCGTCGGCCGGATTCCCGGCCGACCAATCAGGGCGCCTGCTGCGGGTGTCACTCCCGCAACCCGCTCCGCCCCTCTTCCGGAGGACGTGAGCGGGTGCGGGAAGAAAACCCCCGGTGCTGGGGACCCCGATCCCCGGCGTCCCTGTTGGGATCAGGGCCCCAGGAGCGACGGTGGCGGCGAGGGACTGACCTGTGCAGCGGCATCGTGGAGCAGCAGCAGGAGGTGAGTGACAGCCTCCTGCTGTTGCTTAGCAACAGCTCCCAGCATGCAAAAAGGGCATGCTGGGAGCTGTAGTTATGCAACAGCAGGAGGCAGACCACCACAACTCCCAGCATGCCCTTATGGGCATGCTGGGACTTGTAGTTTTGCAACAGCTGGAGGCACATACTTTCTATGGAAAAGTGTACCTTCAGCTGTTGTATAACTACAACTCCCAGCTTGCACAATCAGCTAAAGTGCATGCTGGGAGTTGTAGTGGTGCATCTGGTGGTTGCATAACTACAACTCCCAGCATGCCGGTTGGCTGTCGGTGACTGCTGAGAGTTGTAGTTTTGCAACAGCTGAAGGCACACTGAGTTAAGTAGCAAACCAGTGTGTCTCCAGCTGTTGCATAACTACAATCCCCAGCATCCCCAGCCAATGTAGTATGCCTCCGGCTGTTGCATAACTACAAGACCCAGCATGCCCTTCCGCTGTCTGTACATGCTGGGGGTTGTAGCTTTTGCAACAGCTGAAGGCACACTGGTTGCAAAACACTGAGTTTGTTACCAAACTCGGTGTTTCACAACCTGTGTGTCTCCAGCTGTTGCAAAACTACAACTCCCAGCATGCACTGATAGACCGTACATGCTGGGAATTGTAGTTTTGCAACAGCTGGAGGTATTCCCCCCCCCCCCATGTGAACGTACAGGGTACACTCACATGGGCGGAGGATTACAGTAAGTATCCGGCTGCAAGTTTGAGTTGCGGCAAATTTTCTGCCGCTGCTCAAACTGCCAGCGAGAAACTACTGTGAACCCCCGCCCGTGCGACTGTACCCTAAAAACACTACACTACACTAACACAAAATAAAATAAAAAGTAAAAAACACTACATATACACATACCCCTACACAGCCCCCCTCCCCAATAAAAATGAAAAACGTCTGGTACGCCACTGTTTCCAAAACGGAGCCTCCAGCGGTTGCAAAACTACAACTCCCAGCATGCACTGATAGACCGTACATGCTGGGAGTTGTAGTTTTGCAACAGCTGGATGTTTCCCCCTCCCCCCAATGTGAACGTACAGGTACACTCACATGGGCGGAGGATTACAGTAAGTATCCGGCTGCAAGTTTGAGCTGCGGCAAATTTTCTGCTGCAGCTCAAGCTGCCAGCGAGAAACTACTGTGAACCCCCGCCCGTGCCACTGTACCCTAAAAACACTACACTAACACAAAATAAAAAGTAAAAAACACTACATATACACATACCCCTACACAGCCCCCCTCCCCAATAAAAATGAAAAATGTCTGGTACGCCACTGTTTCCAGAACGGAGCCTCCAGCTGTTGCAAAACAACTACTCCCAGTATTGCCAGATAGCCACTGACTGTCTAGGCATGCTGGGAGTTTTACAACAGCTGGAGGCACCCTGTTTGGGAATCACTGGCGTAGAATACCCCTATGTCCACCCCTATGCAAGTCCCTAATTTAGGCCTCAAATGCACATGGCGCTCTCACTTTGGAGCCCTGTCGTATTTCAAGGCAACAGTTTAGGGTCACATATGGGGTATCGCCGTACTCGGGAGAAATTGGGCTTCAAATTTTGGGGGTGATTTTCTGCTATTACCCTTTTTAAAAATGTAAAATTTTGGGGAAAACAAGCATTTTAGGTAAAAAAAAAATTTTTTTTTTACATATACAAAAGTCATGAAACACCTGTGGGGTATAAAGGTTCACTTAACCCCTTGTTACGTTCCCCGAGGGGTCTAGTTTCCAAAATGGTATGCCATGTGGTTTTTTTTTGCTGTCCTGGCACCATAGGGGCTTCCGAAATGCGGCATGCCCCCAGAGCAAAATTTGCTTCCAAAAAGCCAAATGTGACTCCTTCTCTTCTGAGACCTGTAGTGCGCCAGCAGAGCACTTTTCACCCCCATATGGGGTGTTTTCTGAATCGGGAGAAATTGGGCTTAAAATTTTGGGGGGTGTCTTCTGCTATTACCCTTTTTAAAAATGTAAAAATTTTGGGAAACCAAGCATTTTAGGTAAAAAAAAATAAAAAATTTTCACATATGCAAAAGTCGTGAAACACCTGTAGGGTATTAAGGTTCACATTACCCCTTGTTACGTTCCCCGAGGGGTTTAGTTTCCAAAATGGTATGCCATGTGTTTTTTTTTTGCTGTTCTGGCACCATAGGGGCTTCCTAAATGCGGCATGCCCCCAGAGCAAAATTTGCTTTCAAAAAGCCAAATGTGACTCCTTCTCTTCTGAGACCTGTAGTGCGCCAGCAGAGCACTTTTCACCCCCATATGGGGTGTTTTCTGAATCGGGAGAAATTGGGCTTAAAATTTTGGGGGGTGTCTTCTGCTATTACCCTTTTTAAAAATGTAAAAATTTTGGGAAACCAAGCATTTTAGGTAAAAAAAAATAAAAAATTTTCACATATGCAAAAGTCGTGAAACACCTGTAGGGTATTAAGGTTCACATTACCCCTTGTTACGTTCCCCGAGGGGTCTAGTTTCCAAAATGGTATGCCATGTGTTTTTTTTTTGCTGTTCTGGCACCATAGGGGCTTCCTAAATGCGGCATGCCCCCAGAGCAAAATTTGCTTTCAAAAAGCCAAATGTGACTCCTTCTCTTCTGAGACCTGTAGTGCGCCAGCAGAGCACTTCTCACCCCCATATGGGGTGTTTTCTGAATCGGGAGAAATTGGGTTTCAAATTTTGGGGGGTATTTTCTGCTATTACCCTTTTTAAAAATGTAAAATTTTTGGGAAATCAAGCATTTTAGGTAAAAAAATATATATTTTTTTTACATATGCAAAAGTCGTGAAACACCTGTAGGGTATTAAGGTTCACTTTACCCCTTGTTACGTTCCCCGAGGGGTCTAGTTTCCAAAATGGTATGCCATGTTTTTTTTTTGCTGTCCTGGCACCATAGGGGCTTCCTAAAGGTGACATGCCCCCCAAAAACCATTTGACGCTCCTTCCCTTCTGAGCCCTCTACTGCACCCGTTGAACAATTAACATAGACATATGAGTTATGTGCTTACTCGAGAGAAATTGGGTTTCAAATATAAGTAAAAATTTTCTCCTTTTTATCCCTTGCAAAAATTCAAAAATTGGGTCTACAAGAACATGCGAATGTAAAAAAATGAAGATTTTGAATTTTCTCCTTCACTTTGCAGCTATTCCTGTGAAACACCTAAAGGGTTAATACACTTACTGAATATCATTTTGAATACTTTGGGGGGTGTAGTTTTTCTAATGGGGTCTTTCAAACCTGAACTGGTCCATGAAAAATAGCGAGTTTGAAATTTTTGTGAAAAATTGTAAAATTGCTGCTGAACTTTGAAGCCCTCTGATGTCTTCCAAAAGTAAAAACTCATAAATTTTATGATGCAAACATAAAGTAGACATATTGTATATGTGAACCCAAAAAAAAATTATTTTGAATATCCATTTTCCTTACAAGCAGAGAGCTTCAAAGTTAGAAAAATGCAAAATTTTCATTTTTTTCATCAAATTTGGGGATTTTTCACCAAGAAAGGATGCAAGATACCACAAAATTTTACCACTAAGTTAAAGTAGAATATGTCACGAAAAAACAATCTCAGAATCAGAATGATAACTAAGAGCATTCCAGAGTTATTAATGTTTAAAGTGACAGTGGTCAGAATTGCAAAAAATGCTCTGGTCCTTAAGGTGAAAAAGGGCTCGGTCCTTAAGGGGTTAAGTGACATCCCAGTTACTACAGAACAGTTTCAGGACTTCTCTGGTGGTTTCCGCTGGACGATTGGGCATGTTCAATCTACTGGCAAAATCCAATTCCACATTGCTACAGAACTTCTGTAGTGTAAACTAAGCAGCAAAAACAGCAGCAGCTTTAAGTGGAATCCACATGGAATTTTGGGTACTAGTTTGTGTATGAACAGTATAAACTATTTTTGCTCTCTGCTGACACCTCTGTCCAGAGCAGCATAGGTTTGCTATGGGGATTTTCTCCTGCTCTGGACAGTTCCTGACATGGACAGAGGTGTCAGCAAAGAGAACTGTGGTCGCAACAGAAAAGAAATCCAAAAACAAAAGAATTTCCTCTGTAGTATACAGCCGCTAATAAATACTGGAAGAATTAAGATTTTTTTTAATAGAAGTAATTTACAAATCTGTTTAACTTTCTGGCATCAGTTGTTTAAAAAAAAAAAAAAATGTTTCCACCAGAGTACCCCTTTAAGTCTCTGAGAAATAGAGTTAACAATGTGCAGTTTACAATCTGACCTGAACAGTATCATGTATAGGGTTAGCATATTCATAAGGTAAATGGTAATCCTAAACTGTCAATTTAATTCTACAAATTTCAGGAGGAATAAAAGTGGAAAGGCAGGGGGCGTGGCTTGCTCATGGAGGCGTGAGGACGCGCTTCTCCTCGGTTCCGCTCTCTGACCTGCTCTAACGGCACTATCTTGGACCTGGCACTATTCAATTTCAGTCCTCCTGATGCCTAAACGACAGGGGAAGAAACAGCTTACCTCTACATACTCCGACAGCGGCTCTATTGAGCAATACTTCGGCAGCCAGCGGTCAGCGGGACGCGAATCTCCAGGGCCTAAGATGGCGGCTGCTGCTAGTATGCGGTCTTCACAGCGCTCGTCTGCGCACCCATGTCCTCCTTCTCCTGCGATATCCCGCGCCTCCCGTGGCTCCCGATCTGACGACACAGGCGAGGAGGGTGAGTGGGACATAAAATCTTATTTGAAAGCTCTGCCTACCAAGAACGACTTTGATAATTGTGTTCACAGACTAGAGGCGAGCTATAAGAGGGAAATGGATTCTCTTAAGGGGGACATGCGGCAGCTAGGCCAGCATATTGAGGACATTGAGAAACAGCAAGACGCTTTGTGTAACCGGGTGGATTATCATCAGCAGGTCCTGCAAGACCATGCTGCCAAGATTTATGATCTGATGTAACTGCAGGAGGACATTGAAAATCGCCATAGGCGAAATAATATAAGATTGAGGGGCATCCCCGAGACTGTATTGCCACCTGACTTGGACAGTATGGCTCAGAAGATATTTGGCATGTTGTTAGATGCGGATGCTCCTATTACCATTGAGTTGGATCGTATTCCCCGCTCTCTGGGCGCCAAAGCACCTGATAATGTACCACCTCGAGACGTGATATGTCGCGTACATTTTTATAAAGAGAAAGACTGGATTATGTCTGGGGTTCAGTCACATGGCCCTGTTGATCGAGATGGTGCGACTGTGATTCTACTACCAGAACTGTCCAGATGCACCTTACAGCTTCGCCGTGCATTGTGGCCTGGACATGCTGCGTGAGAAAGAGATCCCGTACAGATGGGGGTTCCCCTTTCAACTGAATTTACGCTACCAAGGCAAAACTGCTATGTTTCGTCACCTGGGGGACTTACCCAAGTTCTTGGCAGATCTTGAACTTCCTATGGTCTCCCTCCCGGACTGGTCAGCTATCATGTGTCCTCTTGATCCACCGCCAAGGGAGAAGTGGGCCATGGTGTCCCCAAAGCAGAAGACTCGCAATAGGTCCTCGCAGGGACCCCCTGCTATCTGACTTGCTCATGACTTCTTCATTTGTAGCCTTACCATGCTTTAGTATCTACCTGTAGCGAAACATCGCTTTTGATATTGATGGTTCATATGCTTTATTCTCCCTGTGACTGATGTCTGGGAATCATATTTGTTTTTTATATTGCCGGGTTCTCTTTACTTATCAGGGTTATTATGTGTGTTTGTTCTTATTTAGTGCTGATACATGAAGTTCTCTTTCATCTCCCTCAGGGGAGATAGCTGTGTTAACTAGTGGGTTGGGGGGTGGGGTGGGAGGGGGATGTGGGATAGTTGGAGTAGCTTCTATATTTTTGGTCTATAGTTGCTCTATGGGGTTTGACTGTCCTATGCCTTGGGCTGAGATGGGCTGGCATTGCCCTAACCTAAAAAGGGTGTTGGGTGGGATACAACCTTATGCTGCTTTGCCAGTAGCGAACCTGATGGTGTCCGCTAGGGATGCTAATGTACAGTGTGTTCTTTCTTCTTTGTGCCTTCTCACTTTGTTTTTGTTCTCTTTTCCATCTTCTTTTCCTGGTTGTTCATTTTCCTTCTTCCTCTTTCTCCCTTCCTTTCCCTTCCCACCCAGTTCCTCTTCCCTTTCCATCCTCCTCCCCATGATCCCATGTAGACCATCATGGCTTCCTTAAATGCATGTTCTTTCAATGTGAAAGGGTTAAATGTCCCTGAAAGGAGACATCAAATATCTAGATACTTGCATAAGCAGAAGGTATTGATAGCTTTATTTCAGGAGACTCATTTTCAATCCTCGAGTAGCCCGGCCATAAATGACCGTCTGTACCCGGTCTGGTACCACTCTATGACTGCGGACTCCAAATCTAAAGGGGTCTTCATTAGCCTTTCATAGGTCCTTTCTGGATGAATTTGCAGGCTCCTCTCAGATCATATTGGGTGGGGACTTCAACTGGCTGTGGGATCCGCTTTTAGACACGTCTTCAGGTAAGTCCTCTATGTCCTTTGCAGCGTTGCCTAGACTGAGGAAGGAACTCCTTGACCGCCGGCTGGTGGATGTGTGGCGTGCAACTCATCCGGGGGTCAGGGATTTCACTTTTTTTTCATCTGCACATAAATCATACAGTCGCCTTGATATGATATTTGCTAGTCATCCCCTCTTTTCTTTCTCCCCTCGTGCCTCCATTGCACCAATAGTCTGGTCTGACCATGCCCCAGTCCTTGTCAGCTTGCAACTTTCTCCGGGTGCTCCTCGGGCTTTCACTTGAACGATCACCTCTTGAAGGATGCTCTTTGTGTACAGGAAGCCAGACAGGTGATTACTGACTTTCTGGATATAAATGCATCTGACTCTACCCCGGCGCCTGCCCAAT